>NW_027478453.1:370977-741955 GCF_051014685.1 Ptiloglossa arizonensis | reverse complement strand
AAATTTTGCGGATTGGTCAATCCGTTCGCGAGATATGGCAGTTTGTAGGTAAGAAACGCTTGAGAAACTCAAAATTTTCGCAGTTCTGATGCTCGAAACGAATAACTAGCACGGCCTAGGGGAAAACTACGCATACCGTTGTAATCGGGCGAGTTTCTACTTTCAGATGCAACAGAAATTTTGCGCATTGGTCAATCCGTTCGCGAGATATGGCAGTTTGGAAGTATGAAACACTTGAGAAACACAAAATTTTCGCAGTTCTGATGCTCGAAACGAATAACTAGAACGGCCAAGGGGAAAAGCACGCATACCGTTGTAATCGGGCGAGTTTCTACTTTCAGATGCAACAGAAATTTTGCGGATTGGTCAATCCGTTCGCGAGATACGGCAGTTTGGAAGTATGAAACACTTGAGAAACACAAAATTTTCGCAGTTCTGATGCTCGAAACGAATAACTAGAGCGGCCTAGGGGAAAAGTACGCATACCGTTGTAATCGGGCGAGTTTCTACTTTCAGATGCATCAGAAATTTGGCGGATTGGTCAATCCGTTCGCGAGATATGGCAGTTTGGAAGTAAGAAACGCTAGAGAAACTCAAAATTTTCGCAGTACTGATGCTCGAAACGATTAACTAGAACGGCCTAGGGGAAAAGTACGCATACCGTTGCAATCGGGCGAGTTTCTACTTTCAGATGCAACAGCAATTTTGCGGATTGGTCAATCCGTTCGCGAGATATGGCAGTTTGGAGGTAAGAAACGCTCCAGAAACTCAAAATTTTCGCAGTTCTGATGCTCGAAACGAATAACTAGAACGGCCAAGGGGAAAAGCACGCATACAGTTGTAATCGGGCGAGTTTCTACTTTCAGATGCAACAGAAATTTTGCGGATTGGTCAATCCGTTCGCCAGATATGGCAGTTTGGAGGTAAGAAACGCTAGAGAAACTCAAAATTTTCGCAGTTCTGATGCTCGAAACGAATAACTAGAACGGCCTAGGGGAAAAGTACGCATACCGTTGTAATCGGGCGAGTTTCTACTTTCAGATGCAACAGAAATTTCGCGGATTAGTCAATCCGTTCGCGAGATATGGCAGTTTGGATGTGAGAAACGCTTGAGAAACTCAAAATTTTCGCAGTTCTGATGCTCGACAAGCATAACTAGAACGGTCTAAGGGAAAAGTACGCATACCGTTGTAATCGGGCGACTTTCTACTTTCAGATGCAACAGAAATTTTGCGGATTGGTCAATCCGCTCGCGAGATATGGCAGTTTGGAGGTAAGCAACGCTTGAGAAACCCAAAATTTTTGCAGTTCTCATGCTCGAAACGAATAACTACAACGGCCTAGGGGAAAAGTACGCATACCGTTGTAATCGGGCGAGTTTCTACTTTCAGATGCAACAGAAATTTTGCGGATTGGTCAATCCGTTCGCGAGATATGGCAGTTTGTAGGTAAGAAACGCTTGAGAAACTCAAAATTTTCGCAGTTCTGATGCTCGAAACGAATAACTAGCACGGCCTAGGGGAAAACTACGCATACCGTTGTAATCGGGCGAGTTTCTACTTTCAGATGCAACAGAAATTTTGCGGATTGGTCAATCCGTTCGCGAGATATGGCAGTTTGGAAGTATGAAACACTTGAGAAACACAAAATTTTCGCAGTTCTGATGCTCGAAACGAATAACTAGAACGGCCAAGGGGAAAAGCACGCATACCGTTGTAATCGGGCGAGTTTCTACTTTCAGATGCAACAGAAATTTTGCGGATTGGTCAATCCGTTCGCGAGATATGGCAGTTTGGAAGTATGAAACACTTGAGAAACACAAAATTTTCGCAGTTCTGATGCTCGAAACGAATAACTAGAGCGGCCTAGGGGAAAAGTACGCATACCGTTGTAATCGGGCGAGTTTCTACTTTCAGATGCATCAGAAATTTGGCGGATTGGTCAATCCGTTCGCGAGATATGGCAGTTTGGAAGTAAGAAACGCTAGAGAAACTCAAAATTTTCGCAGTACTGATGCTCGAAACGATTAACTAGAACGGCCTAGGGGAAAAGTACGCATACCGTTGTAATCGGGCGACTTTCTACTTTCAGATGCAACAGAAATTTTGCGGATTGGTCAATCCGCTCGCGAGATATGACAGTTTGGAGGTAAGCAACGCTTGAGAAACCCAAAATTTTTGCAGTTCTCATGCTCGAAACGAATAACTACAACGGCCTAGGGGAAAAGTACGCATACCGTTGTAATCGGGCGAGTTTCTACTTTCAGATGCAACAGAAATTTTGCGGATTGGTCAATCCGTTCGCGAGATATGGCAGTTTGTAGGTAAGAAACGCTTGAGAAACTCAAAATTTTCGCAGTTCTGATGCTCGAAACGAATAACTAGCACGGCCTAGGGGAAAACTACGCATACCGTTGTAATCGGGCGAGTTTCTACTTTCAGATGCAACAGAAATTTTGCGGATTGGTCAATCCGTTCGCGAGATATGGCAGTTTGGAAGTATGAAACACTTGAGAAACACAAAATTTTCGCAGTTCTGATGCTCGAAACGAATAACTAGAACGGCCAAGGGGAAAAGCACGCATACCGTTGTAATCGGGCGAGTTTCTACTTTCAGATGCAACAGAAATTTTGCGGATTGGTCAATCCGTTCGCGAGATATGGCAGTTTGGAAGTATGAAACACTTGAGAAACACAAAATTTTCGCAGTTCTGATGCTCGAAACGAATAACTAGAGCGGCCTAGGGGAAAAGTACGCATACCGTTGTAATCGGGCGAGTTTCTACTTTCAGATGCATCAGAAATTTGGCGGATTGGTCAATCCGTTCGCGAGATATGGCAGTTTGGAAGTAAGAAACGCTAGAGAAACTCAAAATTTTCGCAGTACTGATGCTCGAAACGATTAACTAGAACGGCCTAGGGGAAAAGTACGCATACCGTTGTAATCGGGCGAGTTTCTACTTTCAGATGCAACAGCAATTTTGCGGATTGGTCAATCCGTTCGCGAGATATGGCAGTTTGGAGGTAAGAAACGCTCCAGAAACTCAAAATTTTCGCAGTTCTGATGCTCGAAACGAATAACTAGAACGGCCAAGGGGAAAAGCACGCATACAGTTGTAATCGGGCGAGTTTCTACTTTCAGATGCAACAGAAATTTTGCGGATTGGTCAATCCGTTCGCCAGATATGGCAGTTTGGAGGTAAGAAACGCTAGAGAAACTCAAAATTTTCGCAGTTCTGATGCTCGAAACGAATAACTAGAACGGCCTAGGGGAAAAGTACGCATACCGTTGTAATCGGGCGAGTTTCTACTTTCAGATGCAACAGAAATTTCGCGGATTAGTCAATCCGTTCGCGAGATATGGCAGTTTGGATGTGAGAAACGCTTGAGAAACTCAAAATTTTCGCAGTTCTGATGCTCGACAAGCATAACGAGAACGTTCTAGGGGAAAAGTACGCATACCGTTGTAATCGGGCGAGTTTCTACTTTCAGATGCAACAGAAATTTTGCGGATTGGTCAATCCGTTCGCGAGATATGGCAGTTTGTAGGTAAGAAACGCTTGAGAAACTCAAAATTTTCGCAGTTCTGATGCTCGAAACGAATAACTAGCACGGCCTAGGGGAAAACTACGCATACCGTTGTAATCGGGCGAGTTTCTACTTTCAGATGCAACAGAAATTTTGCGGATTGGTCAATCCGTTCGCGAGATATGGCAGTTTGGATGTATGAAACACTTGAGAAACACAAAATTTTCGCAGTTCTGATGATCGAAACGAATAACTAGAACGGCCAAGGGGAAAAGTACGCATACCGTTGTAATCGGGCGAGTTTCTACTTTCAGATGCAACAGAAATTTTGCGGATTATTCAATCCGTTCGCGAGATATGGCAGTTTGGAGGTAAGAAACGCTTGAGAAACTCAAAATTTTCGCAGTTCTGATGCTCGACAAGCATAACTAGAACGGTCTAAGGGAAAAGTACGCATACCGTTGTAATCGGGCGACTTTCTACTTTCAGATGCAACAGAAATTTTGCGGATTGGTCAATCCGTTCGCGAGATATGGCAGTTTGGAGGTAAGAAACGCTTGAGAAACTCAAAATTTTCGCAGTTCTGATGCTCGAAACGAATAACTAGAACGGCCTAGGGGAAAAGTACGCATACCGTTGTAATCGGGCGACTTTCTACTTTCAGATGCAACAGAAATTTTGCGGATTGGTCAATCCGTTCGAGAGATATGGCAGTTTGGAAGTATGAAACACTTGAGAAACACTAAATTTTCGCAGTTCTGATGCTCGAAACGAATAAATAGAGCGGTCTAGGGGAAAAGTACGCATACCGTTGTAATCGGGCGAGTTTCTACTTTCAGATGCATCAGAAATTTTGCGGATTGGTCAATCCGTTCGCGAGATATGGCAGTTTGTAGGTAAGAAACGCTTGATAAAACTCAAAATTTTCGCAGTTCAGATGCTCGACAAGCATAACTAGAACGGTCTAGGGGAAAAGTACGCATACCGTTGTAATCGGGCGAGTTTCTACTTTCAGATGCAACAGAAATTTTGCGGATTGGTCAATCCGTTCGCGAGATATGGCAGTTTGTAGGTAAGAAACGCTTGAGAAACTCAACATTTTCGCAGTTCTGATGCTCGAAACGAATAACTAGAACGGCCTAGGGGAAAAGTACGCATACCGTTGTAATCGGGCGAGTTTCTACTTTCAGATGCAACAGAAACTTTGCGGATTGGTCAATCCGTTCGCGAGATATGGCAGTTTGGAGGTAAGAAACGCTTGAGAAACTCAAAATTTTCGCAGTTCTGATGCTCGAAACGAATAACTAGAACGGCCTAGGGGAAAAGTATGCATACCGTTGTAATCGGGCGAGTTTCTACTTTCAGAAGCAACAGAAATTTTGCGGATTGGTCAATCCGTTCGCGAGATATGGCAGTTTGGAAGTATGAAACACTTGAGAAACACAAAATTTTCGCAGTTCTGATGCTCGAAACGAATAACTAGAGCGGCCTAGGGGAAAAGTACGCATACCGTTGTAATCGGGCGAGTTTCTACTTTCAGATACATCAGAAATTTTGCGGATTGGTCAGTCCGTTCGCGAGATATGGCAGTTTGGAGGTAAGAAACGCTCCAGAAACTCAAAATTTTCGCAGTTCTGATGCTCGAAACGAATAACTAGAACGGACTAGGGGAAAAGTACGCATACAGTTGTAATCGGGCGAGTTTCTACTTTCAGATGCAACAGAAATTTTGTGGATTGGTCAATCCGTTCGCGAGATATGGCAGTTTGGAATTAAGAAACGCTTGAGAAACTCAAAATTTTCGCAGTTCTGATGCTCGAAACGAATAACTAGAACGGCCTAGGGGAAAAGTACGCATACCGTTGTAATCGGGCGAGTTTCTACTTTCAGATGCAACAGAAATTTTGCGGATTGGTCAATCCGTTCGCGAGATATGGCAGTTTGGAGGTAAGAAACGCTTGAGAAACTCAAAATTTTCGCAGTTCTGATGCTCGAAACGAATAACTAGCACGGCCTAGGGGAAAACTACGCATACCGTTGTAATCGGGCGAGTTTCTACTTTCAGATGCAACAGAAATTTTGCGGATTGGTCATTCCGTTCGCGAGATATGGCAGTTTGGAAGTATGAAACACTTGAGAAACACAAAATTTTCGCAGTTCTGATGCTCGAAACGAATAACTAGAACGGCCAAGGGGAAAAGCACGCATACCGTTGTAATCGGGCGAGTTTCTACTTTCAGATGCAACAGAAATTTTGCGGATTGGTCAATCCGTTCGCGAGATACGGCAGTTTGGAAGTATGAAACACTTGAGAAACACAAAATTTTCGCAGTTCTGATGCTCGAAACGAATAACTAGAGCGGCCTAGGGGAAAAGTACGCATACCGTTGTAATCGGGCGAGTTTCTACTTTCAGATGCATCAGAAATTTGGCGGATTGGTCAATCGGTTCGCGAGATATGGCAGTTTGGAAGTAAGAAACGCTAGAGAAACTCAAAATTTTCGCAGTACTGATGCTCGAAACGATTAACTAGAACGGCCTAGGGGAAAAGTACGCATACCGTTGTAATCGGGCGAGTTTCTACTTTCAGATGCAACAGCAATTTTGCGGATTGGTCAATCCGTTCGCGAGATATGGCAGTTTGGAGGTAAGAAACGCTCCAGAAACTCAAAATTTTCGCAGTTCTGATGCTCGAAACGAATAACTAGAACGGCCAAGGGGAAAAGCACGCATACAGTTGTAATCGGGCGAGTTTCTACTTTCAGATGCAACAGAAATTTTGCGGATTGGTCAATCCGTTCGCCAGATATGGCAGTTTGGAGGTAAGAAACGCTAGAGAAACTCAAAATTTTCGCAGTTCTGATGCTCGAAACGAATAACTAGAACGGCCTAGGGGAAAAGTACGCATACCGTTGTAATCGGGCGAGTTTCTACTTTCAGATGCAACAGAAATTTCGCGGATTAGTCAATCCGTTCGCGAGATATGGCAGTTTGGATGTGAGAAACGCTTGAGAAACTCAAAATTTTCGCAGTTCTGATGCTCGACAAGCATAACTAGAACGGTCTAAGGGAAAAGTACGCATACCGTTGTAATCGGGCGACTTTCTACTTTCAGATGCAACAGAAATTTTGCGGATTGGTCAATCCGCTCGCGAGATATGGCAGTTTGGAGGTAAGCAACGCTTGAGAAACCCAAAATTTTTGCAGTTCTCATGCTCGAAACGAATAACTACAACGGCCTAGGGGAAAAGTACGCATACCGTTGTAATCGGGCGAGTTTCTACTTTCAGATGCAACAGAAATTTTGCGGATTGGTCAATCCGTTCGCGAGATATGGCAGTTTGTAGGTAAGAAACGCTTGAGAAACTCAAAATTTTCGCAGTTCTGATGCTCGAAACGAATAACTAGCACGGCCTAGGGGAAAACTACGCATACCGTTGTAATCGGGCGAGTTTCTACTTTCAGATGCAACAGAAATTTTGCGGATTGGTCAATCCGTTCGCGAGATATGGCAGTTTGGAAGTATGAAACACTTGAGAAACACAAAATTTTCGCAGTTCTGATGCTCGAAACGAATAACTAGAACGGCCAAGGGGAAAAGCACGCATACCGTTGTAATCGGGCGAGTTTCTACTTTCAGATGCAACAGAAATTTTGCGGATTGGTCAATCCGTTCGCGAGATATGGCAGTTTGGAAGTATGAAACACTTGAGAAACACAAAATTTTCGCAGTTCTGATGCTTGAAACGAATAACTAGAGCGGCCTAGGGGAAAAGTACGCATACCGTTGTAATCGGGCGAGTTTCTACTTTCAGATGCATCAGAAATTTGGCGGATTGGTCAATCCGTTCGCGAGATATGGCAGTTTGGAAGTAAGAAACGCTAAAGAAACTCAAAATTTTCGCAGTACTGATGCTCGAAACGATTAACTAGAACGGCCTAGGGGAAAAGTACGCATACCGTTGTAATCGGGCGAGTTTCTACTTTCAGATGCAACAGCAATTTTGCGGATTGGTCAATCCGTTCGCGAGATATGGCAGTTTGGAGGTAAGAAACGCTCCAGAAACTCAAAATTTTCGCAGTTCTGATGCTCGAAACGAATAACTAGAACGGCCAAGGGGAAAAGCACGCATACAGTTGTAATCGGGCGAGTTTCTACTTTCAGATGCAACAGAAATTTTGCGGATTGGTCAATCCGTTCGCCAGATATGGCAGTTTGGAGGTAAGAAACGCTAGAGAAACTCAAAATTTTCGCAGTTCTGATGCTCGAAACGAATAACTAGAACGGCCTAGGGGAAAAGTACGCATACCGTTGTAATCGGGCGAGTTTCTACTTTCAGATGCATCAGAAATTTGGCGGATTGGTCAATCGGTTCGCGAGATATGGCAGTTTGGAAGTAAGAAACGCTAGAGAAACTCAAAATTTTCGCAGTACTGATGCTCGAAACGATTAACTAGAACGGCCTAGGGGAAAAGTACGCATACCGTTGTAATCGGGCGAGTTTCTACTTTCAGATGCAACAGCAATTTTGCGGATTGGTCAATCCGTTCGCGAGATATGGCAGTTTGGAGGTAAGAAACGCTCCAGAAACTCAAAATTTTCGCAGTTCTGATGCTCGAAACGAATAACTAGAACGGCCAAGGGGAAAAGCACGCATACAGTTGTAATCGGGCGAGTTTCTACTTTCAGATGCAACAGAAATTTTGCGGATTGGTCAATCCGTTCGCCAGATATGGCAGTTTGGAGGTAAGAAACGCTAGAGAAACTCAAAATTTTCGCAGTTCTGATGCTCGAAACGAATAACTAGAACGGCCTAGGGGAAAAGTACGCATACCGTTGTAATCGGGCGAGTTTCTACTTTCAGATGCAACAGAAATTTCGCGGATTAGTCAATCCGTTCGCGAGATATGGCAGTTTGGATGTGAGAAACGCTTGAGAAACTCAAAATTTTCGCAGTTCTGATGCTCGACAAGCATAACTAGAACGGTCTAAGGGAAAAGTACGCATACCGTTGTAATCGGGCGACTTTCTACTTTCAGATGCAACAGAAATTTTGCGGATTGGTCAATCCGCTCGCGAGATATGGCAGTTTGGAGGTAAGCAACGCTTGAGAAACCCAAAATTTTTGCAGTTCTCATGCTCGAAACGAATAACTACAACGGCCTAGGGGAAAAGTACGCATACCGTTGTAATCGGGCGAGTTTCTACTTTCAGATGCAACAGAAATTTTGCGGATTGGTCAATCCGTTCGCGAGATATGGCAGTTTGTAGGTAAGAAACGCTTGAGAAACTCAAAATTTTCGCAGTTCTGATGCTCGAAACGAATAACTAGCACGGCCTAGGGGAAAACTACGCATACCGTTGTAATCGGGCGAGTTTCTACTTTCAGATGCAACAGAAATTTTGCGGATTGGTCAATCCGTTCGCGAGATATGGCAGTTTGGAAGTATGAAACACTTGAGAAACACAAAATTTTCGCAGTTCTGATGCTCGAAACGAATAACTAGAACGGCCAAGGGGAAAAGCACGCATACCGTTGTAATCGGGCGAGTTTCTACTTTCAGATGCAACAGAAATTTTGCGGATTGGTCAATCCGTTCGCGAGATATGGCAGTTTGGAAGTATGAAACACTTGAGAAACACAAAATTTTCGCAGTTCTGATGCTTGAAACGAATAACTAGAGCGGCCTAGGGGAAAAGTACGCATACCGTTGTAATCGGGCGAGTTTCTACTTTCAGATGCATCAGAAATTTGGCGGATTGGTCAATCCGTTCGCGAGATATGGCAGTTTGGAAGTAAGAAACGCTAAAGAAACTCAAAATTTTCGCAGTACTGATGCTCGAAACGATTAACTAGAACGGCCTAGGGGAAAAGTACGCATACCGTTGTAATCGGGCGAGTTTCTACTTTCAGATGCAACAGCAATTTTGCGGATTGGTCAATCCGTTCGCGAGATATGGCAGTTTGGAGGTAAGAAACGCTCCAGAAACTCAAAATTTTCGCAGTTCTGATGCTCGAAACGAATAACTAGAACGGCCAAGGGGAAAAGCACGCATACAGTTGTAATCGGGCGAGTTTCTACTTTCAGATGCAACAGAAATTTTGCGGATTGGTCAATCCGTTCGCCAGATATGGCAGTTTGGAGGTAAGAAACGCTAGAGAAACTCAAAATTTTCGCAGTTCTGATGCTCGAAACGAATAACTAGAACGGCCTAGGGGAAAAGTACGCATACCGTTGTAATCGGGCGAGTTTCTACTTTCAGATGCAACAGAAATTTCGCGGATTAGTCAATCCGTTCGCGAGATATGGCAGTTTGGATGTGAGAAACGCTTGAGAAACTCAAAATTTTCGCAGTTCTGATGCTCGACAAGCATAACTAGAACGGTCTAAGGGAAAAGTACTCATACCGTTGTAATCGGGCGACTTTCTACTTTCAGATGCAACAGAAATTTTGCGGATTGGTCAATCCGCTCGCGAGATATGGCAGTTTGGAGGTAAGCAACGCTTGAGAAACCCAAAATTTTTGCAGTTCTCATGCTCGAAACGAATAACTACAACGGCCTAGGGGAAAAGTACGCATACCGTTGTAATCGGGCGAGTTTCTACTTTCAGATGCAACAGAAATTTTGCGGATTGGTCAATCCGTTCGCGAGATATGGCAGTTTGTAGGTAAGAAACGCTTGAGAAACTCAAAATTTTCGCAGTTCTGATGCTCGAAACGAATAACTAGCACGGCCTAGGGGAAAACTACGCATACCGTTGTAATCGGGCGAGTTTCTACTTTCAGATGCAACAGAAATTTTGCGGATTGGTCAATCCGTTCGCGAGATATGGCAGTTTGGAAGTATGAAACACTTGAGAAACACAAAATTTTCGCAGTTCTGATGCTCGAAACGAATAACTAGAACGGCCAAGGGGAAAAGCACGCATACCGTTGTAATCGGGCGAGTTTCTACTTTCAGATGCAACAGAAATTTTGCGGATTGGTCAATCCGTTCGCGAGATATGGCAGTTTGTAGGTAAGAAACGCTTGAGAAACTCAACATTTTCGCAGTTCTGATGCTCGAAACGAATAACTAGAACGGCCTAGGGGAAAAGTACGCATACCGTTGTAATCGGGCGAGTTTCTAATTTCAGATGCATCAGAAATTTGGCGGATTGGTCAATCCGTTCGCGAGATATGGCAGTTTGGAAGTAAGAAACGCTAGAGAAACTCAAAATTTTCGCAGTTCTGATGCTCGAAACGATTAACTAGAACGGCCTAGGGGAAAAGTACGCATACCGTTGTAATCGGGCGACTTTCTACTTTCAGATGCAACAGAAATTTTGCGGATTGGTCAATCCGTTCGCGAGATATGGCAGTTTGGAGGTAAGAAACGCTCCAGAAACTCAAAATTTTCGCAGTTCTGATGCTCGAAACGAATAACTAGAACGGCCAAGGGGAAAAGCACGCATACAGTTGTAATCGGGCGAGTTTCTACTTTCAGATGCAACAGAAATTTTGCGGATTGGTCAATCCGTTCGCCAGATATGGCAGTTTGGAGGTAAGAAACGCTAGAGAAACTCAAAATTTTCGCAGTTCTGATGCTCGAAACGAATAACTAGAACGGCCTAGGGGAAAAGTACGCATACCGTTGTAATCGGGCGAGTTTCTACTTTCAGATGCAACAGAAATTTCGCGGATTAGTCAATCCGTTCGCGAGATATGGCAGTTTGGATGTGAGAAACGCTTGAGAAACTCAAAATTTTCGCAGTTCTGATGCTCGACAAGCATAACTAGAACGGTCTAAGGGAAAAGTACTCATACCGTTGTAATCGGGCGACTTTCTACTTTCAGATGCAACAGAAATTTTGCGGATTGGTCAATCCGCTCGCGAGATATGGCAGTTTGGAGGTAAGCAACGCTTGAGAAACCCAAAATTTTTGCAGTTCTCATGCTCGAAACGAATAACTACAACGGCCTAGGGGAAAAGTACGCATACCGTTGTAATCGGGCGAGTTTCTACTTTCAGATGCAACAGAAATTTTGCGGATTGGTCAATCCGTTCGCGAGATATGGCAGTTTGTAGGTAAGAAACGCTTGAGAAACTCAAAATTTTCGCAGTTCTGATGCTCGAAACGAATAACTAGCACGGCCTAGGGGAAAACTACGCATACCGTTGTAATCGGGCGAGTTTCTACTTTCAGATGCAACAGAAATTTTGCGGATTGGTCAATCCGTTCGCGAGATATGGCAGTTTGGAAGTATGAAACACTTGAGAAACACAAAATTTTCGCAGTTCTGATGCTCGAAACGAATAACTAGAACGGCCAAGGGGAAAAGCACGCATACCGTTGTAATCGGGCGAGTTTCTACTTTCAGATGCAACAGAAATTTTGCGGATTGGTCAATCCGTTCGCGAGATATGGCAGTTTGTAGGTAAGAAACGCTTGAGAAACTCAACATTTTCGCAGTTCTGATGCTCGAAACGAATAACTAGAACGGCCTAGGGGAAAAGTACGCATACCGTTGTAATCGGGCGAGTTTCTAATTTCAGATGCATCAGAAATTTGGCGGATTGGTCAATCCGTTCGCGAGATATGGCAGTTTGGAAGTAAGAAACGCTAGAGAAACTCAAAATTTTCGCAGTTCTGATGCTCGAAACGATTAACTAGAACGGCCTAGGGGAAAAGTACGCATACCGTTGTAATCGGGCGAGTTTCTACTTTCAGATGCAACAGCAATTTTGCGGATTGGTCAATCCGTTCGCGAGATATGGCAGTTTGGAGGTAAGAAACGCTCCAGAAACTCAAAATTTTCGCAGTTCTGATGCTCGACAAGCATAACTAGAACGGTCTAAGGGAAAAGTACGCATACCGTTGTAATCGGGCGACTTTCTACTTTCAGATGCAACAGAAATTTTGCGGATTGGTCAATCCGTTCGCGAGATATGGCAGTTTGGAGGTAAGAAACGCTTGAGAAACTCAAAATTTTCGCAGTTCTGATGCTCGAAACGAATAACTAGAGCGGCCTAGGGGAAAAGTACGCATACCGTTGTAATCGGGCGACTTTCTACTTTCAGATGCAACAGAAATTTTGCGGATTGGTCAATCCGTTCGAGAGATATGGCAGTTTGGAAGTATGAAACACTTGAGAAACACTAAATTTTCGCAGTTCTGATGCTCGAAACGAATAAATAGAGCGGTCTAGGGGAAAAGTACGCATACCGTTGTAATCGGGCGAGTTTCTACTTTCAGATGCAACAGAAATTTTGCGGATTGGTCAATCCGTTCGCCAGATATGGCAGTTTGGAGGTAAGAAACGCTAGAGAAACTCAAAATTTTCGCAGTTCTGATGCTCGAAACGAATAACTAGAACGGCCTAGGGGAAAAGTACGCATACCGTTGTAATCGGGCGAGTTTCTACTTTCAGATGCAACAGAAATTTCGCGGATTAGTCAATCCGTTCGAGAGATATGGCAGTTTGGATGTGAGAAACGCTTGAGAAACTCAAAATTTTCGCAGTTCTGATGCTCGACAAGCATAACTAGAACGGTCTAAGGGAAAAGTACGCATACCGTTGTAATCGGGCGACTTTCTACTTTCAGATGCAACAGAAATTTTGCGGATTGGTCAATCCGCTCGCGAGATATGGCAGTTTGGAGGTAAGCAACGCTTGAGAAACCCAAAATTTTTGCAGTTCTCATGCTCGAAACGAATAACTACAACGGCCTAGGGGAAAAGTACGCATACCGTTGTAATCGGGCGAGTTTCTACTTTCAGATGCAACAGAAATTTTGCGGATTGGTCAATCCGTTCGCGAGATATGGCAGTTTGTAGGTAAGAAACGCTTGAGAAACTCAAAATTTTCGCAGTTCTGATGCTCGAAACGAATAACTAGCACGGCCTAGGGGAAAACTACGCATACCGTTGTAATCGGGCGAGTTTCTACTTTCAGATGCAACAGAAATTTTGCGGATTGGTCAATCCGTTCGCGAGATATGGCAGTTTGGAAGTATGAAACACTTGAGAAACACAAAATTTTCGCAGTTCTGATGCTCGAAACGAATAACTAGAACGGCCAAGGGGAAAAGCACGCATACCGTTGTAATCGGGCGAGTTTCTACTTTCAGATGCAACAGAAATTTTGCGGATTGGTCAATCCGTTCGCGAGATATGGCAGTTTGGAAGTATGAAACACTTGAGAAACACAAAATTTTCGCAGTTCTGATGCTTGAAACGAATAACTAGAGCGGCCTAGGGGAAAAGTACGCATACCGTTGTAATCGGGCGAGTTTCTACTTTCAGATGCATCAGAAATTTGGCGGATTGGTCAATCCGTTCGCGAGATATGGCAGTTTGGAAGTAAGAAACGCTAAAGAAACTCAAAATTTTCGCAGTACTGATGCTCGAAACGATTAACTAGAACGGCCTAGGGGAAAAGTACGCATACCGTTGTAATCGGGCGAGTTTCTACTTTCAGATGCAACAGCAATTTTGCGGATTGGTCAATCCGTTCGCGAGATATGGCAGTTTGGAGGTAAGAAACGCTCCAGAAACTCAAAATTTTCGCAGTTCTGATGCTCGAAACGAATAACTAGAACGGCCAAGGGGAAAAGCACGCATACAGTTGTAATCGGGCGAGTTTCTACTTTCAGATGCAACAGAAATTTTGCGGATTGGTCAATCCGTTCGCCAGATATGGCAGTTTGGAGGTAAGAAACGCTAGAGAAACTCAAAATTTTCGCAGTTCTGATGCTCGAAACGAATAACTAGAACGGCCTAGGGGAAAAGTACGCATACCGTTGTAATCGGGCGAGTTTCTACTTTCAGATGCATCAGAAATTTGGCGGATTGGTCAATCGGTTCGCGAGATATGGCAGTTTGGAAGTAAGAAACGCTAGAGAAACTCAAAATTTTCGCAGTACTGATGCTCGAAACGATTAACTAGAACGGCCTATGGGAAAAGTACGCATACCGTTGTAATCGGGCGAGTTTCTACTTTCAGATGCAACAGCAATTTTGCGGATTGGTCAATCCGTTCGCGAGATATGGCAGTTTGGAGGTAAGAAACGCTCCAGAAACTCAAAATTTTCGCAGTTCTGATGCTCGAAACGAATAACTAGAACGGCCAAGGGGAAAAGCACGCATACAGTTGTAATCGGGCGAGTTTCTACTTTCAGATGCAACAGAAATTTTGCGGATTGGTCAATCCGTTCGCCAGATATGGCAGTTTGGAGGTAAGAAACGCTAGAGAAACTCAAAATTTTCGCAGTTCTGATGCTCGAAACGAATAACTAGAACGGCCTAGGGGAAAAGTACGCATACCGTTGTAATCGGGCGAGTTTCTACTTTCAGATGCAACAGAAATTTCGCGGATTAGTCAATCCGTTCGCGAGATATGGCAGTTTGGATGTGAGAAACGCTTGAGAAACTCAAAATTTTCGCAGTTCTGATGCTCGACAAGCATAACTAGAACGGTCTAAGGGAAAAGTACGCATACCGTTGTAATCGGGCGACTTTCTACTTTCAGATGCAACAGAAATTTTGCGGATTGGTCAATCCGCTCGCGAGATATGGCAGTTTGGAGGTAAGCAACGCTTGAGAAACCCAAAATTTTTGCAGTTCTCATGCTCGAAACGAATAACTACAACGGCCTAGGGGAAAAGTACGCATACCGTTGTAATCGGGCGAGTTTCTACTTTCAGATGCAACAGAAATTTTGCGGATTGGTCAATCCGTTCGCGAGATATGGCAGTTTGTAGGTAAGAAACGCTTGAGAAACTCAAAATTTTCGCAGTTCTGATGCTCGAAACGAATAACTAGCACGGCCTAGGGGAAAACTACGCATACCGTTGTAATCGGGCGAGTTTCTACTTTCAGATGCAACAGAAATTTTGCGGATTGGTCAATCCGTTCGCGAGATATGGCAGTTTGGAAGTATGAAACACTTGAGAAACACAAAATTTTCGCAGTTCTGATGCTCGAAACGAATAACTAGAACGGCCAAGGGGAAAAGCACGCATACCGTTGTAATCGGGCGAGTTTCTACTTTCAGATGCAACAGAAATTTTGCGGATTGGTCAATCCGTTCGCGAGATATGGCAGTTTGGAAGTATGAAACACTTGAGAAACACAAAATTTTCGCAGTTCTGATGCTTGAAACGAATAACTAGAGCGGCCTAGGGGAAAAGTACGCATACCGTTGTAATCGGGCGAGTTTCTACTTTCAGATGCATCAGAAATTTGGCGGATTGGTCAATCCGTTCGCGAGATATGGCAGTTTGGAAGTAAGAAACGCTAAAGAAACTCAAAATTTTCGCAGTACTGATGCTCGAAATGATTAACTAGAACGGCCTAGGGGAAAAGTACGCATACCGTTGTAATCGGGCGAGTTTCTACTTTCAGATGCAACAGCAATTTTGCGGATTGGTCAATCCGTTCGCGAGATATGGCAGTTTGGAGGTAAGAAACGCTCCAGAAACTCAAAATTTTCGCAGTTCTGATGCTCGAAACGAATAACTAGAACGGCCAAGGGGAAAAGCACGCATACAGTTGTAATCGGGCGAGTTTCTACTTTCAGATGCAACAGAAATTTTGCGGATTGGTCAATCCGTTCGCCAGATATGGCAGTTTGGAGGTAAGAAACGCTAGAGAAACTCAAAATTTTCGCAGTTCTGATGCTCGAAACGAATAACTAGAACGGCCTAGGGGAAAAGTACGCATACCGTTGTAATCGGGCGAGTTTCTACTTTCAGATGCAACAGAAATTTCGCGGATTAGTCAATCCGTTCGCGAGATATGGCAGTTTGGATGTGAGAAACGCTTGAGAAACTCAAAATTTTCGCAGTTCTGATGCTCGACAAGCATAACTAGAACGGTCTAAGGGAAAAGTACTCATACCGTTGTAATCGGGCGACTTTCTACTTTCAGATGCAACAGAAATTTTGCGGATTGGTCAATCCGCTCGCGAGATATGGCAGTTTGGAGGTAAGCAACGCTTGAGAAACCCAAAATTTTTGCAGTTCTCATGCTCGAAACGAATAACTACAACGGCCTAGGGGAAAAGTACGCATACCGTTGTAATCGGGCGAGTTTCTACTTTCAGATGCAACAGAAATTTTGCGGATTGGTCAATCCGTTCGCGAGATATGGCAGTTTGTAGGTAAGAAACGCTTGAGAAACTCAAAATTTTCGCAGTTCTGATGCTCGAAACGAATAACTAGCACGGCCTAGGGGAAAACTACGCATACCGTTGTAATCGGGCGAGTTTCTACTTTCAGATGCAACAGCAATTTTGCGGATTGGTCAATCCGTTCGCGAGATATGGCAGTTTGGAAGTATGAAACACTTGAGAAACACAAAATTTTCGCAGTTCTGATGCTCGAAACGAATAACCAGAACGGCCAAGGGGAAAAGCACGCATACCGTTGTAATCGGGCGAGTTTCTACTTTCAGATGCAACAGAAATTTTGCGGATTGGTCAATCCGTTCGCGAGATATGGCAGTTTGTAGGTAAGAAACGCTTGAGAAACTCAACATTTTCGCAGTTCTGATGCTCGAAACGAATAACTAGAACGGCCTAGGGGAAAAGTACGCATACCGTTGTAATCGGGCGAGTTTCTAATTTCAGATGCATCAGAAATTTGGCGGATTGGTCAATCCGTTCGCGAGATATGGCAGTTTGGAAGTAAGAAACGCTAGAGAAACTCAAAATTTTCGCAGTTCTGATGCTCGAAACGATTAACTAGAACGGCCTAGGGGAAAAGTACGCATACCGTTGTAATCGGGCGAGTTTCTACTTTCAGATGCAACAGCAATTTTGCGGATTGGTCAATCCGTTCGCGAGATATGGCAGTTTGGAGGTAAGAAACGCTCCAGAAACTCAAAATTTTCGCAGTTCTGATGCTCGACAAGCATAACTAGAACGGTCTAAGGGAAAAGTACGCATACCGTTGTAATCGGGCGACTTTCTACTTTCAGATGCAACAGAAATTTTGCGGATTGGTCAATCCGTTCGCGAGATATGGCAGTTTGGAGGTAAGAAACGCTTGAGAAACTCAAAATTTTCGCAGTTCTGATGCTCGAAACGAATAACTAGAGCGGCCTAGGGGAAAAGTACGCATACCGTTGTAATCGGGCGACTTTCTACTTTCAGATGCAACAGAAATTTTGCGGATTGGTCAATCCGTTCGAGAGATATGGCAGTTTGGAAGTATGAAACACTTGAGAAACACTAAATTTTCGCAGTTCTGATGCTCGAAACGAATAAATAGAGCGGTCTAGGGGAAAAGTACGCATACCGTTGTAATCGGGCGAGTTTCTACTTTCAGATGCATCAGAAATTTTGCGGATTGGTCAATCCGTTCGCGAGATATGGCAGTTTGTAGGTAAGAAACGCTTGATAAAACTCAAAATTTTCGCAGTTCAGATGCTCGACAAGCATAACTAGAACGGTCTAGGGGAAAAGTACGCATACCGTTGTAATCGGGCGAGTTTCTACTTTCAGATGCAACAGAAATTTTGCGGATTGGTCAATCCGTTCGCGAGATATGGCAGTTTGTAGGTAAGAAACGCTTGAGAAACTCAACATTTTCGCAGTTCTGATGCTCGAAACGAATAACTAGAACGGCCTAGGGGAAAAGTACGCATACCGTTGTAATCGGGCGAGTTTCTACTTTCAGATGCAACAGAAACTTTGCGGATTGGTCAATCCGTTCGCGAGATATGGCAGTTTGGAGGTAAGAAACGCTTGAGAAACTCAAAATTTTCGCAGTTCTGATGCTCGAAACGAATAACTAGCACGGCCTAGGGGAAAACTACGCATACCGTTGTAATCGGGCGAGTTTCTACTTTCAGATGCAACAGAAATTTTGCGGATTGGTCAATCCGTTCGCGAGATATGGCAGTTTGGATGTATGAAACACTTGAGAAACACAAAATTTTCGCAGTTCTGATGATCGAAACGAATAACTAGAACGGCCAAGGGGAAAAGTACGCATACCGTTGTAATCGGGCGAGTTTCTACTTTCAGATGCAACAGAAATTTTGCGGATTATTCAATCCGTTCGCGAGATATGGCAGTTTGGAGGTAAGAAACGCTTGAGAAACTCAAAATTTTCGCAGTTCTGATGCTCGACAAGCATAACTAGAACGGTCTAAGGGAAAAGTACGCATACCGTTGTAATCGGGCGACTTTCTACTTTCAGATGCAACAGAAATTTTGCGGATTGGTCAATCCGTTCGCGAGATATGGCAGTTTGGAGGTAAGAAACGCTTGAGAAACTCAAAATTTTCGCAGTTCTGATGCTCGAAACGAATAACTAGAGCGGCCTAGGGGAAAAGTACGCATACCGTTGTAATCGGGCGACTTTCTACTTTCAGATGCAACAGAAATTTTGCGGATTGGTCAATCCGTTCGAGAGATATGGCAGTTTGGAAGTATGAAACACTTGAGAAACACTAAATTTTCGCAGTTCTGATGCTCGAAACGAATAAATAGAGCGGTCTAGGGGAAAAGTACGCATACCGTTGTAATCGGGCGAGTTTCTACTTTCAGATGCATCAGAAATTTTGCGGATTGGTCAATCCGTTCGCGAGATATGGCAGTTTGTAGGTAAGAAACGCTTGATAAAACTCAAAATTTTCGCAGTTCAGATGCTCGACAAGCATAACTAGAACGGTCTAGGGGAAAAGTACGCATACCGTTGTAATCGGGCGAGTTTCTACTTTCAGATGCAACAGAAATTTTGCGGATTGGTCAATCCGTTCGCGAGATATGGCAGTTTGTAGGTAAGAAACGCTTGAGAAACTCAACATTTTCGCAGTTCTGATGCTCGAAACGAATAACTAGAACGGCCTAGGGGAAAAGTACGCATACCGTTGTAATCGGGCGAGTTTCTACTTTCAGATGCAACAGAAACTTTGCGGATTGGTCAATCCGTTCGCGAGATATGGCAGTTTGGAGGTAAGAAACGCTCCAGAAACTCAAAATTTTCGCAGTTCTGATGCTCGAAACGAATAACTAGAACGGCCAAGGGGAAAAGCACGCATACAGTTGTAATCGGGCGAGTTTCTACTTTCAGATGCAACAGAAATTTTGCGGATTGGTCAATCCGTTCGCCAGATATGGCAGTTTGGAGGTAAGAAACGCTAGAGAAACTCAAAATTTTCGCAGTTCTGATGCTCGAAACGAATAACTAGAACGGCCTAGGGGAAAAGTACGCATACCGTTGTAATCGGGCGAGTTTCTACTTTCAGATGCAACAGAAATTTCGCGGATTAGTCAATCCGTTCGCGAGATATGGCAGTTTGGATGTGAGAAACGCTTGAGAAACTCAAAATTTTCGCAGTTCTGATGCTCGACAAGCATAACTAGAACGGTCTAAGGGAAAAGTACGCATACCGTTGTAATCGGGCGACTTTCTACTTTCAGATGCAACAGAAATTTTGCGGATTGGTCAATCCGCTCGCGAGATATGGCAGTTTGGAGGTAAGCAACGCTTGAGAAACCCAAAATTTTTGCAGTTCTCATGCTCGAAACGAATAACTACAACGGCCTAGGGGAAAAGTACGCATACCGTTGTAATCGGGCGAGTTTCTACTTTCAGATGCAACAGAAATTTTGCGGATTGGTCAATCCGTTCGCGAGATATGGCAGTTTGTAGGTAAGAAACGCTTGAGAAACTCAAAATTTTCGCAGTTCTGATGCTCGAAACGAATAACTAGCACGGCCTAGGGGAAAACTACGCATACCGTTGTAATCGGGCGAGTTTCTACTTTCAGATGCAACAGAAATTTTGCGGATTGGTCAATCCGTTCGCGAGATATGGCAGTTTGGAAGTATGAAACACTTGAGAAACACAAAATTTTCGCAGTTCTGATGCTCGAAACGAATAACTAGAACGGCCAAGGGGAAAAGCACGCATACCGTTGTAATCGGGCGAGTTTCTACTTTCAGATGCAACAGAAATTTTGCGGATTGGTCAATCCGTTCGCGAGATATGGCAGTTTGGAAGTATGAAACACTTGAGAAACACAAAATTTTCGCAGTTCTGATGCTTGAAACGAATAACTAGAGCGGCCTAGGGGAAAAGTACGCATACCGTTGTAATCGGGCGAGTTTCTACTTTCAGATGCATCAGAAATTTGGCGGATTGGTCAATCCGTTCGCGAGATATGGCAGTTTGGAAGTAAGAAACGCTAAAGAAACTCAAAATTTTCGCAGTACTGATGCTCGAAACGATTAACTAGAACGGCCTAGGGGAAAAGTACGCATACCGTTGTAATCGGGCGAGTTTCTACTTTCAGATGCAACAGCAATTTTGCGGATTGGTCAATCCGTTCGCGAGATATGGCAGTTTGGAGGTAAGAAACGCTCCAGAAACTCAAAATTTTCGCAGTTCTGATGCTCGAAACGAATAACTAGAACGGCCAAGGGGAAAAGCACGCATACAGTTGTAATCGGGCGAGTTTCTACTTTCAGATGCAACAGAAATTTTGCGGATTGGTCAATCCGTTCGCCAGATATGGCAGTTTGGAGGTAAGAAACGCTAGAGAAACTCAAAATTTTCGCAGTTCTGATGCTCGAAACGAATAACTAGAACGGCCTAGGGGAAAAGTACGCATACCGTTGTAATCGGGCGAGTTTCTACTTTCAGATGCAACAGAAATTTCGCGGATTAGTCAATCCGTTCGCGAGATATGGCAGTTTGGATGTGAGAAACGCTTGAGAAACTCAAAATTTTCGCAGTTCTGATGCTCGACAAGCATAACTAGAACGGTCTAAGGGAAAAGTACTCATACCGTTGTAATCGGGCGACTTTCTACTTTCAGATGCAACAGAAATTTTGCGGATTGGTCAATCCGCTCGCGAGATATGGCAGTTTGGAGGTAAGCAACGCTTGAGAAACCCAAAATTTTTGCAGTTCTCATGCTCGAAACGAATAACTACAACGGCCTAGGGGAAAAGTACGCATACCGTTGTAATCGGGCGAGTTTCTACTTTCAGATGCAACAGAAATTTTGCGGATTGGTCAATCCGTTCGCGAGATATGGCAGTTTGTAGGTAAGAAACGCTTGAGAAACTCAAAATTTTCGCAGTTCTGATGCTCGAAACGAATAACTAGCACGGCCTAGGGGAAAACTACGCATACCGTTGTAATCGGGCGAGTTTCTACTTTCAGATGCAACAGCAATTTTGCGGATTGGTCAATCCGTTCGCGAGATATGGCAGTTTGGAAGTATGAAACACTTGAGAAACACAAAATTTTCGCAGTTCTGATGCTCGAAACGAATAACCAGAACGGCCAAGGGGAAAAGCACGCATACCGTTGTAATCGGGCGAGTTTCTACTTTCAGATGCAACAGAAATTTTGCGGATTGGTCAATCCGTTCGCGAGATATGGCAGTTTGTAGGTAAGAAACGCTTGAGAAACTCAACATTTTCGCAGTTCTGATGCTCGAAACGAATAACTAGAACGGCCTAGGGGAAAAGTACGCATACCGTTGTAATCGGGCGAGTTTCTAATTTCAGATGCATCAGAAATTTGGCGGATTGGTCAATCCGTTCGCGAGATATGGCAGTTTGGAAGTAAGAAACGCTAGAGAAACTCAAAATTTTCGCAGTTCTGATGCTCGAAACGATTAACTAGAACGGCCTAGGGGAAAAGTACGCATACCGTTGTAATCGGGCGAGTTTCTACTTTCAGATGCAACAGCAATTTTGCGGATTGGTCAATCCGTTCGCGAGATATGGCAGTTTGGAGGTAAGAAACGCTCCAGAAACTCAAAATTTTCGCAGTTCTGATGCTCGACAAGCATAACTAGAACGGTCTAAGGGAAAAGTACGCATACCGTTGTAATCGGGCGACTTTCTACTTTCAGATGCAACAGAAATTTTGCGGATTGGTCAATCCGTTCGCGAGATATGGCAGTTTGGAGGTAAGAAACGCTTGAGAAACTCAAAATTTTCGCAGTTCTGATGCTCGAAACGAATAACTAGAGCGGCCTAGGGGAAAAGTACGCATACCGTTGTAATCGGGCGACTTTCTACTTTCAGATGCAACAGAAATTTTGCGGATTGGTCAATCCGTTCGAGAGATATGGCAGTTTGGAAGTATGAAACACTTGAGAAACACTAAATTTTCGCAGTTCTGATGCTCGAAACGAATAAATAGAGCGGTCTAGGGGAAAAGTACGCATACCGTTGTAATCGGGCGAGTTTCTACTTTCAGATGCATCAGAAATTTTGCGGATTGGTCAATCCGTTCGCGAGATATGGCAGTTTGTAGGTAAGAAACGCTTGATAAAACTCAAAATTTTCGCAGTTCAGATGCTCGACAAGCATAACTAGAACGGTCTAGGGGAAAAGTACGCATACCGTTGTAATCGGGCGAGTTTCTACTTTCAGATGCAACAGAAATTTTGCGGATTGGTCAATCCGTTCGCGAGATATGGCAGTTTGTAGGTAAGAAACGCTTGAGAAACTCAACATTTTCGCAGTTCTGATGCTCGAAACGAATAACTAGAACGGCCTAGGGGAAAAGTACGCATACCGTTGTAATCGGGCGAGTTTCTACTTTCAGATGCAACAGAAACTTTGCGGATTGGTCAATCCGTTCGCGAGATATGGCAGTTTGGAGGTAAGAAACGCTTGAGAAACTCAAAATTTTCGCAGTTCTGATGCTCGAAACGAATAACTAGCACGGCCTAGGGGAAAACTACGCATACCGTTGTAATCGGGCGAGTTTCTACTTTCAGATGCAACAGAAATTTTGCGGATTGGTCAATCCGTTCGCGAGATATGGCAGTTTGGATGTATGAAACACTTGAGAAACACAAAATTTTCGCAGTTCTGATGATCGAAACGAATAACTAGAACGGCCAAGGGGAAAAGTACGCATACCGTTGTAATCGGGCGAGTTTCTACTTTCAGATGCAACAGAAATTTTGCGGATTATTCAATCCGTTCGCGAGATATGGCAGTTTGGAGGTAAGAAACGCTTGAGAAACTCAAAATTTTCGCAGTTCTGATGCTCGACAAGCATAACTAGAACGGTCTAAGGGAAAAGTACGCATACCGTTGTAATCGGGCGACTTTCTACTTTCAGATGCAACAGAAATTTTGCGGATTGGTCAATCCGTTCGCGAGATATGGCAGTTTGGAGGTAAGAAACGCTTGAGAAACTCAAAATTTTCGCAGTTCTGATGCTCGAAACGAATAACTAGAGCGGCCTAGGGGAAAAGTACGCATACCGTTGTAATCGGGCGACTTTCTACTTTCAGATGCAACAGAAATTTTGCGGATTGGTCAATCCGTTCGAGAGATATGGCAGTTTGGAAGTATGAAACACTTGAGAAACACTAAATTTTCGCAGTTCTGATGCTCGAAACGAATAAATAGAGCGGTCTAGGGGAAAAGTACGCATACCGTTGTAATCGGGCGAGTTTCTACTTTCAGATGCATCAGAAATTTTGCGGATTGGTCAATCCGTTCGCGAGATATGGCAGTTTGTAGGTAAGAAACGCTTGATAAAACTCAAAATTTTCGCAGTTCAGATGCTCGACAAGCATAACTAGAACGGTCTAGGGGAAAAGTACGCATACCGTTGTAATCGGGCGAGTTTCTACTTTCAGATGCAACAGAAATTTTGCGGATTGGTCAATCCGTTCGCGAGATATGGCAGTTTGTAGGTAAGAAACGCTTGAGAAACTCAACATTTTCGCAGTTCTGATGCTCGAAACGAATAACTAGAACGGCCTAGGGGAAAAGTACGCATACCGTTGTAATCGGGCGAGTTTCTACTTTCAGATGCAACAGAAACTTTGCGGATTGGTCAATCCGTTCGCGAGATATGGCAGTTTGGAGGTAAGAAACGCTTGAGAAACTCAAAATTTTCGCAGTTCTGATGCTCGAAACGAATAACTAGAACGGCCTAGGGGAAAAGTATGCATACCGTTGTAATCGGGCGAGTTTCTACTTCCAGAAGCAACAGAAATTTTGCGGATTGGTCAATCCGTTCGCGAGATATGGCAGTTTGGAAGTATGAAACACTTGAGAAACACAAAATTTTCGCAGTTCTGATGCTCGAAACGAATAACTAGAGCGGCCTAGGGGAAAAGTACGCATACCGTTGTAATCGGGCGAGTTTCTACTTTCAGATGCATCAGAAATTTGGCGGATTGGTCAATCCGTTCGCGAGATATGGCAGTTTGGAAGTAAGAAACGCTAGAGAAACTCAAAATTTTCGCAGTTCTGATGCTCGAAACGATTAACTAGAACGGCCTAGAGGAAAAGTACGCATACCGTTGTAATCGGGCGAGTTTCTACTTTCAGATGCAACAGCAATTTTGCGGATTGGTCAATCCGTTCGCGAGATATGGCAGTTTGGAGGTAAGAAACGCTCCAGAAACTCAAAATTTTCGCAGTTCTGATGCTCGAAACGAATAACTAGAACGGACTAGGGGAAAAGTACGCATACAGTTGTAATCGGGCGAGTTTCTACTTTCAGATGCAACAGAAATTTTGCGGATTGGTCAATCCGTTCGCCAGATATGGCAGTTTGGAGGTAAGAAACGCTTGAGAAACTCAAAATTTTCACAGTTCTGATGCTCGAAACGAATAACTAGAACGGCCTAGGGGAAAAGTATGCATACCGTTGTAATCGGGCGAGTTTCTACTTTCAGATTCAACAGAAATTTTGCGGATTGGTCAATCCGAACGCGAGATATGGCAGTTTGGAAGTAAGAAACGCTAGAAAAACTCAAAATTTTCGCAGTTCTGATGCTCGAAACGAATAACTACAACGGACCAGGGGAAAAGTATGCATACCGTTGTAATCGGGCGAGTTTCTACTTTCAGATGCAACAGAAATTTTGCGGATTGGTCAATCCGTTCGCGAGATATGGCAGTTTGGAAGTAAGAAACGCTAGAGAAACTCAAAATTTTCGCAGTTCTGATGCTCGAAACGATTAACTAGAACGGCCTCGGGGAAAGTACGCACACCGTTGTAATCGGGCGAGTTTCTACTTTCAGATGCAACAGAAATTTTGCGGATTGGTCAATCCGTTCGCGAGATATGGCAGTTTGTAGGTAAGAAACGCTTGAGAAACTCAACATTTTCGCAGTTCTGATGCTCGAAACGAATAACTAGAACGGCCTAGGGGAAAAGTACGCATACCGTTGTAATCGGGCGAGTTTCTACTTTCAGATGCAACAGAAACTTTGCGGATTGGTCAATCCGTTCGCGAGATATGGCAGTTTGGATGTAAGAAACGCTTGAGAAACTCAAAATTTTCGCAGTTCTGATGCTCGAAACGAATAACTAGAACGGCCTAGGGGAAAAGTATGCATACCGTTGTAATCGGGCGAGTTTCTACTTTCAGAAGCAACAGAAATTTTGCGGATTGGTCAATCCGTTCGCGAGATATGGCAGTTTGGAAGTATGAAACACTTGAGAAACACAAAATTTTCGCAGTTCTGATGCTCGAAACGAATAACTAGAGCGGCCTAGGGGAAAAGTACGCATACCGTTGTAATCGGGCGAGTTTCTACTTTCAGATACATCAGAAATTTTGCGGATTGGTCAGTCCGTTCGCGAGATATGGCAGTTTGGAGGTAAGAAACGCTCCAGAAACTCAAAATTTTCGCAGTTCTGATGCTCGAAACGAATAACTAGAACGGACTAGGGGAAAAGTACGCATACAGTTGTAATCGGGCGAGTTTCTACTTTCAGATGCAACAGAAATTTTGTGGATTGGTCAATCCGTTCGCGAGATATGGCAGTTTGGAATTAAGAAACGCTTGAGAAACTCAAAATTTTCGCAGTTCTGATGCTCGAAACGAATAACTAGAACGGCCTAGGGGAAAAGTACGCATACCGTTGTAATCGGGCGAGTTTCTACTTTCAGATGCAACAGAAATTTTGCGGATTGGTCAATCCGTTCGCGAGATATGGCAGTTTGGAGGTAAGAAACGCTTGAGAAACTCAAAATTTTCGCAGTTCTGATGCTCGAAACGAATAACTAGCACGGCCTAGGGGAAAACTACGCATACCGTTGTAATCGGGCGAGTTTCTACTTTCAGATGCAACAGAAATTTTGCGGATTGGTCATTCCGTTCGAGAGATATGGCAGTTTGGAAGTATGAAACACTTGAGAAACACAAAATTTTCGCAGTTCTGATGCTCGAAACGAATAACTAGAACGGCCAAGGGGAAAAGCACGCATACCGTTGTAATCGGGCGAGTTTCTACTTTCAGATGCAACAGAAATTTTGCGGATTGGTCAATCCGTTCGCGAGATACGGCAGTTTGGAAGTATGAAACACTTGAGAAACACAAAATTTTCGCAGTTCTGATGCTCGAAACGAATAACTAGAGCGGCCTAGGGGAAAAGTACGCATACCGTTGTAATCGGGCGAGTTTCTACTTTCAGATGCATCAGAAATTTGGCGGATTGGTCAATCGGTTCGCGAGATATGGCAGTTTGGAAGTAAGAAACGCTAGAGAAACTCAAAATTTTCGCAGTACTGATGCTCGAAACGATTAACTAGAACGGCCTAGGGGAAAAGTACGCATACCGTTGTAATCGGGCGAGTTTCTACTTTCAGATGCAACAGCAATTTTGCGGATTGGTCAATCCGTTCGCGAGATATGGCAGTTTGGAGGTAAGAAACGCTCCAGAAACTCAAAATTTTCGCAGTTCTGATGCTCGAAACGAATAACTAGAACGGCCAAGGGGAAAAGCACGCATACAGTTGTAATCGGGCGAGTTTCTACTTTCAGATGCAACAGAAATTTTGCGGATTGGTCAATCCGTTCGCCAGATATGGCAGTTTGGAGGTAAGAAACGCTAGAGAAACTCAAAATTTTCGCAGTTCTGATGCTCGAAACGAATAACTAGAACGGCCTAGGGGAAAAGTACGCATACCGTTGTAATCGGGCGAGTTTCTACTTTCAGATGCAACAGAAATTTCGCGGATTAGTCAATCCGTTCGCGAGATATGGCAGTTTGGATGTGAGAAACGCTTGAGAAACTCAAAATTTTCGCAGTTCTGATGCTCGACAAGCATAACTAGAACGGTCTAAGGGAAAAGTACGCATACCGTTGTAATCGGGCGACTTTCTACTTTCAGATGCAACAGAAATTTTGCGGATTGGTCAATCCGCTCGCGAGATATGGCAGTTTGGAGGTAAGCAACGCTTGAGAAACCCAAAATTTTTGCAGTTCTCATGCTCGAAACGAATAACTACAACGGCCTAGGGGAAAAGTACGCATACCGTTGTAATCGGGCGAGTTTCTACTTTCAGATGCAACAGAAATTTTGCGGATTGGTCAATCCGTTCGCGAGATATGGCAGTTTGTAGGTAAGAAACGCTTGAGAAACTCAAAATTTTCGCAGTTCTGATGCTCGAAACGAATAACTAGCACGGCCTAGGGGAAAACTACGCATACCGTTGTAATCGGGCGAGTTTCTACTTTCAGATGCAACAGAAATTTTGCGGATTGGTCAATCCGTTCGCGAGATATGGCAGTTTGGAAGTATGAAACACTTGAGAAACACAAAATTTTCGCAGTTCTGATGCTCGAAACGAATAACTAGAACGGCCAAGGGGAAAAGCACGCATACCGTTGTAATCGGGCGAGTTTCTACTTTCAGATGCAACAGAAATTTTGCGGATTGGTCAATCCGTTCGCGAGATATGGCAGTTTGGAAGTATGAAACACTTGAGAAACACAAAATTTTCGCAGTTCTGATGCTTGAAACGAATAACTAGAGCGGCCTAGGGGAAAAGTACGCATACCGTTGTAATCGGGCGAGTTTCTACTTTCAGATGCATCAGAAATTTGGCGGATTGGTCAATCCGTTCGCGAGATATGGCAGTTTGGAAGTAAGAAACGCTAAAGAAACTCAAAATTTTCGCAGTACTGATGCTCGAAACGATTAACTAGAACGGCCTAGGGGAAAAGTACGCATACCGTTGTAATCGGGCGAGTTTCTACTTTCAGATGCAACAGCAATTTTGCGGATTGGTCAATCCGTTCGCGAGATATGGCAGTTTGGAGGTAAGAAACGCTCCAGAAACTCAAAATTTTCGCAGTTCTGATGCTCGAAACGAATAACTAGAACGGCCAAGGGGAAAAGCACGCATACAGTTGTAATCGGGCGAGTTTCTACTTTCAGATGCAACAGAAATTTTGCGGATTGGTCAATCCGTTCGCCAGATATGGCAGTTTGGAGGTAAGAAACGCTAGAGAAACTCAAAATTTTCGCAGTTCTGATGCTCGAAACGAATAACTAGAACGGCCTAGGGGAAAAGTACGCATACCGTTGTAATCGGGCGAGTTTCTACTTTCAGATGCAACAGAAATTTCGCGGATTAGTCAATCCGTTCGCGAGATATGGCAGTTTGGATGTGAGAAACGCTTGAGAAACTCAAAATTTTCGCAGTTCTGATGCTCGACAAGCATAACTAGAACGGTCTAAGGGAAAAGTACGCATACCGTTGTAATCGGGCGACTTTCTACTTTCAGATGCAACAGAAATTTTGCGGATTGGTCAATCCGCTCGCGAGATATGGCAGTTTGGAGGTAAGCAACGCTTGAGAAACCCAAAATTTTTGCAGTTCTCATGCTCGAAACGAATAACTACAACGGCCTAGGGGAAAAGTACGCATACCGTTGTAATCGGGCGAGTTTCTACTTTCAGATGCAACAGAAATTTTGCGGATTGGTCAATCCGTTCGCGAGATATGGCAGTTTGTAGGTAAGAAACGCTTGAGAAACTCAAAATTTTCGCAGTTCTGATGCTCGAAACGAATAACTAGCACGGCCTAGGGGAAAACTACGCATACCGTTGTAATCGGGCGAGTTTCTACTTTCAGATGCAACAGAAATTTTGCGGATTGGTCAATCCGTTCGCGAGATATGGCAGTTTGGAAGTATGAAACACTTGAGAAACACAAAATTTTCGCAGTTCTGATGCTCGAAACGAATAACTAGAACGGCCAAGGGGAAAAGCACGCATACCGTTGTAATCGGGCGAGTTTCTACTTTCAGATGCAACAGAAATTTTGCGGATTGGTCAATCCGTTCGCGAGATATGGCAGTTTGTAGGTAAGAAACGCTTGAGAAACTCAACATTTTCGCAGTTCTGATGCTCGAAACGAATAACTAGAACGGCCTAGGGGAAAAGTACGCATACCGTTGTAATCGGGCGAGTTTCTAATTTCAGATGCATCAGAAATTTGGCGGATTGGTCAATCCGTTCGCGAGATATGGCAGTTTGGAAGTAAGAAACGCTAGAGAAACTCAAAATTTTCGCAGTTCTGATGCTCGAAACGATTAACTAGAACGGCCTAGGGGAAAAGTACGCATACCGTTGTAATCGGGCGAGTTTCTACTTTCAGATGCAACAGCAATTTTGCGGATTGGTCAATCCGTTCGCGAGATATGGCAGTTTGGAGGTAAGAAACGCTCCAGAAACTCAAAATTTTCGCAGTTCTGATGCTCGACAAGCATAACTAGAACGGTCTAAGGAAAAGTACGCATACCGTTGTAATCGGGCGACTTTCTACTTTCAGATGCAACAGAAATTTTGCGGATTGGTCAATCCGTTCGCGAGATATGGCAGTTTGGAGGTAAGAAACGCTTGAGAAACTCAAAATTTTCGCAGTTCTGATGCTCGACAAGCATAACTAGAACGGTCTAAGGGAAAAGTACGCATACCGTTGTAATCGGGCGACTTTCTACTTTCAGATGCAACAGAAATTTTGCGGATTGGTCAATCCGTTCGCGAGATATGGCAGTTTGGAGGTAAGAAACGCTTGAGAAACTCAAAATTTTCGCAGTTCTGATGCTCGAAACGAATAACTAGAGCGGCCTAGGGGAAAAGTACGCATACCGTTGTAATCGGGCGACTTTCTACTTTCAGATGCAACAGAAATTTTGCGGATTGGTCAATCCGTTCGAGAGATATGGCAGTTTGGAAGTATGAAACACTTGAGAAACACTAAATTTTCGCAGTTCTGATGCTCGAAACGAATAAATAGAGCGGTCTAGGGGAAAAGTACGCATACCGTTGTAATCGGGCGAGTTTCTACTTTCAGATGCATCAGAAATTTTGCGGATTGGTCAATCCGTTCGCGAGATATGGCAGTTTGTAGGTAAGAAACGCTTGATAAAACTCAAAATTTTCGCAGTTCAGATGCTCGACAAGCATAACTAGAACGGTCTAGGGGAAAAGTACGCATACCGTTGTAATCGGGCGAGTTTCTACTTTCAGATGCAACAGAAATTTTGCGGATTGGTCAACCCGTTCGCGAGATATGGCAGTTTGTAGGTAAGAAACGCTTGAGAAACTCAACATTTTCGCAGTTCTGATGCTCGAAACGAATAACTAGAACGGCCTAGGGGAAAAGTACGCATACCGTTGTAATCGGGCGAGTTTCTACTTTCAGATGCAACAGAAACTTTGCGGATTGGTCAATCCGTTCGCGAGATATGGCAGTTTGGAGGTAAGAAACGCTTGAGAAACTCAAAATTTTCGCAGTTCTGATGCTCGAAACGAATAACTAGAACGGCCTAGGGGAAAAGTATGCATACCGTTGTAATCGGGCGAGTTTCTACTTTCAGAAGCAACAGAAATTTTGCGGATTGGTCAATCCGTTCGCGAGATATGGCAGTTTGGAAGTATGAAACACTTGAGAAACACAAAATTTTCGCAGTTCTGATGCTCGAAACGAATAACTAGAGCGGCCTAGGGGAAAAGTACGCATACCGTTGTAATCGGGCGAGTTTCTACTTTCAGATGCATCAGAAATTTGGCGGATTGGTCAATCCGTTCGCGAGATATGGCAGTTTGGAAGTAAGAAACGCTAGAGAAACTCAAAATTTTCGCAGTTCTGATGCTCGAAACGATTAACTAGAACGGCCTAGGGGAAAAGTACGCATACCGTTGTAATCGGGCGAGTTTCTACTTTCAGATGCAACAGCAATTTTGCGGATTGGTCAATCCGTTCGCGAGATATGGCAGTTTGGAGGTAAGAAACGCTCCAGAAACTCAACATTTTCGCAGTTCTGATGCTCGAAACGAATAACTAGAACGGCCTAGGGGAAAAGTACGCATACCGTTGTAATCGGGCGAGTTTCTACTTTCAGATGCAACAGAAACTTTGCGGATTGGTCAATCCGTTCGCGAGATATGGCAGTTTGGAGGTAAGAAACGCTTGAGAAACTCAAAATTTTCGCAGTTCTGATGCTCGAAACGAATAACTAGAACGGCCTAGGGGAAAAGTATGCATACCGTTGTAATCGGGCGAGTTTCTACTTTCAGAAGCAACAGAAATTTTGCGGATTGGTCAATCCGTTCGCGAGATATGGCAGTTTGGAAGTATGAAACACTTGAGAAACACAAAATTTTCGCAGTTCTGATGCTCGAAACGAATAACTAGAGCGGCCTAGGGGAAAAGTACGCATACCGTTGTAATCGGGCGAGTTTCTACTTTCAGATACATCAGAAATTTTGCGGATTGGTCAGTCCGTTCGCGAGATATGGCAGTTTGGAGGTAAGAAACGCTCCAGAAACTCAAAATTTTCGCAGTTCTGATGCTCGAAACGAATAACTAGAACGGACTAGGGGAAAAGTACGCATACAGTTGTAATCGGGCGAGTTTCTACTTTCAGATGCAACAGAAATTTTGTGGATTGGTCAATCCGTTCGCGAGATATGGCAGTTTGGAATTAAGAAACGCTTGAGAAACTCAAAATTTTCGCAGTTCTGATGCTCGAAACGAATAACTAGAACGGCCTAGGGGAAAAGTACGCATACCGTTGTAATCGGGCGAGTTTCTACTTTCAGATGCAACAGAAATTTTGCGGATTGGTCAATCCGTTCGCGAGATATGGCAGTTTGGAGGTAAGAAACGCTTGAGAAACTCAAAATTTTCGCAGTTCTGATGCTCGAAACGAATAACTAGCACGGCCTAGGGGAAAACTACGCATACCGTTGTAATCGGGCGAGTTTCTACTTTCAGATGCAACAGAAATTTTGCGGATTGGTCATTCCGTTCGCGAGATATGGCAGTTTGGAAGTATGAAACACTTGAGAAACACAAAATTTTCGCAGTTCTGATGCTCGAAACGAATAACTAGAACGGCCAAGGGGAAAAGCACGCATACCGTTGTAATCGGGCGAGTTTCTACTTTCAGATGCAACAGAAATTTTGCGGATTGGTCAATCCGTTCGCGAGATACGGCAGTTTGGAAGTATGAAACACTTGAGAAACACAAAATTTTCGCAGTTCTGATGCTCGAAACGAATAACTAGAGCGGCCTAGGGGAAAAGTACGCATACCGTTGTAATCGGGCGAGTTTCTACTTTCAGATGCATCAGAAATTTGGCGGATTGGTCAATCGGTTCGCGAGATATGGCAGTTTGGAAGTAAGAAACGCTAGAGAAACTCAAAATTTTCGCAGTACTGATGCTCGAAACGATTAACTAGAACGGCCTAGGGGAAAAGTACGCATACCGTTGTAATCGGGCGAGTTTCTACTTTCAGATGCAACAGCAATTTTGCGGATTGGTCAATCCGTTCGCGAGATATGGCAGTTTGGAGGTAAGAAACGCTCCAGAAACTCAAAATTTTCGCAGTTCTGATGCTCGAAACGAATAACTAGAACGGCCAAGGGGAAAAGCACGCATACAGTTGTAATCGGGCGAGTTTCTACTTTCAGATGCAACAGAAATTTTGCGGATTGGTCAATCCGTTCGCCAGATATGGCAGTTTGGAGGTAAGAAACGCTAGAGAAACTCAAAATTTTCGCAGTTCTGATGCTCGAAACGAATAACTAGAACGGCCTAGGGGAAAAGTACGCATACCGTTGTAATCGGGCGAGTTTCTACTTTCAGATGCAACAGAAATTTCGCGGATTAGTCAATCCGTTCGCGAGATATGGCAGTTTGGATGTGAGAAACGCTTGAGAAACTCAAAATTTTCGCAGTTCTGATGCTCGACAAGCATAACTAGAACGGTCTAAGGGAAAAGTACGCATACCGTTGTAATCGGGCGACTTTCTACTTTCAGATGCAACAGAAATTTTGCGGATTGGTCAATCCGCTCGCGAGATATGGCAGTTTGGAGGTAAGCAACGCTTGAGAAACCCAAAATTTTTGCAGTTCTCATGCTCGAAACGAATAACTACAACGGCCTAGGGGAAAAGTACGCATACCGTTGTAATCGGGCGAGTTTCTACTTTCAGATGCAACAGAAATTTTGCGGATTGGTCAATCCGTTCGCGAGATATGGCAGTTTGTAGGTAAGAAACGCTTGAGAAACTCAAAATTTTCGCAGTTCTGATGCTCGAAACGAATAACTAGCACGGCCTAGGGGAAAACTACGCATACCGTTGTAATCGGGCGAGTTTCTACTTTCAGATGCAACAGAAATTTTGCGGATTGGTCAATCCGTTCGCGAGATATGGCAGTTTGGAAGTATGAAACACTTGAGAAACACAAAATTTTCGCAGTTCTGATGCTCGAAACGAATAACTAGAACGGCCAAGGGGAAAAGCACGCATACCGTTGTAATCGGGCGAGTTTCTACTTTCAGATGCAACAGAAATTTTGCGGATTGGTCAATCCGTTCGCGAGATATGGCAGTTTGGATGTATGAAACACTTGAGAAACACAAAATTTTCGCAGTTCTGATGCTTGAAACGAATAACTAGAGCGGCCTAGGGGAAAAGTACGCATACCGTTGTAATCGGGCGAGTTTCTACTTTCAGATGCATCAGAAATTTGGCGGATTGGTCAATCCGTTCGCGAGATATGGCAGTTTGGAAGTAAGAAACGCTAAAGAAACTCAAAATTTTCGCAGTACTGATGCTCGAAACGATTAACTAGAACGGCCTAGGGGAAAAGTACGCATACCGTTGTAATCGGGCGAGTTTCTACTTTCAGATGCAACAGCAATTTTGCGGATTGGTCAATCCGTTCGCGAGATATGGCAGTTTGGAGGTAAGAAACGCTCCAGAAACTCAAAATTTTCGCAGTTCTGATGCTCGAAACGAATAACTAGAACGGCCAAGGGGAAAAGCACGCATACAGTTGTAATCGGGCGAGTTTCTACTTTCAGATGCAACAGAAATTTTGCGGATTGGTCAATCCGTTCGCGAGATATGGCAGTTTGTAGGTAAGAAACGCTTGAGAAACTCAAAATTTTCGCAGTTCTGATGCTCGAAACGAATAACTAGCACGGCCTAGGGGAAAACTACGCATACCGTTGTAATCGGGCGAGTTTCTACTTTCAGATGCAACAGAAATTTTGCGGATTGGTCAATCCGTTCGCGAGATATGGCAGTTTGGAAGTATGAAACACTTGAGAAACACAAAATTTTCGCAGTTCTGATGCTCGAAACGAATAACTAGAACGGCCAAGGGGAAAAGCACGCATACCGTTGTAATCGGGCGAGTTTCTACTTTCAGATGCAACAGAAATTTTGCGGATTGGTCAATCCGTTCGCGAGATATGGCAGTTTGGATGTATGAAACACTTGAGAAACACAAAATTTTCGCAGTTCTGATGCTTGAAACGAATAACTAGAGCGGCCTAGGGGAAAAGTACGCATACCGTTGTAATCGGGCGAGTTTCTACTTTCAGATGCATCAGAAATTTGGCGGATTGGTCAATCCGTTCGCGAGATATGGCAGTTTGGAAGTAAGAAACGCTAAAGAAACTCAAAATTTTCGCAGTACTGATGCTCGAAACGATTAACTAGAACGGCCTAGGGGAAAAGTACGCATACCGTTGTAATCGGGCGAGTTTCTACTTTCAGATGCAACAGCAATTTTGCGGATTGGTCAATCCGTTCGCGAGATATGGCAGTTTGGAGGTAAGAAACGCTCCAGAAACTCAAAATTTTCGCAGTTCTGATGCTCGAAACGAATAACTAGAACGGCCAAGGGGAAAAGCACGCATACAGTTGTAATCGGGCGAGTTTCTACTTTCAGATGCAACAGAAATTTTGCGGATTGGTCAATCCGTTCGCCAGATATGGCAGTTTGGAGGTAAGAAACGCTAGAGAAACTCAAAATTTTCGCAGTTCTGATGCTCGAAACGAATAACTAGAACGGCCTAGGGGAAAAGTACGCATACCGTTGTAATCGGGCGAGTTTCTACTTTCAGATGCAACAGAAATTTCGCGGATTAGTCAATCCGTTCGCGAGATATGGCAGTTTGGATGTGAGAAACGCTTGAGAAACTCAAAATTTTCGCAGTTCTGATGCTCGACAAGCATAACTAGAACGGTCTAAGGGAAAAGTACGCATACCGTTGTAATCGGGCGACTTTCTACTTTCAGATGCAACAGAAATTTTGCGGATTGGTCAATCCGCTCGCGAGATATGGCAGTTTGGAGGTAAGCAACGCTTGAGAAACCCAAAATTTTTGCAGTTCTCATGCTCGAAACGAATAACTACAACGGCCTAGGGGAAAAGTACGCATACCGTTGTAATCGGGCGAGTTTCTACTTTCAGATGCAACAGAAATTTTGCGGATTGGTCAATCCGTTCGCGAGATATGGCAGTTTGTAGGTAAGAAACGCTTGAGAAACTCAAAATTTTCGCAGTTCTGATGCTCGAAACGAATAACTAGCACGGCCTAGGGGAAAACTACGCATACCGTTGTAATCGGGCGAGTTTCTACTTTCAGATGCAACAGAAATTTTGCGGATTGGTCAATCCGTTCGCGAGATATGGCAGTTTGGAAGTATGAAACACTTGAGAAACACAAAATTTTCGCAGTTCTGATGCTCGAAACGAATAACTAGAACGGCCAAGGGGAAAAGCACGCATACCGTTGTAATCGGGCGAGTTTCTACTTTCAGATGCAACAGAAATTTTGCGGATTGGTCAATCCGTTCGCGAGATATGGCAGTTTGTAGGTAAGAAACGCTTGAGAAACTCAACATTTTCGCAGTTCTGATGCTCGAAACGAATAACTAGAACGGCCTAGGGGAAAAGTACGCATACCGTTGTAATCGGGCGAGTTTCTAATTTCAGATGCATCAGAAATTTGGCGGATTGGTCAATCCGTTCGCGAGATATGGCAGTTTGGAAGTAAGAAACGCTAGAGAAACTCAAAATTTTCGCAGTTCTGATGCTCGAAACGATTAACTAGAACGGCCTAGGGGAAAAGTACGCATACCGTTGTAATCGGGCGAGTTTCTACTTTCAGCTGCAACAGCAATTTTGCGGATTGGTCAATCCGTTCGCGAGATATGGCAGTTTGGAGGTAAGAAACGCTCCAGAAACTCAAAATTTTCGCAGTTCTGATGCTCGACAAGCATAACTAGAACGGTCTAAGGGAAAAGTACGCATACCGTTGTAATCGGGCGACTTTCTACTTTCAGATGCAACAGAAATTTTGCGGATTGGTCAATCCGTTCGCGAGATATGGCAGTTTGGAGGTAAGAAACGCTTGAGAAACTCAAAATTTTCGCAGTTCTGATGCTCGACAAGCATAACTAGAACGGTCTAAGGGAAAAGTACGCATACCGTTGTAATCGGGCGACTTTCTACTTTCAGATGCAACAGAAATTTTGCGGATTGGTCAATCCGTTCGCGAGATATGGCAGTTTGGAGGTAAGAAACGCTTGAGAAACTCAAAATTTTCGCAGTTCTGATGCTCGAAACGAATAACTAGAGCGGCCTAGGGGAAAAGTACGCATACCGTTGTAATCGGGCGACTTTCTACTTTCAGATGCAACAGAAATTTTGCGGATTGGTCAATCCGTTCGAGAGATATGGCAGTTTGGAAGTATGAAACACTTGAGAAACACTAAATTTTCGCAGTTCTGATGCTCGAAACGAATAAATAGAGCGGTCTAGGGGAAAAGTACGCATACCGTTGTAATCGGGCGAGTTTCTACTTTCAGATGCATCAGAAATTTTGCGGATTGGTCAATCCGTTCGCGAGATATGGCAGTTTGTAGGTAAGAAACGCTTGATAAAACTCAAAATTTTCGCAGTTCAGATGCTCGACAAGCATAACTAGAACGGTCTAGGGGAAAAGTACGCATACCGTTGTAATCGGGCGAGTTTCTACTTTCAGATGCAACAGAAATTTTGCGGATTGGTCAATCCGTTCGCGAGATATGGCAGTTTGTAGGTAAGAAACGCTTGAGAAACTCAACATTTTCGCAGTTCTGATGCTCGAAACGAATAACTAGAACGGCCTAGGGGAAAAGTACGCATACCGTTGTAATCGGGCGAGTTTCTACTTTCAGATGCAACAGAAACTTTGCGGATTGGTCAATCCGTTCGCGAGATATGGCAGTTTGGAGGTAAGAAACGCTTGAGAAACTCAAAATTTTCGCAGTTCTGATGCTCGAAACGAATAACTAGAACGGCCTAGGGGAAAAGTATGCATACCGTTGTAATCGGGCGAGTTTCTACTTTCAGAAGCAACAGAAATTTTGCGGATTGGTCAATCCGTTCGCGAGATATGGCAGTTTGGAAGTATGAAACACTTGAGAAACACAAAATTTTCGCAGTTCTGATGCTCGAAACGAATAACTAGAGCGGCCTAGGGGAAAAGTACGCATACCGTTGTAATCGGGCGAGTTTCTACTTTCAGATGCATCAGAAATTTGGCGGATTGGTCAATCCGTTCGCGAGATATGGCAGTTTGGAAGTAAGAAACGCTAGAGAAACTCAAAATTTTCGCAGTTCTGATGCTCGAAACGATTAACTAGAACGGCCTAGGGGAAAAGTACGCATACCGTTGTAATCGGGCGAGTTTCTACTTTCAGATGCAACAGCAATTTTGCGGATTGGTCAATCCGTTCGCGAGATATGGCAGTTTGGAGGTAAGAAACGCTCCAGAAACTCAAAATTTTCGCAGTTCTGATGCTCGAAACGAATAACTAGAACGGACTAGGGGAAAAGTACGCATACAGTTGTAATCGGGCGAGTTTCTACTTTCAGATGCAACAGAAATTTTGCGGATTGGTCAATCCGTTCGCCAGATATGGCAGTTTGGAGGTAAGAAACGCTTGAGAAACTCAAAATTTTCACAGTTCTGATGCTCGAAACGAATAACTAGAACGGCCTAGGGGAAAAGTATGCATACCGTTGTAATCGGGCGAGTTTCTACTTTCAGATGCAACAGAAATTTTGCGGATTGGTCAATCCGAACGCGAGATATGGCAGTTTGGAAGTAAGAAACGCTAGAAAAACTCAAAATTTTCGCAGTTCTGATGCTCGAAACGAATAACTACAACGGACCAGGGGAAAAGTATGCATACCGTTGTAATCGGGCGAGTTTCTACTTTCAGATGCAACAGAAATTTTGCGGATTGGTCAATCCGTTCGCGAGATATGGCAGTTTGGAAGTAAGAAACGCTAGAGAAACTCAAAATTTTCGCAGTTCTGATGCTCGAAACGATTAACTAGAACGGCCTCGGGGAAAGTACGCACACCGTTGTAATCGGGCGAGTTTCTACTTTCAGATGCAACAGAAATTTTGCGGATTGGTCAATCCGTTCGCGAGATATGGCAGTTTGGAGGTAAGAAACGCTCCAGAAACTCAAAATTTTCGCAGTTCTGATGCTCGAAACGAATAACTAGAACGGACTAGGGGAAAAGTACGCATACAGTTGTAATCGGGCGAGTTTCTACTTTCAGATGCAACAGAAATTTTGTGGATTGGTCAATCCGTTCGCGAGATATGGCAGTTTGGAATTAAGAAACGCTTGAGAAACTCAAAATTTTCGCAGTTCTGATGCTCGAAACGAATAACTAGAACGGCCTAGGGGAAAAGTACGCATACCGTTGTAATCGGGCGAGTTTCTACTTTCAGATGCAACAGAAATTTTGCGGATTGGTCAATCCGTTCGCGAGATATGGCAGTTTGGAGGTAAGAAACGCTTGAGAAACTCAAAATTTTCGCAGTTCTGATGCTCGACAAGCATAACTAGAACGGTCTAAGGGAAAAGTACGCATACCGTTGTAATCGGGCGACTTTCTACTTTCAGATGCAACAGAAATTTTGCGGATTGGTCAATCCGCTCGCGAGATATGGCAGTTTGGAGGTAAGCAACGCTTGAGAAACCCAAAATTTTTGCAGTTCTCATGCTCGAAACGAATAACTACAACGGCCTAGGGGAAAAGTACGCATACCGTTGTAATCGGGCGAGTTTCTACTTTCAGATGCAACAGAAATTTTGCGGATTGGTCAATCCGTTCGCGAGATATGGCAGTTTGTAGGTAAGAAACGCTTGAGAAACTCAAAATTTTCGCAGTTCTGATGCTCGAAACGAATAACAAGCACGGCCTAGGGGAAAACTACGCATACCGTTGTAATCGGGCGAGTTTCTACTTTCAGATGCAACAGAAATTTTGCGGATTGGTCATTCCGTTCGCGAGATATGGCAGTTTGGAAGTATGAAACACTTGAGAAACACAAAATTTTCGCAGTTCTGATGCTCGAAACGAATAACTAGAACGGCCAAGGGGAAAAGCACGCATACCGTTGTAATCGGGCGAGTTTCTACTTTCAGATGCAACAGAAATTTTGCGGATTGGTCAATCCGTTCGCGAGATATGGCAGTTTGGAAGTATGAAACACTTGAGAAACACAAAATTTTCGCAGTTCTGATGCTCGAAACGAATAACTAGAGCGGCCTAGGGGAAAAGTACGCATACCGTTGTAATCGGGCGAGTTTCTGCTTTCAGATGCATCAGAAATTTGGCGGATTGGTCAATCCGTTCGCGAGATATGGCAGTTTGGAAGTAAGAAACGCTAGAGAAACTCAAAATTTTCGCAGTACTGATGCTCGAAACGATTAACTAGAACGGCCTAGGGGAAAAGTACGCATACCGTTGTAATCGGGCGAGTTTCTACTTTCAGATGCAACAGCAATTTTGCGGATTGGTCAATCCGTTCGCGAGATATGGCAGTTTGGAGGTAAGAAACGCTCCAGAAACTCAAAATTTTCGCAGTTCTGATGCTCGAAACGAATAACTAGAACGGCCAAGGGGAAAAGCACGCATACAGTTGTAATCGGGCGAGTTTCTACTTTCAGATGCAACAGAAATTTTGCGGATTGGTCAATCCGTTCGCCAGATATGGCAGTTTGGAGGTAAGAAACGCTAGAGAAACTCAAAATTTTCGCAGTTCTGATGCTCGAAACGAATAACTAGAACGGCCTAGGGGAAAAGTACGCATACCGTTGTAATCGGGCGAGTTTCTACTTTCAGATGCAACAGAAATTTCGCGGATTAGTCAATCCGTTCGCGAGATATGGCAGTTTGGATGTGAGAAACGCTTGAGAAACTCAAAATTTTCGCAGTTCTGATGCTCGAAACGAATAACTAGAACGGCCAAGGGGAAAAGCACGCATACAGTTGTAATCGGGCGAGTTTCTACTTTCAGATGCAACAGAAATTTTGCGGATTGGTCAATCCGTTCGCCAGATATGGCAGTTTGGAGGTAAGAAACGCTAGAGAAACTCAAAATTTTCGCAGTTCTGATGCTCGAAACGAATAACTAGAACGGCCTAGGGGAAAAGTACGCATACCGTTGTAATCGGGCGAGTTTCTACTTTCAGATGCAACAGAAATTTCGCGGATTAGTCAATCCGTTCGCGAGATATGGCAGTTTGGATGTGAGAAACGCTTGAGAAACTCAAAATTTTCGCAGTTCTAATGCTCGACAAGCATAACTAGAACGGTCTAAGGGAAAAGTACGCATACCGTTGTAATCGGGCGACTTTCTACTTTCAGATGCAACAGAAATTTTGCGGATTGGTCAATCCGCTCGCGAGATATGGCAGTTTGGAGGTAAGCAACGCTTGAGAAACCCAAAATTTTTGCAGTTCTCATGCTCGAAACGAATAACTACAACGGCCTAGGGGAAAAGTACGCATACAGTTGTAATCGGGCGGGTTTCTACTTTCAGATGCAACAGAAATTTTGCGGATTGGTCAATCCGTTCGCGAGATATGGCAGTTTGTAGGTAAGAAACGCTTGAGAAACTCAAAATTTTCGCAGTTCTGATGCTCGAAACGAATAACTAGCACGGCCTAGGGGAAAACTACGCATACCGTTGTAATCGGGCGAGTTTCTACTTTCAGATGCAACAGAAATTTTGCGGATTGGTCAATCCGTTCGCGAGATATGGCAGTTTGGAAGTATGAAACACTTGAGAAACACAAAATTTTCGCAGTTCTGATGCTCGAAACGAATAACTAGAACGGCCAAGGGGAAAAGCACGCATACCGTTGTAATCGGGCGAGTTTCTACTTTCAGATGCAACAGAAATTTTGCGGATTGGTCAATCCGTTCGCGAGATATGGCAGTTTGGAAGTATGAAACACTTGAGAAACACAAAATTTTCGCAGTTCTGATGCTCGAAACGAATAACTAGAGCGGCCTAGGGGAAAAGTACGCATACCGTTGTAATCGGGCGAGTTTCTACTTTCAGATGCATCAGAAATTTGGCGGATTGGTCAATCCGTTCGAGAGATATGGCAGTTTGGAAGTATGAAACACTTGAGAAACACTAAATTTTCGCAGTTCTGATGCTCGAAACGAATAAATAGAGCGGTCTAGGGGAAAAGTACGCATACCGTTGTAATCGGGCGAGTTTCTACTTTCAGATGCATCAGAAATTTTGCGGATTGGTCAATCCGTTCGCGAGATATGGCAGCTTGTAGGTAAGAAACGCTTGATAAAACTCAAAATTTTCGCAGTTCTGATGCTCGAAACGAATAACTAGAACGGCCTAGGGGAAAAGTACGCATACCGTTATAATCGGGCGAGTTTCTACTTTCAGATGCAACAGAAATTTCGCGGATTAGTCAATCCGTTCGCGAGATATGGCAGTTTGGATGTAAGAAACGCTTGAGAAACTCAAAATTTTCGCAGTTCTGATGCTCGACAAGCATAACTAGAACGGTCTAAGGGAAAAGTACGCATACCGTTGTAATCGGGCGACTTTCTACTTTCAGATGCAACAGAAATTTTGCGGATTGGTCAATCCGTTCGCGAGATATGGCAGTTTGGAGGTAAGAAACGCTTGAGAAACTCAAAATTTTCGCAGTTCTGATGCTCGAAACGAATAACTAGAACGGCCTAGGGGAAAAGTACGCATACCGTTGTAATCGGGCGAGTTTCTACTTTCAGATGCAACCGAAATTTCGCGGATTAGTCAATCCGTTCGCGAGATATGGCAGTTTGGATGTAAGAAACGCTTGAGAAACTCAAAATTTTCGCAGTTCTGATGCTCGACAAGCATAACGAGAACGGTCTAGGGGAAAAGTACGCATACCGTTGTAATCGGGCGAGTTTCTACTTTCAGATGCATCAGAAATTTGGCGGATTGGTCAATCCGTTCGCGAGATATGGCAGTTTGGAAGTAAGAAACGCTAGAGAAACTCAAAATTTTCGCAGTTCTGATGCTCGAAACGATTAACTAGAACGGCCTAGGGGAAAAGTACGCATACCGTTGTAATCGGGCGAGTTTCTACTTTCAGATGCAACAGAAATTTTGCGGATTGGTCAATCCGTTCGCGAGATATGGCAGTTTGGAGGTAAGAAACGCTCCAGAAACTCAAAATTTTCGCAGTTCTGATGCTCGAAACGAATAACTAGAACGGCCTAGGGGAAAAGTACGCATACCGTTGTAATCGGGCGAGTTTCTACTTTCAGATGCAACAGAAATTTTGCGGATTGGTCAATCCGTTCGCGAGATATGGCAGCTTGTAGGTAAGAAACGCTTGAGAAACTCAAAATTTTCGCAGTTCTGATGCTCGACAAGCATAACTAGAACGGTCTAGGGGAAAAGTACGCATACCGTTGTAATCGGGCGACTTTCTACTTTCAGATGCAACAGAAATTTTGCGGATTGGTCAATCCGTTCGCGAGATATGGCAGTTTGGAGGTAAGAAACGCTTGAGAAACTCAAAATTTTCGCAGTTCTGATGCTCGAAACGAATAACTAGAACGGCCTAGGGGAAAAGTACGCATACCGTTGTAATCGGGCGACTTTCTACTTTCAGATGCAACAGAAATTTTGCGGATTGGTCAATCCGTTCGAGAGATATGGCAGTTTGGAAGTATGAAACACTTGAGAAACACTAAATTTTCGCAGTTCTGATGCTCGAAACGAATAAATAGAGCGGTCTAGGGGAAAAGTACGCATACCGTTGTAATCGGGCGAGTTTCTACTTTCAGATGCATCAGAAATTTTGCGGATTGGTCAATCCGTTCGCGAGATATGGCAGTTTGTAGGTAAGAAACGCTTGATAAAACTCAAAATTTTCGCAGTTCAGATGCTCGACAAGCATAACTAGAACGGTCTAGGGGAAAAGTACGCATACCGTTGTAATCGGGCGAGTTTCTACTTTCAGATGCAACAGAAATTTTGCGGATTGGTCAATCCGTTCGCGAGATATGGCAGTTTGTAGGTAAGAAACGCTTGAGAAACTCAACATTTTCGCAGTTCTGATGCTCGAAACGAATAACTAGAACGGCCTAGGGGAAAAGTACGCATACCGTTGTAATCGGGCGAGTTTCTACTTTCAGATGCAACAGAAACTTTGCGGATTGGTCAATCCGTTCGCGAGATATGGCAGTTTGGAGTAAGAAACGCTAGAGAAACTCAAAATTTTCGCAGTTCTGATGCTCGAAACGATTAACTAGAACGGCCTAGGGGAAAAGTACGCATACCGTTGTAATCGGGCGAGTTTCTACTTTCAGGTGCACAGCAATTTTGCGGATTGGTCAATCCGTTCGCGAGATATGCAGTTTGAGGTAAGAAACGCTCCAGAAACTCAAAATTTTCGCAGTTCTGAGCTCGAAACGAATAATAACTTATCGGACTACTGGAAAAGTACGCATACAGTTGTAATCGGCGAGTTTCTACTTTCAGATGCAACAGAAATTTTGCGGATTGGTCAATCCGTTCGCCAATATGCAGTTTGGAGTAAGAAACGCTGAGAAACTCAAATTTTCACAGTTCTGATGCTCGAACAATAACTAGAACGGCCTAGGGGAAAAGTACGCATACCGTTGTAATCGGGCGAGTTTCTACTTTCAGATGCATCAGAAATTTTGCGGATTGGTCAATCCGTTCGCGAGATATGGCAGTTTGTAGGTAAGAAACGCTTGATAAAACTCAAAATTTTCGCAGTTCAGATGCTCGACAAGCATAACAGAACGTCTAGGGGAAAAGTACGCATACCGTTGTAATCGGGCGAGTTTCTACTTTCAGATGCAACAGAAACTTGCGGATTGGTCAATCCGTTCGCGAGATATGGCAGTTTGGAGTAAGAACGCTTGAGAAACTCAAAATTTCGCAGTTCTGATGCTCGAAACGAATAACTAGAACGGCCTAGGGGAAAGTATGCATACCGTTGTAATCGGCGAGTTTCTACTTCAGATGCAACAGAAATTTTTGCGGATTGGTCAATCCGTTCGCGAGATATGGCAGTTTGGAAGTATGAAACACATGAGAAACACAAAATTTTCGCAGTTCTGATGCTCGAAACGAATAACTAGAGCGGCTAGGGGAAAAGTACGCATACCGTTGTAATCGGGGAGTTTCTACTTTCAGATGCATCAGAAATTTTGCGGATTGGTCAATCCGTTCGCGAGATATGGCAGTTTGTAGGTAAGAAACGCTGATAAAAACTCAAAATTTTCGCAGTTCAGATGCTCGACAAGCATAACTAGAACGGTCTAGGGGAAAGTACGCATACCGTTGTAATCTGGCGAGTTTCTACTTTCAATGCAACAGAAATTTGCGGATTGGTCAATCCGTTCGCGAGATATGGCAGTTTGTAGGTAGAAACGCTTGAGAAACTCAACATTTTCGCAGTTCTGATGCTCGAAACGAATAACTAGAACGGCCTAGGAAAAGTACGCATACGTTGTAATCGGCGAGTTTCTACTTTCAGATGCAACAGAAATTTTGCGGATTGGTCAATCCGTTCGCGAGATATGGCAGCTTGTAGGTAAAAACGCTTGGAAACTCAAAATTTTCGCAGTTCTGATGCTCGAAACGAATAACTAGAACGGCCTAGGGGAAAAGTATGCATACCGTTGTAATCGGCGACTTTCTACTTTCATATGCCACAACAGAAATTTTGCGGATTGGTCAATCCGTTCGCGAAGATATGGCAGTTGGAAGTAAGAAACGCTTGAGAAACTCAAAATTTTCGCAGTTCTGATGCTCGAAACGAATAACTAGAACGGCCTAGGGGAAATACGCATACCGTTGTAATCGGGCGACTTTCTACTTTCAGATGCAACAGAATTTTTGCGGATTGGTCAATCCGTTCGAGAGATATGGCATTTGGAAGTATGAAACACTTGAGAACACTAATTTTCGCAGTTCTGATGCTCGAAACGAATAAATAGAGCGGTCTAGGGGAAAAGTACGCATACCGTTGTAATCGGGCGAGTTTCTACTTTCAGATGCATCAGAAATTTTGCGATTGGTCAATCCGTTCGCGAGATATGGCAGTTTGTAGGTAAGAAACGCTTGATAAAACTCAAATTTTCGCAGTTCAGATGCTCGACAAGCATACTAGAACGGTCTAGGGGAAAAGTACGCATACCGTTGTAATCGGCGAGTTTCTACTTTCAGATGCACAGAAATTTTGCGGATTGGTCAATCGTTCGCGAGATATGGCAGTTTGTAGGTAAGAAAACGCTTGAGAACTCAACATTTCGCAGTTCTGATGCTCGAAACGAATAACTAGAACGGCCTAGGGGAAAAGTACGCATACCGTTGTAATCGGCGAGTTTCTACTTTCAGATGCAACAGAAACTTTGCGGATTGGTCAATCCGTTCGCGAGATATGGCAGTTTGGAGGTAAGAAACGCTTGAGAAACTCAAAATTTTCGCAGTTCTGATGCTCGAAACGAATAACTAGAACGGCTAGGGAAAAGTAACATCCGTTGCAATCGGGCGAGTTTCTACTTTCAGATGCAACAAAATTTTGCGGATTGTCAATCGTTCGCGAGATATGGCAGTTTGGAGGTAAGAAACGCTTGAGAAACTCAAATTTTCACAGTTCTGATGCTCGAAACGAATAACTAGAAACGGCCTAGGGGAAAAGTACGCATACCGTTGTAATCGGGCGAGTTTCTACTTCAGATGCAACCGAAATTTCGCGGATTAGTCAATCCGTTCGCGAGATATGGCAGTTTGGATGTAAGAAACGCTTGAGAACTCAAAATTTTCGCAGTTCTGATGCTCGACAAGCATAACGAGAACGGTCTAGGGGAAAAGTACGCATACCGTTGTAATCGGGCGACTTTCTACTTTCAGATGCAACAGAAATTTTGCGGATTGGTCAATCCGCTCGCGAGATATGGCAGTTTGGAGTAAGCAACGCTTGAGAAACCCAAAATTTTTTGCAGTTCTCATGCTCAAACGAATAACTACAACGGCCTAGGGAAAAGTTCGCATACCGTTGTAATCGGCGAGTTTTCTTCTACTTCAGATGCAACAGAAATTTTGCGATGGTCAATCCGTTCGCGAGATATGGCAGTTTGGAATTAAGAAACGCTTGAGAAACTCAAAAATTTCGCAGTTCTGATGCTCGAAACGAATAACTAGAACGGCCTAGGGAAAAGTATGCATACCGTTGTAATCGGGCGAGTTTCTACTTTCAGATGCAACAGAAATTTTGCGGATTGGTCAATCCGAACGCGAGTATGGCAGTTTGGAGTAAGAAACGCTTGAGAAACTCAAAATTTCACAGTTCTGATGCTCGAAACGAATAACTAGAACGCCTAGGGAAAGTATGCATACCGTTGTAATCGGCGAGTTTCTACTTCAGATGCAACAGAAATTTTGCGGATTGGTCAATCCGAACGCGAGATATGGCAGTTTGGAAGTAAGAAACGCTAGAAAAACTCAAAAATTTTCGCAGTTCTGATGCTCGAAACGAATAACTACAACGGACCAGGGAAAAGTATGCATACCGTTGTAATCGGGCGAGTTTCTACTTTCAGATGCAACAGAAATTTTGCGGATTGGTCAATCCGTTCGCGAGATATGGCAGTTTGGAAGTAGAAACGCTAGAGAAACTCAAAATTTTCGCAGTTCTGATGCTCGAAACGATTAACTAGAACGGCCTCGGGGAAAGTAAATTTTCGCAGTTCTGATGCTCGAAACGATTAACTAGAACGGCCTCGGGGAAAGTACGCACACCGTTGTAATCGGGCGAGTTTCTACTTTCAGATGCAACAGAAATTTTGCGGATTGGTCAATCCGTTCGCGAGATATGGCAGTTTGGAGGTAAGAAACGCTCCAGAAACTCAAAATTTCGCAGTTCTGATGCTCGAAACGAATAACTAGAACGGACTAGGGGAAAAGTACGCATACAGTTGTAATCGGGCGAGTTTCTACTTTCAGATGCAACAGAAATTTTGTGGATTGGTCAATCCGTTCGCGAGATATGGCAGTTTGGAATTAAGAAACGCTTGAGAAACTCAAAATTTTCGCAGTTCTGATGCTCGAAACGAATAACTAGAACGGCCTAGGGAAAAGTACGCATACCGTTGTAATCGGGCGAGTTTCTACTTTCAGATGCAACAGAATTTTGCGGATTGGTCAATCCGTTCGCGAGATATGGCAGTTTGGAGGTAAGAAACGCCGCTTGAGAAACTCAAAATTTTCGCAGTTCTGATGCTCGACAAGCATAACTAGAACGGTCTAAGGGAAAAGTACGCATACCGTTGTAATCGGGCGACTTTCTACTTTCAGATGCAACAGAAATTTTGCGGATTGGTCAATCCGCTCGCGAGATATGGCAGTTTGGAGGTAAGCAACGCTTGAGAAACCCAAAATTTTTGCAGTTCTCATGCTCGAAACGAATAACTACAACGGCCTAGGGGAAAAGTACGCATACCGTTGTAATCGGGCGAGTTTCTACTTTCAGATGCAACAGAAATTTTGCGGATTGGTCAATCCGTTCGCGAGATATGGCAGTTTGTAGGTAAGAAACGCTTGAGAAACTCAAAATTTTCGCAGTTCTGATGCTCGAAACGAATAACAAGCACGGCCTAGGGGAAAACTACGCATACCGTTGTAATCGGGCGAGTTTCTACTTTCAGATGCAACAGAAATTTTGCGGATTGGTCATTCCGTTCGCGAGATATGGCAGTTTGGAAGTATGAAACACTTGAGAAACACAAAATTTTCGCAGTTCTGATGCTCGAAACGAATAACTAGAACGGCCAAGGGGAAAAGCACGCATACCGTTGTAATCGGGCGAGTTTCTACTTTCAGATGCAACAGAAATTTTGCGGATTGGTCAATCCGTTCGCGAGATATGGCAGTTTGGAAGTATGAAACACTTGAGAAACACAAAATTTTCGCAGTTCTGATGCTCGAAACGAATAACTAGAGCGGCCTAGGGGAAAAGTACGCATACCGTTGTAATCGGGCGAGTTTCTGCTTTCAGATGCATCAGAAATTTGGCGGATTGGTCAATCCGTTCGCGAGATATGGCAGTTTGGAAGTAAGAAACGCTAGAGAAACTCAAAATTTTCGCAGTACTGATGCTCGAAACGATTAACTAGAACGGCCTAGGGGAAAAGTACGCATACCGTTGTAATCGGGCGAGTTTCTACTTTCAGATGCAACAGCAATTTTGCGGATTGGTCAATCCGTTCGCGAGATATGGCAGTTTGGAGGTAAGAAACGCTCCAGAAACTCAAAATTTTCGCAGTTCTGATGCTCGAAACGAATAACTAGAACGGCCAAGGGGAAAAGCACGCATACAGTTGTAATCGGGCGAGTTTCTACTTTCAGATGCAACAGAAATTTTGCGGATTGGTCAATCCGTTCGCCAGATATGGCAGTTTGGAGGTAAGAAACGCTAGAGAAACTCAAAATTTTCGCAGTTCTGATGCTCGAAACGAATAACTAGAACGGCCTAGGGGAAAAGTACGCATACCGTTGTAATCGGGCGAGTTTCTACTTTCAGATGCAACAGAAATTTCGCGGATTAGTCAATCCGTTCGCGAGATATGGCAGTTTGGATGTGAGAAACGCTTGAGAAACTCAAAATTTTCGCAGTTCTGATGCTCGAAACGAATAACTAGAACGGCCAAGGGGAAAAGCACGCATACAGTTGTAATCGGGCGAGTTTCTACTTTCAGATGCAACAGAAATTTTGCGGATTGGTCAATCCGTTCGCCAGATATGGCAGTTTGGATGTAAGAAACGCTAGAGAAACTCAAAATTTTCGCAGTTCTGATGCTCGAAACGAATAACTAGAACGGCCTAGGGGAAAAGTACGCATACCGTTGTAATCGGGCGAGTTTCTACTTTCAGATGCAACAGAAATTTCGCGGATTAGTCAATCCGTTCGCGAGATATGGCAGTTTGGATGTGAGAAACGCTTGAGAAACTCAAAATTTTCGCAGTTCTAATGCTCGACAAGCATAACTAGAACGGTCTAAGGGAAAAGTACGCATACCGTTGTAATCGGGCGACTTTCTACTTTCAGATGCAACAGAAATTTTGCGGATTGGTCAATCCGCTCGCGAGATATGGCAGTTTGGAGGTAAGCAACGCTTGAGAAACCCAAAATTTTTGCAGTTCTCATGCTCGAAACGAATAACTACAACGGCCTAGGGGAAAAGTACGCATACAGTTGTAATCGGGCGGGTTTCTACTTTCAGATGCAACAGAAATTTTGCGGATTGGTCAATCCGTTCGCGAGATATGGCAGTTTGTAGGTAAGAAACGCTTGAGAAACTCAAAATTTTCGCAGTTCTGATGCTCGAAACGAATAACTAGCACGGCCTAGGGGAAAACTACGCATACCGTTGTAATCGGGCGAGTTTCTACTTTCAGATGCAACAGAAATTTTGCGGATTGGTCAATCCGTTCGCGAGATATGGCAGTTTGGAAGTATGAAACACTTGAGAAACACAAAATTTTCGCAGTTCTGATGCTCGAAACGAATAACTAGAACGGCCAAGGGGAAAAGCACGCATACCGTTGTAATCGGGCGAGTTTCTACTTTCAGATGCAACAGAAATTTTGCGGATTGGTCAATCCGTTCGCGAGATATGGCAGTTTGGAAGTATGAAACACTTGAGAAACACAAAATTTTCGCAGTTCTGATGCTCGAAACGAATAACTAGAGCGGCCTAGGGGAAAAGTACGCATACCGTTGTAATCGGGCGAGTTTCTACTTTCAGATGCATCAGAAATTTGGCGGATTGGTCAATCCGTTCGAGAGATATGGCAGTTTGGAAGTATGAAACACTTGAGAAACACTAAATTTTCGCAGTTCTGATGCTCGAAACGAATAAATAGAGCGGTCTAGGGGAAAAGTACGCATACCGTTGTAATCGGGCGAGTTTCTACTTTCAGATGCATCAGAAATTTTGCGGATTGGTCAATCCGTTCGCGAGATATGGCAGTTTGTAGGTAAGAAACGCTTGATAAAACTCAAAATTTTCGCAGTTCAGATGCTCGACAAGCATAACTAGAACGGTCTAGGGGAAAAGTACGCATACCGTTGTAATCGGGCGAGTTTCTACTTTCAGATGCAACAGAAATTTTGCGGATTGGTCAATCCGTTCACGAGATATGGCAGTTTGTAGGTAAGAAACGCTTGAGAAACTCAAAATTTTCGCAGTTCTGATGCTCGAAACGAATAACTAGCACGGCCTAGGGGAAAACTACGCATACCGTTGTAATCGGGCGAGTTTCTACTTTCAGATGCAACAGAAATTTTGCGAATTGGTCAATCCGTTCGCGAGATATGGCAGTTTGGATGTATGAAACACTTGAGAAACACAAAATTTTCGCAGTTCTGATGATCGAAACGAATAACTAGAACGGCCAAGGGGAAAAGTACGCATACCGTTGTAATCGGGCGAGTTTCTACTTTCAGATGCAACAGAAATTTTGCGGATTATTCAATCCGTTCATGAGATATGGCAGTTTGGAGGTAAGAAACGCTTGAGAAACTCAAAATTTTCGCAGTTCTGATGCTCGACAAGCATAACTAGAACGGTCTAAGGGAAAAGTACGCATACCGTTGTAATCGGGCGACTTTCTACTTTCAGATGCAACAGAAATTTTGCGGATTGGTCAATCCGTTCGCGAGATATGGCAGTTTGGAGGTAAGAAACGCTTGAGAAACTCAAAATTTTCGCAGTTCTGATGCTCGAAACGAATAACTAGAACGGCCTAGGGGAAAAGTACGCATACCGTTGTAATCGGGCGAGTTTCTACTTTCAGATGCAACCGAAATTTCGCGGATTAGTCAATCCGTTCGCGAGATATGGCAGTTTGGATGTAAGAAACGCTTGAGAAACTCAAAATTTTCGCAGTTCTGATGCTCGACAAGCATAACGAGAACGGTCTAGGGGAAAAGTACGCATACCGTTGTAATCGGGCGAGTTTCTACTTTCAGATGCATCAGAAATTTGGCGGATTGGTCAATCCGTTCGCGAGATATGGCAGTTTGGAAGTAAGAAACGCTAGAGAAACTCAAAATTTTCGCAGTTCTGATGCTCGAAACGATTAACTAGAACGGCCTAGGGGAAAAGTACGCATACCGTTGTAATCGGGCGAGTTTCTACTTTCAGATGCAACAGAAATTTTGCGGATTGGTCAATCCGTTCGCGAGATATGGCAGTTTGGAGGTAAGAAACGCTCCAGAAACTCAAAATTTTCGCAGTTCTGATGCTCGAAACGAATAACTAGAACGGCCTAGGGGAAAAGTACGCATACCGTTGTAATCGGGCGAGTTTCTACTTTCAGATGCAACAGAAATTTTGCGGATTGGTCAATCCGTTCGCGAGATATGGCAGCTTGTAGGTAAGAAACGCTTGAGAAACTCAAAATTTTCGCAGTTCTGATGCTCGACAAGCATAACTAGAACGGTCTAGGGGAAAAGTACGCATACCGTTGTAATCGGGCGACTTTCTACTTTCAGATGCAACAGAAATTTTGCGGATTGGTCAATCCGTTCGCGAGATATGGCAGTTTGGAGGTAAGAAACGCTTGAGAAACTCAAAATTTTCGCAGTTCTGATGCTCGAAACGAATAACTAGAACGGCCTAGGGGAAAAGTACGCATACCGTTGTAATCGGGCGACTTTCTACTTTCAGATGCAACAGAAATTTTGCGGATTGGTCAATCCGTTCGAGAGATATGGCAGTTTGGAAGTATGAAACACTTGAGAAACACTAAATTTTCGCAGTTCTGATGCTCGAAACGAATAAATAGAGCGGTCTAGGGGAAAAGTACGCATACCGTTGTAATCGGGCGAGTTTCTACTTTCAGATGCATCAGAAATTTTGCGGATTGGTCAATCCGTTCGCGAGATATGGCAGTTTGTAGGTAAGAAACGCTTGATAAAACTCAAAATTTTCGCAGTTCAGATGCTCGACAAGCATAACTAGAACGGTCTAGGGGAAAAGTACGCATACCGTTGTAATCGGGCGAGTTTCTACTTTCAGATGCAACAGAAATTTTGCGGATTGGTCAATCCGTTCGCGAGATATGGCAGTTTGTAGGTAAGAAACGCTTGAGAAACTCAACATTTTCGCAGTTCTGATGCTCGAAACGAATAACTAGAACGGCCTAGGGGAAAAGTACGCATACCGTTGTAATCGGGCGAGTTTCTACTTTCAGATGCAACAGAAACTTTGCGGATTGGTCAATCCGTTCGCGAGATATGGCAGTTTGGAGGTAAGAAACGCTTGAGAAACTCAAAATTTTCGCAGTTCTGATGCTCGAAACGAATAACTAGAAACGGCCTAGGGGAAAAGTATGCATACCGTTGTAATCGGGCGAGTTTCTACTTTCAGATGCAACAGAAATTTTGCGGATTGGTCAATCCGTTCGCGAGATATGGCAGTTTGGAAGTATGAAACACTTGAGAAACACAAAATTTTCGCAGTTCTGATGCTCGAAACGAATAACTAGAGCGGCCTAGGGGAAAAGTACGCATACCGTTGTAATCGGGCGAGTTTCTACTTTCAGATGCATCAGAAATTTGGCGGATTGGTCAATCCGTTCGCGAGATATGGCAGTTTGGAAGTAAGAAACGCTAGAGAAACTCAAAATTTTCGCAGTTCTGATGCTCGAAACGATTAACTAGAACGGCCTAGGGGAAAAGTACGCATACCGTTGTAATCGGGCGAGTTTCTACTTTCAGGTGCAACAGCAATTTTGCGGATTGGTCAATCCGTTCGCGAGATATGGCAGTTTGGAGGTAAGAAACGCTCCAGAAACTCAAAATTTTCGCAGTTCTGATGCTCGAAACGAATAACTAGAACGGACTAGGGGAAAAGTACGCATACAGTTGTAATCGGGCGAGTTTCTACTTTCAGATGCAACAGAAATTTTGCGGATTGGTCAATCCGTTCGCCAGATATGGCAGTTTGGAGGTAAGAAACGCTTGAGAAACTCAAAATTTTCACAGTTCTGATGCTCGAAACGAATAACTAGAACGGCCTAGGGGAAAAGTACGCATACCGTTGTAATCGGGCGAGTTTCTACTTTCAGATGCAACCGAAATTTCGCGGATTAGTCAATCCGTTCGCGAGATATGGCAGTTTGGATGTAAGAAACGCTTGAGAAACTCAAAATTTTCGCAGTTCTGATGCTCGACAAGCATAACGAGAACGGTCTAGGGGAAAAGTACGCATACCGTTGTAATCGGGCGAGTTTCTACTTTCAGATGCATCAGAAATTTTGCGGATTGGTCAATCCGTTCGCGAGATATGGCAGTTTGTAGGTAAGAAACGCTTGATAAAACTCAAAATTTTCGCAGTTCAGATGCTCGACAAGCATAACTAGAACGGTCTAGGGGAAAAGTACGCATACCGTTGTAATCGGGCGAGTTTCTACTTTCAGATGCAACAGAAACTTTGCGGATTGGTCAATCCGTTCGCGAGATATGGCAGTTTGGAGGTAAGAAACGCTTGAGAAACTCAAAATTTTCGCAGTTCTGATGCTCGAAACGAATAACTAGAACGGCCTAGGGGAAAAGTATGCATACCGTTGTAATCGGGCGAGTTTCTACTTTCAGATGCAACAGAAATTTTGCGGATTGGTCAATCCGTTCGCGAGATATGGCAGTTTGGAAGTATGAAACACATGAGAAACACAAAATTTTCGCAGTTCTGATGCTCGAAACGAATAACTAGAGCGGCCTAGGGGAAAAGTACGCATACCGTTGTAATCGGGCGAGTTTCTACTTTCAGATGCATCAGAAATTTGGCGGATTGGTCAATCCGTTCGCGAGATATGGCAGTTTGGAAGTAAGAAACGCTAGAGAAACTCAAAATTTTCGCAGTTCTGATGCTCGAAACGATTAACTAGAACGGCCTAGGGGAAAAGTACGCATACCGTTGTAATCGGGCGAGTTTCTACTTTCAGATGCAACAGCAATTTTGCGGATTGGTCAATCCGTTCGCGAGATATGGCAGTTTGGAGGTAAGAAACGCTCCAGAAACTCAAAATTTTCGCAGTTCTGATGCTCGAAACGAATAACTAGAACGGACTAGGGGAAAAGTACGCATACAGTTGTAATCGGGCGAGTTTCTACTTTCAGATGCAACAGAAATTTTGCGGATTGGTCAATCCGTTCGCCAGATATGGCAGTTTGGAGGTAAGAAACGCTTGAGAAACTCAAAATTTTCACAGTTCTGATGCTCGAAACGAATAACTAGAACGGCCTAGGGGAAAAGTACGCATACCGTTGTAATCGGGCGAGTTTCTACTTTCAGATGCAACCGAAATTTCGCGGATTAGTCAATCCGTTCGCGAGATATGGCAGTTTGGATGTAAGAAACGCTTGAGAAACTCAAAATTTTCGCAGTTCTGATGCTCGACAAGCATAACGAGAACGGTCTAGGGGAAAAGTACGCATACCGTTGTAATCGGGCGAGTTTCTACTTTCAGATGCATCAGAAATTTGGCGGATTGGTCAATCCGTTCGCGAGATATGGCAGTTTGGAAGTAAGAAACGCTTGAGAAACTCAAAATTTTCGCAGTTCTGATGCTCGAAACGAATAACTAGAACGGCCTAGGGGAAAAGTACGCATACCGTTGTAATCGGGCGACTTTCTACTTTCAGATGCAACAGAAATTTTGCGGATTGGTCAATCCGTTCGAGAGATATGGCAGTTTGGAAGTATGAAACACTTGAGAAACACTAAATTTTCGCAGTTCTGATGCTCGAAACGAATAAATAGAGCGGTCTAGGGGAAAAGTACGCATACCGTTGTAATCGGGCGAGTTTCTACTTTCAGATGCATCAGAAATTTTGCGGATTGGTCAATCCGTTCGCGAGATATGGCAGTTTGTAGGTAAGAAACGCTTGATAAAACTCAAAATTTTCGCAGTTCAGATGCTCGACAAGCATAACTAGAACGGTCTAGGGGAAAAGTACGCATACCGTTGTAATCGGGCGAGTTTCTACTTTCAGATGCAACAGAAATTTTGCGGATTGGTCAATCCGTTCGCGAGATATGGCAGTTTGTAGGTAAGAAACGCTTGAGAAACTCAACATTTTCGCAGTTCTGATGCTCGAAACGAATAACTAGAACGGCCTAGGGGAAAAGTACGCATACCGTTGTAATCGGGCGAGTTTCTACTTTCAGATGCAACAGAAACTTTGCGGATTGGTCAATCCGTTCGCGAGATATGGCAGTTTGGAGGTAAGAAACGCTTGAGAAACTCAAAATTTTCGCAGTTCTGATGCTCGAAACGAATAACTAGAACGGCCTAGGGGAAAAGTATGCATACCGTTGTAATCGGGCGAGTTTCTACTTTCAGATGCAACAGAAATTTTGCGGATTGGTCAATCCGTTCGCGAGATATGGCAGTTTGGAAGTATGAAACACTTGAGAAACACAAAATTTTCGCAGTTCTGATGCTCGAAACGAATAACTAGAGCGGCCTAGGGGAAAAGTACGCATACCGTTGTAATCGGGCGAGTTTCTACTTTCAGATGCATCAGAAATTTGGCGGATTGGTCAATCCGTTCGCGAGATATGGCAGTTTGGAAGTAAGAAACGCTAGAGAAACTCAAAATTTTCGCAGTTCTGATGCTCGAAACGATTAACTAGAACGGCCTAGGGGAAAAGTACGCATACCGTTGTAATCGGGCGAGTTTCTACTTTCAGGTGCAACAGCAATTTTGCGGATTGGTCAATCCGTTCGCGAGATATGGCAGTTTGGAGGTAAGAAACGCTCCAGAAACTCAAAATTTTCGCAGTTCTGATGCTCGAAACGAATAACTAGAACGGACTAGGGGAAAAGTACGCATACAGTTGTAATCGGGCGAGTTTCTACTTTCAGATGCAACAGAAATTTTGCGGATTGGTCAATCCGTTCGCCAGATATGGCAGTTTGGAGGTAAGAAACGCTTGAGAAACTCAAAATTTTCACAGTTCTGATGCTCGAAACGAATAACTAGAACGGCCTAGGGGAAAAGTACGCATACCGTTGTAATCGGGCGAGTTTCTACTTTCAGATGCAACCGAAATTTCGCGGATTAGTCAATCCGTTCGCGAGATATGGCAGTTTGGATGTAAGAAACGCTTGAGAAACTCAAAATTTTCGCAGTTCTGATGCTCGACAAGCATAACGAGAACGGTCTAGGGGAAAAGTACGCATACCGTTGTAATCGGGCGAGTTTCTACTTTCAGATGCATCAGAAATTTGGCGGATTGGTCAATCCGTTCGCGAGATATGGCAGTTTGGAAGTAAGAAACGCTAGAGAAACTCAAAATTTTCGCAGTTCTGATGCTCGAAACGATTAACTAGAACGGCCTAGGGGAAAAGTATGCATACCGTTGTAATCGGGCGACTTTCTACTTTCAGATGCAACAGAAATTTTGCGGATTGGTCAATCCGTTCGCGAGATATGGCAGTTTGGAGGTAAGAAACGCTTGAGAAACTCAAAATTTTCGCAGTTCTGATGCTCGAAACGAATAACTAGAACGGCCTAGGGGAAAAGTACGCATACCGTTGTAATCGGGCGACTTTCTACTTTCAGATGCAACAGAAATTTTGCGGATTGGTCAATCCGTTCGAGAGATATGGCAGTTTGGAAGTATGAAACACTTGAGAAACACTAAATTTTCGCAGTTCTGATGCTCGAAACGAATAAATAGAGCGGTCTAGGGGAAAAGTACGCATACCGTTGTAATCGGGCGAGTTTCTACTTTCAGATGCATCAGAAATTTTGCGGATTGGTCAATCCGTTCGCGAGATATGGCAGTTTGTAGGTAAGAAACGCTTGATAAAACTCAAAATTTTCGCAGTTCAGATGCTCGACAAGCATAACTAGAACGGTCTAGGGGAAAAGTACGCATACCGTTGTAATCGGGCGAGTTTCTACTTTCAGATGCATCAGAAATTTGGCGGATTGGTCAATCCGTTCGCGAGATATGGCAGTTTGGAAGTAAGAAACGCTAGAGAAACTCAAAATTTTCGCAGTTCTGATGCTCGAAACGATTAACTAGAACGGCCTAGGGGAAAAGTACGCATACCGTTGTAATCGGGCGAGTTTCTACTTTCAGGTGCAACAGCAATTTTGCGGATTGGTCAATCCGTTCGCGAGATATGGCAGTTTGGAGGTAAGAAACGCTCCAGAAACTCAAAATTTTCGCAGTTCTGATGCTCGAAACGAATAACTAGAACGGACTAGGGGAAAAGTACGCATACAGTTGTAATCGGGCGAGTTTCTACTTTCAGATGCAACAGAAATTTTGCGGATTGGTCAATCCGTTCGCCAGATATGGCAGTTTGGAGGTAAGAAACGCTTGAGAAACTCAAAATTTTCACAGTTCTGATGCTCGAAACGAATAACTAGAACGGCCTAGGGGAAAAGTACGCATACCGTTGTAATCGGGCGAGTTTCTACTTTCAGATGCAACCGAAATTTCGCGGATTAGTCAATCCGTTCGCGAGATATGGCAGTTTGTAGGTAAGAAACGCTTGATAAAACTCAAAATTTTCGCAGTTCAGATGCTCGACAAGCATAACTAGAACGGTCTAGGGGAAAAGTACGCATACCGTTGTAATCGGGCGAGTTTCTACTTTCAGATGCAACAGAAATTTTGCGGATTGGTCAATCCGTTCGCGAGATATGGCAGTTTGTAGGTAAGAAACGCTTGAGAAACTCAACATTTTCGCAGTTCTGATGCTCGAAACGAATAACTAGAACGGCCTAGGGGAAAAGTACGCATACCGTTGTAATCGGGCGAGTTTCTACTTTCAGATGCAACCGAAATTTCGCGGATTAGTCAATCCGTTCGCGAGATATGGCAGTTTGGATGTAAGAAACGCTTGAGAAACTCAAAATTTTCGCAGTTCTGATGCTCGACAAGCATAACGAGAACGGTCTAGGGGAAAAGTACGCATACCGTTGTAATCGGGCGAGTTTCTACTTTCAGATGCATCAGAAATTTGGCGGATTGGTCAATCCGTTCGCGAGATATGGCAGTTTGGAAGTAAGAAACGCTAGAGAAACTCAAAATTTTCGCAGTTCTGATGCTCGAAACGATTAACTAGAACGGCCTAGGGGAAAAGTACGCATACCGTTGTAATCGGGCGAGTTTCTACTTTCAGGTGCAACAGCAATTTTGCGGATTGGTCAATCCGTTCGCGAGATATGGCAGTTTGGAGGTAAGAAACGCTCCAGAAACTCAAAATTTTCGCAGTTCTGATGCTCGAAACGAATAACTAGAACGGACTAGGGGAAAAGTACGCATACAGTTGTAATCGGGCGAGTTTCTACTTTCAGATGCAACAGAAATTTTGCGGATTGGTCAATCCGTTCGCCAGATATGGCAGTTTGGAGGTAAGAAACGCTTGAGAAACTCAAAATTTTCACAGTTCTGATGCTCGAAACGAATAACTAGAACGGCCTAGGGGAAAAGTACGCATACCGTTGTAATCGGGCGAGTTTCTACTTTCAGATGCAACCGAAATTTCGCGGATTAGTCAATCCGTTCGCGAGATATGGCAGTTTGGATGTAAGAAACGCTTGAGAAACTCAAAATTTTCGCAGTTCTGATGCTCGACAAGCATAACGAGAACGGTCTAGGGGAAAAGTACGCATACCGTTGTAATCGGGCGAGTTTCTACTTTCAGATGCATCAGAAATTTGGCGGATTGGTCAATCCGTTCGCGAGATATGGCAGTTTGGAAGTAAGAAACGCTAGAGAAACTCAAAATTTTCGCAGTTCTGATGCTCGAAACGATTAACTAGAACGGCCTAGGGGAAAAGTATGCATACCGTTGTAATCGGGCGACTTTCTACTTTCAGATGCAACAGAAATTTTGCGGATTGGTCAATCCGTTCGCGAGATATGGCAGTTTGGAGGTAAGAAACGCTTGAGAAACTCAAAATTTTCGCAGTTCTGATGCTCGAAACGAATAACTAGAACGGCCTAGGGGAAAAGTACGCATACCGTTGTAATCGGGCGACTTTCTACTTTCAGATGCAACAGAAATTTTGCGGATTGGTCAATCCGTTCGAGAGATATGGCAGTTTGGAAGTATGAAACACTTGAGAAACACTAAATTTTCGCAGTTCTGATGCTCGAAACGAATAAATAGAGCGGTCTAGGGGAAAAGTACGCATACCGTTGTAATCGGGCGAGTTTCTACTTTCAGATGCATCAGAAATTTTGCGGATTGGTCAATCCGTTCGCGAGATATGGCAGTTTGTAGGTAAGAAACGCTTGATAAAACTCAAAATTTTCGCAGTTCAGATGCTCGACAAGCATAACTAGAACGGTCTAGGGGAAAAGTACGCATACCGTTGTAATCGGGCGAGTTTCTACTTTCAGATGCAACAGAAATTTTGCGGATTGGTCAATCCGTTCGCGACATATGGCAGTTTGTAGGTAAGAAACGCTTGAGAAACTCAACATTTTCGCAGTTCTGATGCTCGAAACGAATAACTAGAACGGCCTAGGGGAAAAGTACGCATACCGTTGTAATCGGGCGAGTTTCTACTTTCAGATGCAACCGAAATTTCGCGGATTAGTCAATCCGTTCGCGAGATATGGCAGTTTGGATGTAAGAAACGCTTGAGAAACTCAAAATTTTCGCAGTTCTGATGCTCGACAAGCATAACGAGAACGGTCTAGGGGAAAAGTACGCATACCGTTGTAATCGGGCGAGTTTCTACTTTCAGATGCATCAGAAATTTGGCGGATTGGTCAATCCGTTCGCGAGATATGGCAGTTTGGAAGTAAGAAACGCTAGAGAAACTCAAAATTTTCGCAGTTCTGATGCTCGAAACGATTAACTAGAACGGCCTAGGGGAAAAGTACGCATACCGTTGTAATCGGGCGAGTTTCTACTTTCAGATGCAACAGAAATTTTGCGGATTGGTCAATCCGTTCGCGAGATATGGCAGTTTGGAGGTAAGAAACGCTCCAGAAACTCAAAATTTTCGCAGTTCTGATGCTCGAAACGAATAACTAGAAAGGCCTAGGGGAAAAGTACGCATACCGTTGTAATCGGGCGAGTTTCTACTTTCAGATGCAACAGAAATTTTGCGGATTGGTCAATCCGTTCGCGAGATATGGCAGCTTGTAGGTAAGAAACGCTTGAGAAACTCAAAATTTTCGCAGTTCTGATGCTCGACAAGCATAACTAGAACGGTCTAGGGGAAAAGTACGCATACCGTTGTAATCGGGCGAGTTTCTACTTTCAGATGCAACAGAAATTTTGCGGATTGGTCAATCCGTTCGCGAGATATGGCAGTTTGTAGGTAAGAAACGCTTGAGAAACTCAACATTTTCGCAGTTCTGATGCTCGAAACGAATAACTAGAACGGCCTAGGGGAAAAGTACGCATACCGTTGTAATCGGGCGAGTTTCTACTTTCAGATGCAACAGAAATTTTGCGAATTGGTCAATCCGTTCGCGAGATATGGCAGTTTGTAGGTAAGAAACGCTTGAGAAACTCAACATTTTCGCAGTTCTGATGCTCGAAACGAATAACTAGAACGGCCTAGGGAAAAGTACGCATACCGTTGTAATCGGGCGAGTTTCTACTTTCAGATGCAACAGAAACTTTGCGGATTGGTCAATCCGTTCGCGAGATATGGCAGTTTGGAGGTAAGAAACGCTTGAGAAACTCAAAATTTTCGCAGTTCTGATGCTCGAAACGAATAACTAGAACGGACTAGGGGAAAAGTACGCATACCGTTGTAATCGGGCGAGTTTCTACTTTCAGATGCAACAGAAATTTTGCTGATTGGTCAATCCGTTCGCGAGATATGGCAGTTTGGAGGTATGAAACACTTGAGAAACACAAAATTTTCGCAGTTCTGATGCTCGAAACGAATAACTAGAGCGGCCTAGGGGAAAAGTACGCATACCGTTGTAATCGGGCGAGTTTCTACTTTCAGATGCATCAGAAATTTGGCGGATTGGTCAATCCGTTCGCGAGATATGGCAGTTTGGAAGTAAGAAACGCTAGAGAAACTCATAATTTTCGCAGTTCTGATGCTCGAAACGATTAACTAGAACGGCCTAGGGGAAAAGTACGCATACCGTTGTAATCGGGCGAGTTTCTACTTTCAGATGCAACAGCAATTTTGCGGATTGGTCAATCCGTTCGCGAGATATGGCAGTTTGGAGGTAAGAAACGCTCCAGAAACTCAAAATTTTCGCAGTTCTGATGCTCGAAACGAATAACTAGAACGGACTAGGGGAAAAGTACGCGTACAGTTGTAATCGGGGCGAGTTTCTACTTTCAGATGCAACAGAAATTTTGCGGATTGGTCAATCCGTTCGCCAGATATGGCAGTTTAGAGGTAAGAAACGCTTGAGAAACTCAAAATTTTCACAGTTCTGATGCTCGAAACGAATAACTAGAACGGCCTAGGGGAAAAGTACGCATACCGTTGTAATCGGGCGAGTTTCTACTTTCAGATGCAACCGAAATTTCGCGGATTAGTCAATCCGTTCGCGAGATATGGCAGTTTGGATGTAAGAAACGCTTGAGAAACTCAAAATCTTCGCAGTTCTGATGCTCGACAAGCATAACGAGAACGGTCTAGGGGAAAAGTACGCATACCGTTGTAATCGGTGCGAGTTTCTTCTTTCAGATGCATCAGAAATTTGGCGGATTGGTCAATCCGTTCGCGAGATATGGCAGTTTGGAAGTAAGAAACGCTAGAGAAACTCAAAATTTTCGCAGTTCTGATGCTCGAACGATTAACTAGAACGGCCTAGGGGAAAAGTACGCATACCGTTGTAATCGGGCGAGTTTCTACTTTCAGATGCAACAGAAATTTTGCGGATTGGTCAATCCGTTCGCGAGATATGGCAGTTTGGAGCTAAGAAACGCTCCAGAAACTCAAAATTTTCGCAGTTCTGATGCTCGAAACGAATAACTAGAACGGACTAGGGGGAAAAGTACGCATACAGTTGTAATCGGGCGAGTTTCTACTTTCAGATGCAACAGAAATTTTGCGGATTGGTCAATCCGTTCGCGAGATATGGCAGCTTGTAGGTAAGAAACGCTTGAGAAACTCAAATTTTCGCAGTTCTGATGCTCGACAAGCATAACTAGAACGGTCTAGGGGAAAAGTACATACCGTTGTAATCGGGCGAGTTTCTACTTTCAGATGCAACAGAAATTTTGCGGATTGGTCCATCCGTTCGCGAGATATGGCAGTTTGGAGGTAAGAAACGCTTGAGAAACTCAAAATTTTCGCAGTTCTGATGCTCGAAACGAATAACTAGAACGGACTAAGGGAAAAGTACGCATACCGTTGTAATCGGGCGAGTTTCTACTTTCAGATGCATCAGAAATTTGGCGGATTGGTCAATCCGTTCGCGAGATATGGCAGTTTGGAAGTAAGAAACGCTAGAGAAACTCAAAATTTTGGCAGTTCTGATGCTCGAAACGATTAACTAGAACGGCCTAGGGGAAAAGTACGCATACCGTTGTAATCGGGCGAGTTTCTGCTTTCAGATGCAACAGCAATTTTGCGGATTGGTCAATCCGTTCGCGAGATATGGCAGTTTGGAGGTAAGAAACGCTCCAGAAACTCAAAATTTTCGCAGTTCTGATGCTCGAAAAGAATAACTAGAACGGACTAGGGGAAAAGTACGCTTACAGTTGTAATCGGGCGAGTTTCTACTTTCAGATGCAACAGAAATTTTGCGGATTGGTCAATCCGTTCGCCAGATATGGCAGTTTGGATGTAAGAAACGCTTGAGAAACTCAAAATTTTCACAGTTCTGATGCTCGAAACGAATAACTAGAACGGCCTAGGGGAAAAGTACGCATACTGTTGTAATCGGGCGAGTTTCTACTTTCAGATGCAACCGAAATTTCGCGGATTAGTCCATCCGTTCGCGAGATATGGCAGTTTGGATGTAAGAAACGCTTGAGAAACTCAAAATTTTCGCAGTTCTGATGCTCGACAAGCATAACGAGAACGGTCTAGGGGAAAAGTACGCATACCGTTGTAATCGGGCGAGTTTCTACTTTCAGATGCATCAGAAATTTGGCGGATTGGTCAATCCGTTCGCGAGATATGGCAGTTTGGAAGTAAGAAACGCTAGAGAAACTCAAAATTTTCGCAGTTCTGATGCTCGAAACGATTAACTAGAACGGCCTAGGGGAATAGTACGCATACCGTTGTAATCGGGCGAGTTTCTACTTTCAGATGCAATAGAAATTTTGCGGATTGGTCAATCCGTTCGCGAGATATGGCAGTTTGGAGGTAAGAAACGCTCCAGAAATTCAAAATTTTCGCAGTTCTGATGCTCGAAACGAATAACTAGAACGGACTAGGGGAAAAGTACGCATACAGTTGTAATCGGGCGAGTTTCTACTTTCAGATGCAACAGAAATTTTGCGGATTGGTCAATCCGTTCGCGAGATATGGCAGCTTGTAGGTAAGAAACGCTTGAGAAACTCAAAATTTTCGCAGTTCTGATGCTCGAAACGATTAACTAGAACGGCCTAGGGGAAAAGTACGCATACCGTTGTAATCGGGCGAGTTTCTACTTTCAGATGCAACAGAAATTTTGCGGATTGGTCAATCCGTTCGCGAGATATGGCAGTTTGGAGCTAAGAAACGCTCCAGAAACTCAAAATTTTCGCAGTTCTGATGCTCGAAACGAATAACTAGAACGGACTAGGGGAAAAGTACGCATACAGTTGTAATCGGGCGAGTTTCTACTTTCAGATGCAACAGAAATTTTGCGGATTGGTCAATCCGTTCGCGAGATATGGCAGCTTGTAGGTAAGAAACGCTTGAGAAACTCAAAATTTTCGCAGTTCTGATGCTCGACAAGCATAACTAGAACGGTCTAGGGGAAAAGTACGCATACCGTTGTAATCGGGCGAGTTTCTACTTTCAGATGCAACAGAAATTTTGCGGATTGGTCCATCCGTTCGCGAGATATGGCAGTTTGGAGGTAAGAAACGCTTGAGAAACTCAAAATTTTCGCAGTTCTGATGCTCGAAACGAATAACTAGAACGGACTAAGGGAAAAGTACGCATACCGTTGTAATCGGGCGAGTTTCTACTTTCAGATGCATCAGAAATTTGGCGGATTGGTCAATCCGTTCGCGAGATATGGCAGTTTGGAAGTAAGAAACGCTAGAGAAACTCAAAATTTTGGCAGTTCTGATGCTCGAAACGAATAACTAGAACGGCCTAGGGGAAAAGTACGCATACTGTTGTAATCGGGCGAGTTTCTGCTTTCAGATGCAACAGCAATTTTGCGGATTGGTCAATCCGTTCGCGAGATATGGCAGTTTGGAGGTAAGAAACGCTCCAGAAACTCAAAATTTTCGCAGTTCTGATGCTCGAAAAGAATAACTAGTACGGACTAGGGGAAAAGTACGCTTACAGTTGTAATCGGGCGAGTTTCTACTTTCAGATGCAACAGAAATTTTGCGGATTGGTCAATCCGTTCGCCAGATATGGCAGTTTGGATGTAAGAAACGCTTGAGAAACTCAAAATTTTCACAGTTCTGATGCTCGAAACGAATAACTAGAACGGCCTAGGGGAAAAGTACGCATACTGTTGTAATCGGGCGAGTTTCTACTTTCAGATGCAACCGAAATTTCGCGGATTAGTCAATCCGTTCGCGAGATATGGCAGTTTGGATGTAAGAAACGCTTGAGAAACTCAAAATTTTCGCAGTTCTGATGCTCGACAAGCATAACGAGAACGGTCTAGGGGAAAAGTACGCATACCGTTGTAATCGGGCGAGTTTCTACTTTCAGATGCATCAGAAATTTGGCGGATTGGTCAATCCGTTCGCGAGATATGGCAGTTTGGAAGTAAGACACGCTAGAGAAACTCAAAATTTTCGCAGTTCTGATGCTCGAAACGATTAACTAGAACGGCCTAGGGGAATAGTACGCATACCGTTGTAATCGGGCGAGTTTCTACTTTCAGATGCAATAGAAATTTTGCGGATTGGTCAATCCGTTCGCGAGATATGGCAGTTTGGAGGTAAGAAACGCTCCAGAAATTCAAAATTTTCGCAGTTCTGATGCTCGAAACGAATAACTAGAACGGACTAGGGGAAAAGTACGCATACAGTTGTAATCGGGCGAGTTTCTACTTTCAGATGCAACAGAAATTTTGCGGATTGGTCAATCCGTTCGCGAGATATGGCAGCTTGTAGGTAAGAAACGCTTGAGAAACTCAAAATTTTCGCAGTTCTGATGCTCGACAAGCATAACTAGAACGGTCTAGGGGAAAAGTACGCATACCGTTGTAATCGGGCGAGTTTCTACTTTCAGATGCAACAGAAATTTTGCGGATTGGTCAATCCGTTCGCGAGATATGGCAGTTTGTAGGTAAGAAACGCTTGAGAAACTCAACATTTTCGCAGTTCTGATGCTCGAAACGAATAACTAGAACGGCCTAGGGGAAAAGTACGCATACCGTTGTAATCGGGCGAGTTTCTACTTTCAGATGCAACAGCAATTTTGCGGATTGGTCAATCCGTTCGCGAGATATGGCAGTTTGGAGGTAAGAAACGCTCCAGAAACTCAAAATTTTCGCAGTTCTGATGCTCGAAACGAATAACTAGAACGGACTAGGGGAAAAGTACGCGTACAGTTGTAATCGGGCGAGTTTCTACTTTCAGATGCAACAGAAATTTTGCGGATTGGTCAATCCGTTCGCCAGATAAGGCAGTTTGGAGGTAAGAAACGCTTGAGAAACTCAAAATTTTCACAGTTCTGATGCTCGAAACGAATAACTAGAACGGCCTAGGGGAAAAGTACGCATACCGTTGTAATCGGGCGAGTTTCTACTTTCAGATGCAACCGAAATTTCGCGGATTAGTCAATCCGTTCGCGAGATATGGCAGTTTGGATGTAAGAAACGCTTGAGAAACTCAAAATTTTCGCAGTTCTGATTCTCGACAAGCATAACGAGAACGGTCTAGGGGAAAAGTACGCATACCGTTGTAATCGGGCGAGTTTCTTCTTTCAGATGCATCAGAAATTTGGCGGATTGGTCAATCCGTTCGCGAGATATGGCAGTTTGGAAGTAAGAAACGCTAGAGAAACTCAAAATTTTCGCAGTTCTTATGCTCGAAACGATTAACTAGAACGGCCTAGGGGAAAAGTACGCATACCGTTGTAATCGGGCGAGTTTCTACTTTCAGATGCAACAGAAATTTTGCGGATTGGTCAATCCGTTCGCGAGATATGGCAGTTTGGAGCTAAGAAACGCTCCAGAAACTCAAAATTTTCGCAGTTCTGATGCTCGAAACGAATAACTAGAACGGACTAGGGGAAAAGTACGCATACAGTTGTAATCGGGCGAGTTTCTACTTTCAGATGCAACAGAAATTTTGGGGATTGGTCAATCCGTTCGCGAGATATGGCAGCTTGTAGGTAAGAAACGCTTGAGAAACTCAAAATTTTCGCAGTTCTGATGCTCGACAAGCATAACTAGAACGGTCTAGGGGAAAAGTACGCATACCGTTGTAATCGGGCGAGGTTCTACTTTCAGATGCATCAGAGATTTGGCGGATTGGTCAATCCGTTCGCGAGATATGGCAGTTTGGACGTAAGAAACGCTAGAGAAACTCAAAATTTTCGCAGTTCTTATGCTCGAAACGATTAACTAGAACGGCCTAGGGGAAAAGTACGCATACCGTTGTAATCGGGCGAGTTTCTACTTTCAGATGCAACAGAAATTTTGCGGATTAGTCAATCCGTTCGCGAGATATGGCAGTTTGTAGGTAAGAAACGCTTGAGAAACTCAACATTTTCGCAGTTCTGATGCTCGAAACGAATAACTAGAACGGCCTAGGGGAAAAGCACGCATTCCGTTGTAATCGGGCGAGTTTCTACTTTCAGATGCAACAGAAAGTTTGCGGATTGGTCAATCCGTTCGCGAGATATGGCAGTTTGGAGGTAAGAATCGCTTGAGAAACTCAAAATTTTCGCAGTTCTGATGCTCGAAACGAATAAGTAGAACGGACTAGGGGAAAAGTACGCATATCGTTGTAATCGGGCGAGTTTCTACTTTCAGATGCAACCGAAATTTTGCGGATTGGTCAATCCGTTCGCCAGATATGGCAGTTTGGAGGTAAGAAACGCTTGAGAAACTCAAAATTTTCGCACTTCTGATGCTCGAAACGAATAACTAGAACGGACTAGGGGAAAAGTACGCATATCGTTGTAATCGGGCGAATTTCTACTTTCAGAGGCAACCGAAATTTTGCGGATTGGTCAATCCGTTCGCCAGATATGGCAGTTTGGAGGTAAGAAACGCTTGAGAAACTCAAAATTTTCGCAGTTCTGATGCTCGAAACGAATAACTATAACGGCCTAGGGGAAAAGTACGCATACCGTTGTAATCGGGCGAGTTTCTACTTTCAGATGCAACAGAAAGTTTGCGGATTGGTCAATCCGTTCGCGAGATATGGCAGTTTGGAGGTAAGAATCGCTTGAGAAACTCAAAATTTTCGCAGTTCTGATGCTCGAAACGAATAACTAGAACGGACTAGGGGAAAAGTACGCATATCGTTGTAATCGGGCGAGTTTCTACTTTCAGATGCAACCGAAATTTTGCGGATTGGTCAATCCGTTCGCCAGATATGGCAGTTTGGAGGTAAGAAACGCTTGAGAAACTCAAAATTTTCGCAGTTCTGATGCTCGAACCGAATAACTAGAACGGCCTAGGGGAAAAGTACGCATACCATTGTAATCGGGCGAGTTTCTACTTTCAGATGCAACAGAAATTTTGCGGATTAGTCAATCCGTTCGCGAGATATGGCAGTTTGGAGGTAAGAAACGCTTGAGGAACTCAAAATTTTCGCAGTTCTGATGCTCGACAAGCATAACGAGAACGGTCTAGTGGAAAAGTACGCATACCGTTGTAATCGCGCGACTTTCTACTTTCAGATGAAACAGAAATTTTTGCGGATTGGTCAATCCGTTCGCGAGATATGGCAGTTTGGAGGTAAGAAACGCTTGAGAAACTCAAAATTTTCGCAGTTCTGATGCTCGACAAGCATAACGAGAACGGTCTAGGGGAAAAGTACGCATACCGTTGTAATCGGGCGAGGTTCTACTTTCAGATGCATCAGAAATTTGGCGGATTGGTCAATCCGTTCGCGAGATATGGCAGTTTGGAAGTAAGAAACGCTAGAGAAACTCAAAATTTTCGCAGTTCTGATGCTCGAAACGATTAACTAGAACGGCCTAGGGGAAAAGTACGCATACCGTTGTAATCGGGCGAGTTCCTACTTTCAGATGCAACAGAAATTTTGCGGATTGGTCAATCCGTTCGCGAGATATGGCAGTTTGGAAGTAAGAAACGCTAGAGGAACTCAAAATTTTCGCAGTTCTGATGCTCGAAACGATTAACTAGAACGGCCTAGGGGAAAAGTACGCATACCGTTGTAATCGGGCGAGTTTCTACTTTCAGATGCAACAGAAATTTTGCGGATTAGTCAATCCGTTCGCGAGATATGGCAGTTTGTAGGTAAGAAACGCTTGAGAAACTCAACATTTTCGCAGTTCTGATGCTCGAAACGAATAACTAGAACGGCCTAGGGGAAAAGTACGCATTCCGTTGTAATCGGGCGAGTTTCTACTTTCAGATGCAACAGAAAGTTTGCGGATTGGTCAATCCGTTCGCGAGATATGGCAGTTTGGAGGTAAGAATCGCTGGAGAAACTCAAAATTTTCGCAGTTCTGATGCTCGAAACGAATAAGTAGAACGGACTAGGGGAAAAGTACGCATATCGTTGTAATCGGGCGAGTTTCTACTTTCAGATGCAACCGAAATTTTGCGGATTGGTCAATCCGTTCGCCAGATATGGCAGTTTGGAGGTAAGAAACGCTTGAGAAACTCAAAATTTTCGCAGTTCTGATGCTCGAAACGAATAACTAGAACGGACTAGGGGAAAAGTACGCATATCGTTGTAATCGGGCGAGTTTCTACTTTCAGATGCAACCGAAATTTTGCGGATTGGTCAATCCGTTCGCCAGATATGGCAGTTTGGAGGTAAGAAACGCTTGAGAAACTCAAAATTTTCGCAGTTCTGATGCTCGAAACGAATAACTAGAACGGCCTAGGGGAAAAGTACGCATACCGTTGTAATCGGGCGAGTTTCTACTTTCAGATGCAACAGAAAGTTTGCGGATTGGTCAATCCGTTCGCGAGATATGGCAGTTTGGAGGTAAGAATCGCTTGAGAAACTCAAAATTTTCGCAGTTCTGATGCTCGACAAGCATACCGAGAACGGTCTAGGGGAAAAGTACGCATACCGTTGTAATCGGGCGAGGTTCTACTTTCAGATGCATCAGAAATTTGGCGGATTGGTCAATCCGTTCGCGAGATATGGCAGTTTGGAAGTAAGAAACGCTAGAGAAACTCAAAATTTTCGCAGTTCTGATGCTCGAAACGATTAACTAGAACGGCCTAGGGGAAAAGTACGCATACCGTTGTAATCGGGCGAGTTTCTACTTTCAGATGCAACAGAAATTTTGCGGATTGGTCAATCCGTTCGCGAGATATGGCAGTTTGGAGGTAAGAAACGCTCCAGAAACTCAAAATTTTCGCAGTTCTGATGCTCGAAACGAATAACTAGAACGGACTAGGGTAAAAGTACGCATACAGTTGTAATCGGGCGAGTTTCTACTTTCAGATGCAACAGAAATTTTGCGGATTGGTCAATCCGTTCGCGAAATATGGCAGTTTGGAAGTATGAAACACTTGAGAAACACAAAATTTTCGCAGTTCTGATGCTCGAAACGAATAAATAGAGCGGCCTAGGGGAAAAGTACGCATACCGTTGTAATCGGGCGAGTTTCTACTTTCAGATGCATCAGAAATTTTGCGGATTGGTCAATCCGTTCGCGAGATATGGCAGCTTGTGGGTAAGAAACGCTTGAAAAACTCAAAATTTTCGCAGTTCTGATGCTCGACAAGCATAACTAGAACGGTCTAGGGGAAAAGTACGCATACCGTTGTAATCGGGCGAGTTTCTACTTTCAGATGCAACAGAAACTTTGCGGATTGGTCAATCCGTTCGCGAGATATGGCAGTTTGGAGGTAAGAAACGCTTGAGAAACTCAAAATTTTCGCAGTTCTGATGCTCGAAACGAATAACTACAACGGCCTAGGGGAAAAGTACGCATACCGTTGTAATCGGGCGAGTTTCTACTTTCAGATGCAACAGAAATTTTGCGGATTGGTCAATCCGTTCGCGAGATATGGCAGTTTGGAGGTAAGAAACGCTTGAGAAACTCAAAATTTTCGCAGTTCTGATGCTCGACAAGCATACCGAGAACGGTCTAGGGAAAAAGTACGCATACCGTTGTAATCGGGCGAGGTTCTACTTTCAGATGCATCAGAAATTTGGCGGATTGGACAATCCGTTCGCGAGATATGGCAGTTTGGAAGTAAGAAACGCTAGAGAAACTCAAAATTTTCGCAGTTCTGATGCTCGAAACGATTAACTAGAACGGCCTAGGGGAAAAGTACGCATACCGTTGTAATCGGGCGAGTTTCTACTTTCAGATGCAACAGAAATTTTGCGGATTGGTCAATCCGTTCGCGAGATATGGCAGTTTGGAGGTAAGAAACGCTCCAGAAACTCAAAATTTTCGCAGTGCTGATGCTCGAAACGAATAACTAGAACGGACTAGGGGAAAAGTACGCATACAGTTGTAATCGGGCGAGTTTCTACTTTCAGATGCAACAGAAATTTTTCGGATTGGTCAATCCGTTCGCGAGATATGGCAGTTTGGAAGTATGAAACACTTGAGAAACACAAAATTTTCGCAGTTCTGATGCTCGAAACGAATAAATAGAGCGGCCTAGGGGAAAAGTACGCATACCGTTGTAATCGGGCGAGTTTCTACTTTCAGATGCATCAGAAATTTTGCGGATTGGTCAATCCGTTCGGGAGATATGGCAGCTTGTAGGTAAGAAACGCTTGAGAAACTCAAAATTTTCGCAGTTCTGATGCTCGAAACGAATAACTACAACGGCCTAGGGGAAAAGTACGCATACCGTTGTAATCGGGCGAGTTTCTACTTTCAGATGCAATAGAAATTTTGCGGATTAGTCAATCCGTTCGCGAGATATGGCAGTTTGGAGGTAAGAAACGCTTGAGAAACTCAAAATTTTCGCAGTTCTGATGCTCGACAAGCATAACTAGAACGGTTTAGGGGAAAAGTACGCATACCGTTGTAATCGGGCTAGTTTCTACTTTCAGATGCAACAGCAATTTTGCGGATTGGTCAATCCGTTCGCGAGATATGGCAGTTTGGAGGTAAGAAACGCTCCAGAAACTCAAAATTTTCGCAGTTCTGATGCTCGAAACGAATAACTAGAACGGACTAGGGGAAAAGTACGCGTACAGTTGTAATCGGGCGAGTTTCTACTTTCAGATGCAACAGAAATTTTGCGGATTGGTCAATCCGTTCGCCAGATATGGCAGTTTGGAGGTAAGAAACGCTTGAGAAACTCAAAATTTTCACAGTTCTGATGCTCGAAACGAATAACTAGAACGGCCTAGGGGAAAAGTACGCATACCGTTGTAATCGGGCGAGTTTCTACTTTCAGATGCAACCGAAATTTCGCGGATTAGTCAATCCGTTCGCGAGATATGGCAGTTTGGATGTAAGAAACGCTTGAGAAACTCAAAATTTTCGCAGTTCTGATGCTCGACAAGCATAACGAGAACGGTCTAGGGGAAAAGTACGCATACCGTTGTAATCGGGCGAGTTTCTTCTTTCAGATGCATCAGAAATTTGGCGGATTGGTCAATCCGTTCGCGAGATATGGCAGTTTGGAAGTAAGAAACGCTAGAGAAACTCAAAATTTTCGCAGTTCTGATGCTCGAAACGAATAACTAGAACGGACTAGGGGAAAAGTACGCATACCGTTGTAATCGGGCGACTTTCTACTTTCAGATGCAACCGAAATTTTGCGGATTGGTCAATCCGTTCGCCAGATATGGCAGTTTGGAGGTAAGAAACGCTTGAGAAACTCAAAATTTTCGCATTTCTGATGCTCGAACCGAATAACTAGAACGGCCTAGGGGAAAAGTACGCATACCATTGTAATCGGGCGAATTTCTACTTTCAGATGCAACAGAAATTTTGCGGATTAGTCAATCCGTTCGCGAGATATGGCAGTTTGGAGGTAAGAAACGCTTGAGAAACTCAAAATTTTCGCAGTTCTGATGCTCGACAAGCATAACGAGAACGGTCTAGGGGAAAAGTACGCACACCGTTGTAATCGCGCGACTTTCTACTTTCAGATGAAACAGAAATTTTGCGGATTGGTCAATCCGTTCGCGAGATATGGCAGTTTGGAGGTAAGAAACGCTTGAGAAACTCAAAATTTTCGCAGTTCTGATGCTCGACAAGCATAACGAGAACGGTCTAGGGGAAAAGTACGCATACCGTTGTAATCGGGCGAGGTTCTACTTTCAGATGCATCAGAAATTTGGCGGATTGGTCAATCCGTTCGCCAGATATGGCAGTTTGGAGGTAAGAAACGCTTGAGAAACTCAAAATTTTCGCAGTTCTGATGCTCGAAACGAATAACTATAACGGCCTAGGGGAAAAGTACGCATATCGTTGTAATCGGGCGAGTTTCTACTTTCAGAGGCAACCGAAATTTTGCGGATTGGTCAATCCGTTCGCCAGATATGGCAGTTTGGAGGTAAGAAACGCTTGAGAAACTCAAAATTTTCGCAGTTCTGATGCTCGAAACGAATAACTAGAACGGACTAGGGGAAAAGTACGCATATCGTTGTAATCGGGCGAGTTTCTACTTTCAGAGGCAACCGAAATTTTGCGGATTGGTCAATCCGTTCGCGAGATATGGCAGTTTGGAGGTAAGAAACGCTTGAGAAACTCAAAATTTTCGCAGTTCTGATGCTCGACAAGCATAACGAGAACGGTCTAGGGGAAAAGTACGCATACCGTTGTAATCGCGCGACTTTCTACTTTCAGATGAAACAGAAATTTTGCGGATTGGTCAATCCGTTCGCGAGATATGGCAGTTTGGAGGTAAGAAACGCTTGAGAAACTCAAAATTTTCGCAGTTCTGATGCTCGACAAGCATAACGAGAACGGTCTAGGGGAAAAGTACGCATACCGTTGTAATCGCGCGACTTTCTACTTTCAGATGAAACAGAAATTTTGCGGATTGGTCAATCCGTTCGCGAGATATGGCAGTTTGGAGGTAAGAAACGCTTGAGAAACTCAAAATTTTCGCAGTTCTGATGCTCGACAAGCATAACGAGAACGGTCTAGGGGAAAAGTACGCATACCGTTGTAATCGCGCGACTTTCTACTTTCAGATGAAACAGAAATTTTGCGGATTGGTCAATCCGTTCGCCAGATATGGCAGTTTGGAGGTAAGAAACGCTTGAGAAACTCAAAATTTTCGCAGTTCTGATGCTCGAAACGAATAACTAGAACGGACTAGGGGAAAAGTACGCATATCGTTGTAATCGGGCGAGTTTCTACTTTCAGAGGCAACCGAAATTTTGCGGATTGGTCAATCCGTTCGCCAGATATGGCAGTTTGGAGGTAAGAAACGCTTGAGAAACTCAAAATTTTCGCAGTTCTGATGCTCGAAACGAATAACTATAACGGCCTAGGGGAAAAGTACGCATACCGTTGTAATCGGGCGAGTTTCTACTTTCAGATGCAACAGAAAGTTTGCGGATTGGTCAATCCGTTCGCGAGATATGGCAGTTTGGAGGTAAGAATCGCTTGAGAAACTCAAAATTTTCGCAGTTCTGATGCTCGAAACGAATAACTAGAACGGACTAGGGGAAAAGTACGCATATCGTTGTAATCGGGCGAGTTTCTACTTTCAGATGCAACCGAAATTTTGCGGATTGGTCAATCCGTTCGCCAGATATGGCAGTTTGGAGGTAAGAAACGCTTGAGAAACTCAAAATTTTCGCAGTTCTGATGCTCGAACCGAATAACTAGAACGGCCTAGGGGAAAAGTACGCATACCATTGTAATCGGGCGAGTTTCTACTTTCAGATGCAACAGAAATTTTGCGGATTAGTCAATCCGTTCGCGAGATATGGCAGTTTGGAGGTAAGAAACGCTTGAGGAACTCAAAATTTTCGCAGTTCTGATGCTCGACAAGCATAACGAGAACGGTCTAGTGGAAAAGTACGCATACCGTTGTAATCGCGCGACTTTCTACTTTCAGATGAAACAGAAATTTTTGCGGATTGGTCAATCCGTTCGCGAGATATGGCAGTTTGGAGGTAAGAAACGCTTGGGAAACTCAAAATTTTCGCAGTTCTGATGCTCGACAAGCATAACGAGAACGGTCTAGGGGAAAAGTACGCATACCGTTGTAATCGGGCGAGGTTCTACTTTCAGATGCATCAGAAATTTGGCGGATTGGTCAATCCGTTCGCGAGATATGGCAGTTTGGAAGTAAGAAACGCTAGAGAAACTCAAAATTTTCGCAGTTCTGATGCTCGAAACGATTAACTAGAACGGCCTAGGGGAAAAGTACGCATACCGTTGTAATCGGGCGAGTTCCTACTTTCAGATGCAACAGAAATTTTGCGGATTGGTCAATCCGTTCGCGAGATATGGCAGTTTGGAAGTAAGAAACGCTAGAGGAACTCAAAATTTTCGCAGTTCTGATGCTCGAAACGATTAACTAGAACGGCCTAGGGGAAAAGTACGCATACCGTTGTAATCGGGCGAGTTTCTACTTTCAGATGCAACAGAAATTTTGCGGATTAGTCAATCCGTTCGCGAGATATGGCAGTTTGTAGGTAAGAAACGCTTGAGAAACTCAACATTTTCGCAGTTCTGATGCTCGAAACGAATAACTAGAACGGCCTAGGGGAAAAGTACGCATTCCGTTGTAATCGGGCGAGTTTCTACTTTCAGATGCAACAGAAAGTTTGCGGATTGGTCAATCCGTTCGCGAGATATGGCAGTTTGGAGGTAAGAATCGCTGGAGAAACTCAAAATTTTCGCAGTTCTGATGCTCGAAACGAATAAGTAGAACGGACTAGGGGAAAAGTACGCATATCGTTGTAATCGGGCGAGTTTCTACTTTCAGATGCAACCGAAATTTTGCGGATTGGTCAATCCGTTCGCGAGATATGGCAGTTTGGAGGTAAGAATCGCTTGAGAAACTCAAAATTTTCGCAGTTCTGATGCTCGACAAGCATACCGAGAACGGTCTAGGGGAAAAGTACGCATACCGTTGTAATCGGGCGAGGTTCTACTTTCAGATGCATCAGAAATTTGGCGGATTGGTCAATCCGTTCGCGAGATATGGCAGTTTGGAAGTAAGAAACGCTAGAGAAACTCAAAATTTTCGCAGTTCTGATGCTCGAAACGATTAACTAGAACGGCCTAGGGGAAAAGTACGCATACCGTTGTAATCGGGCGAGTTTCTACTTTCAGATGCAACAGAAATTTTGCGGATTGGTCAATCCGTTCGCGAGATATGGCAGTTTGGAGGTAAGAAACGCTCCAGAAACTCAAAATTTTCGCAGTTCTGATGCTCGAAACGAATAACTAGAACGGACTAGGGTAAAAGTACGCATACAGTTGTAATCGGGCGAGTTTCTACTTTCAGATGCAACAGAAATTTTGCGGATTGGTCAATCCGTTCGCGAAATATGGCAGTTTGGAAGTATGAAACACTTGAGAAACACAAAATTTTCGCAGTTCTGATGCTCGAAACGAATAAATAGAGCGGCCTAGGGGAAAAGTACGCATACCGTTGTAATCGGGCGAGTTTCTACTTTCAGATGCATCAGAAATTTTGCGGATTGGTCAATCCGTTCGCGAGATATGGCAGCTTGTGGGTAAGAAACGCTTGAAAAACTCAAAATTTTCGCAGTTCTGATGCTCGACAAGCATAACTAGAACGGTCTAGGGGAAAAGTACGCATACCGTTGTAATCGGGCGAGTTTCTACTTTCAGATGCAACAGAAACTTTGCGGATTGGTCAATCCGTTCGCGAGATATGGCAGTTTGGAGGTAAGAAACGCTTGAGAAACTCAAAATTTTCGCAGTTCTGATGCTCGAAACGAATAACTACAACGGCCTAGGGGAAAAGTACGCATACCGTTGTAATCGGGCGAGTTTCTACTTTCAGATGCAACAGAAATTTTGCGGATTGGTCAATCCGTTCGCGAGATATGGCAGTTTGGAGGTAAGAAACGCTTGAGAAACTCAAAATTTTCGCAGTTCTGATGCTCGACAAGCATACCGAGAACGGTCTAGGGAAAAAGTACGCATACCGTTGTAATCGGGCGAGGTTCTACTTTCAGATGCATCAGAAATTTGGCGGATTGGACAATCCGTTCGCGAGATATGGCAGTTTGGAAGTAAGAAACGCTAGAGAAACTCAAAATTTTCGCAGTTCTGATGCTCGAAACGATTAACTAGAACGGCCTAGGGGAAAAGTACGCATACCGTTGTAATCGGGCGAGTTTCTACTTTCAGATGCAACAGAAATTTTGCGGATTGGTCAATCCGTTCGCGAGATATGGCAGTTTGGAGGTAAGAAACGCTCCAGAAACTCAAAATTTTCGCAGTGCTGATGCTCGAAACGAATAACTAGAACGGACTAGGGGAAAAGTACGCATACAGTTGTAATCGGGCGAGTTTCTACTTTCAGATGCAACAGAAATTTTGCGGATTGGTCAATCCGTTCGCGAGATATGGCAGTTTGGAAGTATGAAACACTTGAGAAACACAAAATTTTCGCAGTTCTGATGCTCGAAACGAATAAATAGAGCGGCCTAGGGGAAAAGTACGCATACCGTTGTAATCGGGCGAGTTTCTACTTTCAGATGCATCAGAAATTTTGCGGATTGGTCAATCCGTTCGGGAGATATGGCAGCTTGTAGGTAAGAAACGCTTGAGAAACTCAAAATTTTCGCAGTTCTGATGCTCGAAACGAATAACTACAACGGCCTAGGGGAAAAGTACGCATACCGTTGTAATCGGGCGAGTTTCTACTTTCAGATGCAATAGAAATTTTGCGGATTAGTCAATCCGTTCGCGAGATATGGCAGTTTGGAGGTAAGAAACGCTTGAGAAACTCAAAATTTTCGCAGTTCTGATGCTCGACAAGCATAACTAGAACGGTTTAGGGGAAAAGTACGCATACCGTTGTAATCGGGCTAGTTTCTACTTTCAGATGCAACAGCAATTTTGCGGATTGGTCAATCCGTTCGCGAGATATGGCAGTTTGGAGGTAAGAAACGCTCCAGAAACTCAAAATTTTCGCAGTTCTGATGCCCGAAACGAATAACTAGAACGGACTAGGGGAAAAGTACGCGTACAGTTGTAATCGGGCGAGTTTCTACTTTCAGATGCAACAGAAATTTTGCGGATTGGTCAATCCGTTCGCCAGATATGGCAGTTTGGAGGTAAGAAACGCTTGAGAAACTCAAAATTTTCACAGTTCTGATGCTCGAAACGAATAACTAGAACGGCCTAGGGGAAAAGTACGCATACCGTTGTAATCGGGCGAGTTTCTACTTTCAGATGCAACCGAAATTTCGCGGATTAGTCAATCCGTTCGCGAGATATGGCAGTTTGGATGTAAGAAACGCTTGAGAAACTCAAAATTTTCGCAGTTCTGATGCTCGACAAGCATAACGAGAACGGTCTAGGGGAAAAGTACGCATACCGTTGTAATCGGGCGAGTTTCTTCTTTCAGATGCATCAGAAATTTGGCGGATTGGTCAATCCGTTCGCGAGATATGGCAGTTTGGAAGTAAGAAACGCTAGAGAAACTCAAAATTTTCGCAGTTCTGATGCTCGAAACGAATAACTAGAACGGACTAGGGGAAAAGTACGCATACCGTTGTAATCGGGCGACTTTCTACTTTCAGATGCAACCGAAATTTTGCGGATTGGTCAATCCGTTCGCCAGATATGGCAGTTTGGAGGTAAGAAACGCTTGAGAAACTCAAAATTTTCGCATTTCTGATGCTCGAACCGAATAACTAGAACGGCCTAGGGGAAAAGTACGCATACCATTGTAATCGGGCGAATTTCTACTTTCAGATGCAACAGAAATTTTGCGGATTAGTCAATCCGTTCGCGAGATATGGCAGTTTGGAGGTAAGAAACGCTTGAGAAACTCAAAATTTTCGCAGTTCTGATGCTCGACAAGCATAACGAGAACGGTCTAGGGGAAAAGTACGCATACCGTTGTAATCGCGCGACTTTCTACTTTCAGATGAAACAGAAATTTTGCGGATTGGTCAATCCGTTCGCGAGATATGGCAGTTTGGAGGTAAGAAACGCTTGAGAAACTCAAAATTTTCGCAGTTCTGATGCTCGACAAGCATAACGAGAACGGTCTAGGGGAAAAGTACGCATACCGTTGTAATCGGGCGAGGTTCTACTTTCAGATGCATCAGAAATTTGGCGGATTGGTCAATCCGTTCGCGAGATATGGCAGTTTGGAAGTAAGAAACGCTAGAGAAACTCAAAATTTTCGCAGTTCTTATGCTCGAAACGATTAACTAGAACGGCCTAGGGGAAAAGTACGCATACCGTTGTAATCGGGCGAGTTTCTACTTTCAGATGCAACAGAAATTTTGCGGATTAGTCAATCCGTTCGCGAGATATGGCAGTTTGTAGGTAAGAAACGCTTGAGAAACTCAACATTTTCGCAGTTCTGATGCTCGAAACGAATAACTAGAACGGCCTAGGGGAAAAGTACGCATTCCGTTGTAATCGGGCGAGTTTCTACTTTCAGATGCAACAGAAAGTTTGCGGATTGGTCAATCCGTTCGCGAGATATGGCAGTTTGGAGGTAAGAATCGCTTGAGAAACTCAAAATTTTCGCAGTTCTGATGCTCGAAACGAATAAGTAGAACGGACTAGGGGAAAAGTACGCATATCGTTGTAATCGGGCGAGTTTCTACTTTCAGATGCAACCGAAATTTTGCGGATTGGTCAATCCGTTCGCCAGATATGGCAGTTTGGAGGTAAGAAACGCTTGAGAAACTCAAAATTTTCGCAGTTCTGATGCTCGAAACGAATAACTAGAACGGACTAGGGGAAAAGTACGCATATCGTTGTAATCGGGCGAGTTTCTACTTTCAGAGGCAACCGAAATTTTGCGGATTGGTCAATCCGTTCGCCAGATATGGCAGTTTGGAGGTAAGAAACGCTTGAGAAACTCAAAATTTTCGCAGTTCTGATGCTCGAAACGAATAACTATAACGGCCTAGGGGAAAAGTACGCATACCGTTGTAATCGGGCGAGTTTCTACTTTCAGATGCAACAGAAAGTTTGCGGATTGGTCAATCCGTTCGCGAGATATGGCAGTTTGGAGGTAAGAATCGCTTGAGAAACTCAAAATTTTCGCAGTTCTGATGCTCGAAACGAATAACTAGAACGGACTAGGGGAAAAGTACGCATATCGTTGTAATCGGGCGAGTTTCTACTTTCAGATGCAACCGAAATTTTGCGGATTGGTCAATCCGTTCGCCAGATATGGCAGTTTGGAGGTAAGAAACGCTTGAGAAACTCAAAATTTTCGCAGTTCTGATGCTCGAACCGAATAACTAGAACGGCCTAGGGGAAAAGTACGCATACCATTGTAATCGGGCGAGTTTCTACTTTCAGATGCAACAGAAATTTTGCGGATTAGTCAATCCGTTCGCGAGATATGGCAGTTTGGAGGTAAGAAACGCTTGAGAAACTCAAAATTTTCGCAGTTCTGATGCTCGACAAGCATAACGAGAACGGTCTAGGGGAAAAGTACGCATACCGTTGTAATCGCGCGACTTTCTACTTTCAGATGAAACAGAAATTTTTGCGGATTGGTCAATCCGTTCGCGAGATATGGCAGTTTGGAGGTAAGAAACGCTTGAGAAACTCAAAATTTTCGCAGTTCTGATGCTCGACAAGCATAACGAGAACGGTCTAGGGGAAAAGTACGCATACCGTTGTAATCAGGCGAGGTTCTACTTTCAGATGCATCAGAAATTTGGCGGATTGGTCAATCCGTTCGCGAGATATGGCAGTTTGGAAGTAAGAAACGCTAGAGAAACTCAAAATTTTCGCAGTTCTGATGCTCGAAACGATTAACTAGAACGGCCTAGGGGAAAAGTACGCATACCGTTGTAATCGGGCGAGTTTCTACTTTCAGATGCAACAGAAATTTTGCGGATTGGTCAATCCGTTCGCGAGATATGGCAGTTTGGAAGTAAGAAACGCTAGAGGAACTCAAAATTTTCGCAGTTCTGATGCTCGAAACGATTAACTAGAACGGCCTAGGGGAAAAGTACGCATACCGTTGTAATCGGGCGAGTTTCTACTTTCAGATGCAACAGAAATTTTGCGGATTAGTCAATCCGTTCGCGAGATATGGCAGTTTGTAGGTAAGAAACGCTTGAGAAACTCAACATTTTCGCAGTTCTGATGCTCGAAACGAATAACTAGAACGGCCTAGGGGAAAAGTACGCATTCCGTTGTAATCGGGCGAGTTTCTACTTTCAGATGCTACAGAAAGTTTGCGGATTGGTCAATCCGTTCGCGAGATATGGCAGTTTGGAGGTAAGAATCGCTTGAGAAACTCAAAATTTTCGCAGTTCTGGTGCTCGAAACGAATAAGTAGAACGGACTAGGGGAAAAGTACGCATATCGTTGTAATCGGGCGAGTTTCTACTTTCAGATGCAACCGAAATTTTGCGGATTGGTCAATCCGTTCGCCAGATATGGCAGTTTGGAGGTAAGAAACGCTTGAGAAACTCAAAATTTTCGCAGTTCTGATGCTCGAAACGAATAACTAGAACGGACTAGAGGAAAAGTACGCATATCGTTGTAATCGGGCGAGTTTCTACTTTCAGATGCAACAGAAAGTTTGCGGATTGGTCAATCCGTTCGCGAGATATGGCAGTTTGGAGGTAAGAATCGCTTGAGAAACTCAAAATTTTCGCAGTTCTGATGCTCGACAAGCATACCGAGAACGGTCTAGGGGAAAAGTACGCATACCGTTGTAATCGGGCGAGGTTCTACTTTCAGATGCATCAGAAATTTGGCGGATTGGTCAATCCGTTCGCGAGATATGGCAGTTTGGAAGTAAGAAACGCTAGAGAAACTCAAAATTTTCGCAGTTCTGATGCTCGAAACGATTAACTAGAACGGCCTAGGGGAAAAGTACGCATACCGTTGTAATCGGGCGAGTTTCTACTTTCAGATGCAACAGAAATTTTGCGGATTGGTCAATCCGTTCGCGAGATATGGCAGTTTGGAGGTAAGAAACGCTCCAGAAACTCAAAATTTTCGCAGTTCTGATGCTCGAAACGAATAACTAGAACGGACTAGGGTAAAAGTACGCATACAGTTGTAATCGGGCGAGTTTCTACTTTCAGATGCAACAGAAATTTTGCGGATTGGTCAATCCGTTCGCGAAATATGGCAGTTTGGAAGTATGAAACACTTGAGAAACACAAAATTTTCGCAGTTCTGATGCTCGAAACGAATAAATAGAGCGGCCTAGGGGAAAAGTACGCACACCGTTGTAATCGGGCGAGTTTCTACTTTCAGATGCATCAGAAATTTTGCGGATTGGTCAATCCGTTCGCGAGATATGGCAGCTCGTGGGTAAGAAACGCTTGAAAAACTCAAAATTTTCGCAGTTCTGATGCTCGACAAGCATAACTAGAACGGTCTAGGGGAAAAGTACGCATACCGTTGTAATCGGGCGAGTTTCTACTTTCAGATGCAACAGAAACTTTGCGGATTGGTCAATCCGTTCGCGAGATATGGCAGTTTGGAGGTAAGAAACGCTTGAGAAACTCAAAATTTTCCCAGTTCTGATGCTCGAAACGAATAACTACAACGGCCTAGGGGAAAAGTACGCATACCGTTGTAATCGGGCGAGTTTCTACTTTCAGATGCAACAGAAATTTTGCGGATTAGTCAATCCGTTCGCGAGATATGGCAGTTTGGAAGTAAGAAACGCTTGAGAAACTCAAAATTTTCGCAGTTCTGATGCTCGACAAGCATAACTAGAACGGTTTAGGGGAAAAGTACGCATACCGTTGTAATCGGGCGAGTTTCTACTTTCAGATGTAACAGAAATTTTGCGGATTAGTCAATCCGTTCGCGAGATATGGCAGTTTGTAGGTAAGAAACGCTTGAGAAACTCAACATTTTCGCAGTTCTGATGCTCGAAACGAATAACTAGAACGGCCTAGGGGAAAAGTACGCATTCCGTTGTAATCGGGCGAGTTTCTACTTTCAGATGCAACAGAAAGTTTGCGGATTGGTCAATCCGTTCGCGAGATATGGCAGTTTGGAGGTAAGAATCGCTTGAGAAACTCAAAATTTTCGCAGTTCTGATGCTCGAAACGAATAACTAGAACGGACTAGGGTAAAAGTACGCATATCGTTGTAATCGGGCGAGTTTCTACTTTCAGATGCAACCGAAATTTTGCGGATTGGTCAATCCGTTCGCCAGATATGGCAGTTTGGAGGTAAGAAACGCTTGAGATACTCAAAATTTTCGCAGTTCTGATGCTCGAAACGAATAACTAGAACGGCCTAGGGGAAAAGTACGCATACCGTTGTAATCGGGCGAGTTTCTACTTTCAGATGCAACAGAAATTTTGCGGATTAGTCAATCCGTTCGCGAGATATGGCAGTTTGGAGGTAAGAAACGCTTGAGAAACTCAAAATTTTCGCAGTTCTGATGCTCGACAAGCATAACGAGAACGGTCTAGGGGAAAAGTACGCATACCGTTGTAATCGCGCGACTTTCTACTTTCAGATGAAACAGAAATTTTGCGGATTGGTCAATCCGTTCGCGAGATATGGCAGTTTGGAGGTAAGAAACACTTGAGAAACTCAAAATTTTCGCAGTTCTGATGCTCGACAAGCATACCGAGAACGGTCTAGGGAAAAAGTACGCATACCGTTGTAATCGGGCGAGGTTCTACTTTCAGATGCATCAGAAATTTGGCGGATTGGTCAATCCGTTCGCGAGATATGGCAGTTTGGAAGTAAGAAACGCTAGAGAAACTCAAAATTTTCGCAGTTCTGATGCTCGAAACGATTAACTAGAACGGCCTAGGGGAAAAGTACGCATACCGTTGTAATCGGGCGAGTTTCTACTTTCAGATGCAACAGAAATTTTGCGGATTGGTCAATCCGTTCGCGAGATATGGCAGTTTGGAGGTAAGAAACGCTCCAGAAACTCAAAATTTTCGCAGTTCTGATGCTCGAAACGAATAACTAGAACGGACTAGGGGAAAAGTACGCATACAGTTGTAATCGGGCGAGTTTCTACTTTCAGATGCAACAGAAATTTTGCGGATTGGTCAATCCGTTCGCGAGATATGGCAGTTTGGAAGTATGAAACACTTGAGAAACACAAAATTTTCGCAATTCTGATGCTCGAAACGAATAAATAGAGCGGCCTAGGGGAAAAGTACGCATACCGTTGTAATCGGGCGAGTTTCTACTTTCAGATGCATCAGAAATTTTGCGGATTGGTCAATCCGTTCGGGAGATATGGCAGCTTGTAGGTAAGAAACGCTTGAGAAACTCAAAATTTTCGCAGTTCTGATGCTCGACAAGCATAACTAGAACGGTCTAGGGGAAAAGTACGCATACCGTTGTAATCGGGCGAGTTTCTACTTTCAGATGCAACAGAAACTTTGCGGATTGGTCAATCCGTTCGCGAGATATGGCAGTTTGGAGGTAAGAAACGCTTGAGAAACTCAAAATTTTCGCAGTTCTGATGCTCGAAACGAATAACTACAACGTTCTAGGGGAAAAGTACGCATACCGTTGTAATCGGGCGAGTTTCTACTTTCAGATGCAACAGAAATTTTGCGGATTAGTCAATCCGTTCGCGAGATATGGCAGTTTGGAGGTAAGAAACGCTTGAGAAACTCAAAATTTTCGCAGTTCTGATGCTCGACAAGCATAACTAGGACGGTTTAGGGGAAAAGTACGCATACCGTTGTAATCGGGCGAGTTTCTACTTTCAGATGCAACAGAAATTTTGCGGATTGGTCAATCCGTTCGCGAGATATGGCAGTTTGTAGGTAAGAAACGCATGGGAAACTCAACATTTTCGCAGTTCTGATGCTCGAAACGAATAACTAGAACGGCCTAGGGGAAAAGTACGCATACCGTTGTAATCGGGCGAGTTTCTACTTTCAGATGCAACAGAAATTTTGCGGATTAGTCAATCCGTTCGCGAGATATGGCAGTTTGGAGGTAAGAAACGCTTGAGAAACTCAAAATTTTCGCAGTTCTGATGCTCGACAAGCATAACGAGAACGGTCTAGGGGAAAAGTACGCATACCGTTGTAATCGGGCGACTTTCTACTTTCAGATGCAACAGAAATTTTGCGGATTGGTCAATCCGTTCGCCAGATATGGCAGTTTGGAGGTAAGAAACGCTTGAGAAACTCAAAATTTTCGCAGTTCTGATGCTCGAAACGATTAACTAGAACGGCCTAGGGGAAAAGAACGCATACCGTTGTAATCGGGCGAGTTTCTACTTTCAGATGCAACAGAAATTTTGCGGATTGGTCAATCCGTTCGCGAGATATGGCAGTTTGGAGGTAAGAAACGCTCCAGAAACTCAAAATTTTCGCAGTTCTGATGCTCGAAACGAATAACTAGAACGGACTAGGGGAAAAGTACGCATACAGTTGTAATCGGGCGAGTTTCTACTTTCAGATGCAACAGAAATTTTGCGGATTGGTCAATCCGTTCGCGAGATATGGCAGTTTGGAAGTATGAAACACTTGAGAAACACAAAATTTTCGCAGTTCTGATGCTCGAAACGAATAAATAGAGCGGCCTAGGGGAAAAGTACGCATACCGTTGTAATCGGGCGAGTTTCTACTTTCAGATGCATCAGAAATTTTGCGGATTGGTCAATCCGTTCGCGAGATATGGCAGCTTGTAGGTAAGAAACGCTTGAGAAACTCAAAATTTTCGCAGTTCTGATGCTCGACAAGCATAACTAGAACGGTCTAGGGGAAAAGTACGCATACCGTTGTAATCGGGCGAGTTTTTACTTTCAGATGCAACAGAAACTTTGCGGATTGGTCAATCCGTTCGCGAGATATGGCAGTTTGGAGGTAAGAAACGCTTGAGAAACTCAAAATTTTCGCAGTTCTGATGCTCGAAACGAATAACTAGAACGGCCTAGGGGAAAAGTACGCATACCGTTGTAATCGGGCGAGTTTCTACTTTCAGATGCAACAGAAATTTTGCGGATTGGTCAATCCGTTCGCCAGATATGGCAGTTTGGAGGTAAGAAACGCTTGGGAAACTCAAAATTTTCGCAGTTCTGATGCTCGAAACGAATAACTAGAACGGCCTAGGGGAAAAGTACGCATACCGTTGTAATCGGGCGAGTTTCTACTTTCAGATGCAACAGAAATTTTGCGGATTAGTCAATCCGTTCGCGAGATATGGCAGTTTGGAGGTAAGAAACGCTTGAGAAACTCAAAATTTTCGCAGTTCTGATGCTCGACAAGCATAACGAGAACGGTCTAGGGGAAAAGTACGCATACCGTTGTAATCGCGCGACTTTCTACTTTCAGATGAAACAGAAATTTTGCGGATTGGTCAATCCGTTCGCGAGATATGGCAGTTTGGAGGTAAGAAACGCTTGAGAAACTCAAAATTTTCGCAGTTCTGATGCTCGACAAGCATACCGAGAACGGTCTAGGGGAAAAGTACGCATACCGTTGTAATCGGGCGAGGTTCTACTTTCAGATGCATCAGAAATTTGGCGGATTGGTCAATCCGTTCGCGAGATATGGCAGTTTGGAAGTAAGAAACGCTAGAGAAACTCAAAATTTTCGCAGTTCTGATGCTCGAAACGAATAACTAGAACGGACTAGGGGAGAAGTACGCATACCGTTGTAATCGGGCGACTTTCTACTTTCAGATGCAACAGAAATTTTGCGGATTGGTCAATCCGTTCGCCAGATATGGCAGTTTGGAGGTAAGAAACGCTTGAGAAACTCAAAATTTTCGCAGTTCTGATGCTCGACAAGCATACCGAGAACGGTCTAGGGGAAAAGTACGCATACCGTTGTAATCGGGCGAGTTTCTACTTTCAGATGCAACAGAAATTTTGCGGATTGGTCAATCCGTTCGCGAGATATGGCAGTTTGGAAGTATGAAACACTTGAGAAACACAAAATTTTCGCAGTTCTGATGCTCGAAACGAATAAATAGAGCGGCCTAGGGGAAAAGTACGCATACCGTTGTAATCGGGCGAGTTTCTACTTTCAGATGCATCAGAAATTTTGCGGATTGGTCAATCCGTTCGCGAGATATGGCAGCTTGTAGGTAAGAAACGCTTGAGAAACACAAAATTTTCGCAGTTCTGATGCTCGACAAGCATAACTAGAACGGTCTAGGGGAAAAGTACGCATACCGTTGTAATCGGGCGAGTCTACTTTCAGATGCAACAGAAACTTTGCGGATTGGTCAATCCGTTCGCGAGATATGGCAGTTTGGAGGTAAGAAACGCTTGAGAAACTCAAAATTTTCGCAGTTCTGATGCTCGAAACGAATAACTACAACGGCATAGGGGAAAAGTACGCATACCGTTGTAATCGGGCGAGTTTCTACTTTCAGATGCAACAGAAATTTTGCGGATTGGTCAATCCGTTCGCGAGATATGGCAGTTTGGAGGTAAGAAACGCTTGAGAAACTCAAAATTTTCGCAGTTCTTATGCTCGACAAGCATAACTAGAACGGTTTAGGGGAAAAGTACGCATACCGTTGTAATCGGGCGAGTTTCTACTTTCAGATGCAACAGAAATTTTGCGGATTGGTCAATCCGTTCGCGAGATATGGCAGTTTGTAGGTAAGAAACGGATGGGAAACTCAACATTTTCGCAGTTCTGATGCTCGAAACGAATAACTAGAACGGCCTAGGGGAAAAGTACGCATATCGTTGTAATCGGGCGAGTTTCTACTTTCAGATGCAACAGAAATTTTGCGGATTGGTCAATCCGTTCGCGAGATATGGCAGTTTGGAGGTAAGAATCGCTTGAGAAACTCAAAATTTTCGCAGTTCTGATGCTCGAAACGAATAACTAGAACGGACTAGGGGAAAAGCTCGCATACCGTTGTAATCGGGCGACTTTCTACTTTCAGATGCAACAGAAATTTTGCGGATTGGTCAATCCGTTCGCCAGATATGGCAGTTTGGAGGTAAGAAACGCTTGAGAAACTCAAAATTTTCGCAGTTCTGATGCTCGAAACGAATAACTAGAACGGCCTAGGGGAAAAGTACGCATACCGTTGTAATCGGGCGAGTTTCTACTTTCAGATGCAACAGAAATTTTGCGGATTAGTCAATCCGTTCGCGAGATGTGGCAGTTTGGAGGTAAGAAACGCTTGAGAAACTCAAAATTTCGCAGTTCTGATGCTCGACAAGCATAACTAGAACGGTTTAGGGGAAAAGTACGCATACCGTTGTAATCGGGCGAGTTTCTACTTTCAGATGCAACAGAAATTTTGCGGATTGGTCAATCCGTTCGCGAGATATGGCAGTTTGTAGGTAAGAAACGCTTGAGAAACTCAACATTTTCGCAGTTCTGATGCTCGAAACGAATAACTAGAACGGCATAGGGGAAAAGTACGCATTCCGTTGTAATCGGGCGAGTTTCTACTTTCAGATGCAACAGAAATTTTGCGGATTGGTCAATCCGTTCGCGAGATATGGCAGTTTGGAGGTAAGAATCGCTTGAGAAACTCAAAATTTTCGCAGTTCTGATGCTCGAAACGAATAACTAGAACGGACTAGGGGAAAAGTACGCATATCGTTGTAATCGGGCGAGTTTCTACTTTCAGATGCAACCGAAATTTTGCGGATTGGTCGATCCGTTCGCCAGATATGGCAGTTTGGAGGTAAGAAACGCTTGAGAAACTCAAAATTTTCGCAGTTCTGATGCTCGACAAGCATAACGAGAACGGTCTAGGGGAAAAGTACGCATACCGTTGTAATCGGGCGAGGTTCTACTTTCAGATGCATCAGAAATTTGGCGGATTGGTCAATCCGTTCGCGAGATATGGCAGTTTGGAAGTAAGAAACGCTAGAGAAACTCAAAATTTTCGCAGTTCTGATGCTCGAAACGATTAACTAGAACGGCCTAGGGGAAAAGTACGCATACCGTTGTAATCGGGCGAGTTTCTACTTTCAGATGCAACCGAAATTTTGCGGATTGGTCAATCCGTTCGCCAGATATGGCAGTTTGGAGGTAAGAAACGCTTGAGAAACTCAAAATTTTCGCAGTTCTGATGCTCGAAACGAATAACTAGAACGGCCTAGGGGAAAAGTACGCATACCGTTGTAATCGGGCGAGTTTCTACTTTCAGATGCAACAGAAATTTTGCGGATTAGTCAATCCGTTCGCGAGATATGGCAGTTTGGAGGTAAGAAACGCTTGAGAAACTCAAAATTTTCGCAGTTCTGATGCTCGACAAGCATAACGAGAACGGTCTAGGGGAAAAGTACGCATACCGTTGTAATCGCGCGACTTTCTACTTTCAGATGAAACAGAAATTTTGCGGATTGGTCAATCCGTTCGCGAGATATGGCAGTTTGGAGGTAAGAAACGCTTGAGAAACTCAAAATTTTCGCAGTTCTGATGCTCGACAAGCATAACTAGAACGGTTTAGGGGAAAAGTACGCATACCGTTGTAATCGGGCGAGTTTCTACTTTCAGATGCAACAGAAATTTTGCGGATTGGTCAATCCGTTCGCGAGATATGGCAGTTTGTATGTAAGAAACGCATGGGAAACTCAACATTTTCGCAGTTCTGATGCTCGAAACGAATAACTAGAACGGCCTAGGGGAAAAGTACGCATACCGTTGTAATCGGGCGAGTTTCTACTTTCAGATGCAACAGAAATTTTGCGGATTGGTCAATCCGTTCGCGAGATATGGCAGTTTGGAGGTAAGAATCGCTTGAGAAACTCAAAATTTTCGCAGTTCTGATGCTCGAAACGAATAACTAGAACGGACTAGGGGAAAAGTACGCATACCGTTGTAATCGGGCGACTTTCTACTTTCAGATGCAACAGAAATTTTGCGGATTGGTCAATCCGTTCGCCAGATATGGCAGTTTGGAGGTAAGAAACGCTTGAGAAACTCAAAATTTTCGCAGTTCTGATGCTCGAAACGAATAACTAGAACGGCCTAGGGGAAAAGTACGCATACCGTTGTAATCGGGCGAGTTTCTACTTTCAGATGCAACAGAAATTTTGCGGATTAGTCAATCCGTTCGCGAGATATGGCAGTTTGGAGGTAAGAAACGCTTGAGAAACTCAAAATTTTCGCAGTTCTGATGCTCGACAAGCATAACTAGAACGGTTTAGGGGAAAAGTACGCATACCGTTGTAATCGGGCGAGTTTCTACTTTCAGATGCAACAGAAATTTTGCGGATTGGTCAATCCGTTCGCGAGATATGGCAGTTTGTAGGTAAGAAACGCTTGAGAAACTCAACATTTTCACAGTTCTGATGCTCGAAACGAATAACTAGAACGGCCTAGGGGAAAAGTACGCATTCCGTTGTAATCGGGCGAGTTTCTACTTTCAGATGCAACAGAAATTTTGCGGATTGGTCAATCCGTTCGCGAGATATGGCAGTTTGGAGGTAAGAATCGCTTGAGAAACTCAAAATTTTCGCAGTTCTGATGCTCGAAACGAATAACTAGAACGGACTAGGGGAAAAGTACGCATATCGTTGTAATCGGGCGAGTTTCTACTTTCAGATGCAACCGAAATTTTGCGGTTTGGTCAATCCGTTCGCCAGATATGGCAGTTTGGAGGTAAGAAACGCTTGAGAAACTCAAAATTTTCGCAGTTCTGATGCTCGAAACGAATAACTAGAACGGCCTAGGGGAAAAGTACGCATACCGTTGTAATCGGGCGAGTTTCTACTTTCAGATGCAACCGAAATTTTGCGGATTGGTCGATCCGTTCGCCAGATATGGCAGTTTGGAGGTAAGAAACGCTTGAGAAACTCAAAATTTTCGCAGTTCTGATGCTCGAAACGAATAACTAGAACGGCCTAGGGGAAAAGTACGCATACCGTTGTAATCGGGCGAGTTTCTACTTTCAGATGCAACAGAAATTTTGCGGATTAGTCAATCCGTTCGCGAGATATGGCAGTTTGTAGGTAAGAAACGCTAGAGAAACTCAAAATTTTCGCAGTTCTGATGCTCGAAACGAATAACTAGAACGGCCTAGGGGAAAAGTACGCATTCCGTTGTAATCGGGCGAGTTTCTACTTTCAGATGCAACAGAAAGTTTGCGGATTGGTCAATCCGTTCGCGAGATATGGCAGTTTGGATGTAAGAATCGCTTGAGAAACTCAAAATTTTCGCAGTTCTGATGCTCGAAACGAATAACTAGAACGGACTAGGGGAAAAGTACGCATATCGTTGTAATCGGGCGAGTTTCTACTTTCAGATGCAACCGAAATTTTGCGGATTAGTCAATCCGTTCGCGAGATATGGCAGTTTGGAGGTAAGAAACGCTTGAGAAACTCAAAATTTTCGCAGTTCTGATGCTCGACAAGCATAACGAGAACGGTCTAGGGGAAAAGTACGCATACCGTTGTAATCGCGCGACTTTCTACTTTCAGATGAAACAGAAATTTTGCGGATTGGTCAATCCGTTCGCGAGATATGGCAGTTTGGAGGTAAGAAACGCTTGAGAAACTCAAAATTTTCGCAGTTCTGATGCTCGACAAGCATAACGAGAACGGTCTAGGGGAAAAGTACGCATACCGTTGTAATCGGGCGAGGTTCTACTTTCAGATGCATCAGAAATTTGGCGGATTGGTCAATCCGTTCGCGAGATATGGCAGTTTGGAAGTAAGAAACGCTAGAGAAACTCAAAATTTTCGCAGTTCTGATGCTCGAAACGATTAACTAGAACGGCCTAGGGGAAAAGTACGCATTCCGTTGTAATCGGGCGAGTTTCTACTTTCAGATGCAACAGAAAGTTTGCGGATTGGTCAATCCGTTCGCGAGATATGGCAGTTTGGAGGTAAGAATCGCTTGAGAAACTCAAAATTTTCGCAGTTCTGATGCTCGAAACGAATAACTAGAACGGACTAGGGGAAAAGTACGCATATCGTTGTAATCGGGCGAGTTTCTACTTTCAGATGCAACCGAAATTTTGCGGATTGGTCAATCCGTTCGCCAGATATGGCAGTTTGGAGGTAAGAAACGCTTGAGAAACTCAAAATTTTCGCAGTTCTGATGCTCGAAACGAATAACTAGAACGGCCTAGGGGAAAAGTACGCATACCGTTGTAATCGGGCGAGTTTCTACTTTCAGATGCAACAGAAATTTTGCGGATTAGTCAATCCGTTCGCGAGATATGGCAGTTTGTAGGTAAGAAACGCTTGAGAAACTCAACATTTTCGCAGTTCTGATGCTCGAAACGAATAACTAGAACGGCCTAGGGGAAAAGTACGCATTCCGTTGTAATCGGGCGAGTTTCTACTTTCAGATGCAACAGAAAGTTTGCGGATTGGTCAATCCGTTCGCGAGATATGGCAGTTTGGAGGTAAGAATCGCTTGAGAAACTCAAAATTTTCGCAGTTCTGATGCTCGAAACGAATAACTAGAACGGACTAGGGGAAAAGTACGCATATCGTTGTAATCGGGCGAGTTTCTACTTTCAGATGCAACCGAAATTTTTCGGATTGGTCAATCCGTTCGCCAGATATGGCAGTTTGGAGGTAAGAAACGCTTGAGAAACTCAAAATTTTCGCAGTTCTGATGCTCGAAACGAATAACTAGAACGGCCTAGGGGAAAAGTACGCATACCGTTGTAATCGGGCGAGTTTCTACTTTCAGATGCAACAGAAATTTTGCGGATTAGTCAATCCGTTCGCGAGATATGGCAGTTTGGAGGTAAGAAACGCTTGAGAAACTCAAAATTTTCGCAGTTCTGATGCTCGACAAGCATAACGAGAACGGTCTAGGGGAAAAGTACGCATACCGTTGTAATCGCGCGACTTTCTACTTTCAGATGAAATAGAAATTTTGCGGATTGGTCAATCCGTTCGCGAGATATGGCAGTTTGGAAGTATGAAACACTTGAGAAACACAAAATTTTCGCAGTTCTGATGCTCGAAACGATTAACTAGAACGGCCTAGGGGAAAAGTACGCATACCGTTGTAATCGGGCGAGTTTCTACTTTCAGATGCAACAGAAATTTTGCGGATTGGTCAATCCGTTCGCGAGATATGGCAGTTTGGAGGTAAGAAACGCTCCAGAAACACAAAATTTTCGCGTTTCTGATGCTCGAAACGAATAACTAGAACGGACTAGGGGAAAAGTACGCATACCGTTGTAATCGGGCGAGTTTCTACTTTCAGATGCAACAGAAATTTTGCGGATTAGTCAATCCGTTCGCGAGATATGGCAGTTTGGAGGTAAGAAACGCTTGAGAAACTCAAAATTTTCGCAGTTCTGATGCTCGACAAGCATAACTAGAACGGTCTAGGGGATAAGTACGCATACCGTTGTAATCGGGCGACTTTCTACTTTCAGATGCAACAGAAATTTTGCGGATTAGTCAATCCGTTCGCGAGATATGGCAGTTTGTAGGTAAGAAACGCTTGAGAAACTCAACATTTTCGCAGTTCTGATGCTCGAAACGAATAACTAGAACGGCCTAGGGGAAAAGTACGCATTCCGTTGTAATCGGGCGAGTTTCTACTTTCAGATGCAACAGAAAGTTTGCGGATTGGTCAATCCGTTCGCGAGATATGGCAGTTTGGAGGTAAGAATCGCTTGAGAAACTCAAAATTTTCGCAGTTCTGATGCTCGAAACGAATAACTAGAACGGACTAGGGGAAAAGTACGCATATCGTTGTAATCGGGCGAGTTTCTACTTTCAGATGCAACCGAAATTTTGCGGATTGGTCAATCCGTTCGCCAGATATGGCAGTTTGGAGGTAAGAAACGCTTGAGAAACTCAAAATTTTCGCAGTTCTGATGCTCGAAACGAATAACTAGAACGGCCTAGGGGAAAAGTACGCATACCGTTGTAATCGGGCGAGTTTCTACTTTCAGATGCAACAGAAATTTTGCGGATTAGTCAATCCGTTCGCGAGATATGGCAGTTTGGAGGTAAGAAACGCTTGAGAAACTCAAAATTTTCGCAGTTCTGATGCTCGACAAGCATAACGAGAACGGTCTAGGGGAAAAGTACGCATACCGTTGTAATCGCGCGACTTTCTACTTTCAGATGAAATAGAAATTTTGCGGATTGGTCAATCCGTTCGCGAGATATGGCAGTTTGGAAGTATGAAACACTTGAGAAACACAAAATTTTCGCAGTTCTGATGCTCGAAACGATTAACTAGAACGGCCTAGGGGAAAAGTACGCATACCGTTGTAATCGGGCGAGTTTCTACTTTCAGATGCAACAGAAATTTTGCGGATTGGTCAATCCGTTCGCGAGATATGGCAGTTTGGAGGTAAGAAACGCTCCAGAAACACAAAATTTTCGCGTTTCTGATGCTCGAAACGAATAACTAGAACGGACTAGGGGAAAAGTACGCATACCGTTGTAATCGGGCGAGTTTCTACTTTCAGATGCAACAGAAATTTTGCGGATTAGTCAATCCGTTCGCGAGATATGGCAGTTTGGAGGTAAGAAACGCTTTAGAAACTCAAAATTTTCGCAGTTCTGATGCTCGACAAGCATAACGAGAACGGTCTAGGGGAAAAGTACGCATACCGTTGTAATCGCGCGACTTTCTACTTTCAGATGAAACAGAAATTTCGCGGATTAGTCAATCCGTTCGCGAGATATGGCAGTTTGGATGTAAGAAACGCTTGAGAAACTCAAAATTTTCGCAGTTCTGATGCACGACAAGCATAACGAGAACGGTCTAGGGGAAAAGTACGTATACCGTTGTAATCGGGCGACTTTCTACTTTCAGATAAAACAGAAATTTTGCGGATTGGTCAATCCGTTCCCGAGATATGGCAGTTTGGAGGTAAGAAACGCTTGAGAAACTCAAAATTTTCGCAGTTCTGATGCTCGAAACGAATAACTAGAACGGACTAGGGGAAAAGTACGCATACCGTTGTAATCGGGCGAGTTTCTACTTTCAGATGCAACAGAAATTTTGCGGATTGGTCAATCCGTTCGCCAGATATGGCAGTCTGGAGGTAAGAAACGCTTGAGAAACTCAAAATTTTCGCAGTTCTGATGCTCGAAACGAATAACTAGAACGGCCTAGGGGAAAAGTACGCATACCGTTGTAATCGGGCGAGTTTCTACTTTCAGATGCAACAGAAATTTTGCGGATTGGTCTATCCGTTCGCGAGATATGGCAGTTTGTAGGTAAGAAACGCTTGAGAAACTCAACATTTTCGCAGTTCTGATGCTCGAAACGAATAACTAGAACGGCCTAGGGGAAAAGTACGCATTCCGTTGTAATCGGGCGAGTTTCTACTTTCAGATGCAACAGAAATTTTGCGGATTGGTCAATCCGTTCGCGAGATATGGCACTTTGGAGGTAAGAATCGCTTGAGAAACTCAAAATTTTCGCAGTTCTGATGCTCGAAACGAATAACTAGAACGGACTAGGGGAAAAGTACGCATATCGTTGTAATCGGGGGAGTTTCTACTTTCAGATGCAGCAGAAATTTTGCGGATTGGTCAATCCGTTCGCCAGATATGGCAGTTTGGAGGTAAGAAACGCTTGAGAAACTCAAAATTTTCGCAGTTCTGATGCTCGAAACGAATAACTAGAACGGCCTAGGGGAAAAGTACGCATACCGTTGTAATCGGGCGAGTTTCTACTTTCAGATGCAACAGAAATTTTGCGGATTAGTCAATCCGTTCGCGAGATATGGCAGTTTGGAGGTAAGAAACGCTTGAGAAACTCAAAATTTTCGCAGTTCTGATGCTCGAAACGAATAACTAGAACGGCCTAGGGGAAAAGTACGCATACCGTTGTAATCGGGCGAGTTTCTACTTTCAGATGCAACAGAAATTTTGCGGATTAGTCAATCCGTTCGCGAGATATGGCAGTTTGGAGGTAAGAAACGCTTTAGAAACTCAAAATTTTCGCAGTTCTGATGCTCGACAAGCATAACGAGAACGGTCTAGGGGAAAAGTACGCATACCGTTGTAATCGCGCGACTTTCTACTTTCAGATGAAACAGAAATTTTGCGGATTGGTCAATCCGTTCGCGAGATATGGCAGTTTGGAAGTATGAAACACTTGAGAAACACAAAATTTTCGCAGTTCTGATGCTCGAAACGAATAACTAGAGCGGCCTAGGGGAAAAGTACGCATACCGTTGTGATCGGGCGACTTTCTACTTTCAGATGCAACAGAAATTTTGCGGATTGGTCAATCCGTTCGCGAGATATGGCAGTTTGTAGGTAAGAAACGCTTGAGAAACTCAAAATTTTCGCAGTTCTGATGCTCGAAACGAATAACTAGAACGGACTAGGGGAAAAGTACGCATACCGTTGTAATCGGGCGAGTTTCTACTTTCAGATGCAACAGAAATTTTGCGGATTGGTCAATCCGTTCGCGAGATATGGCAGTTTGTAGGTAAGAAACGCTTGAGAAACTCAAAATTTTCGCAGTTCTGATGCTCGAAACGAATAACTAGAACCGCCTAGGGGAATAGTACGCATACCGTTGTAATCGCGCGAGTTTCTACTTTCAGATGCATCAGAAATTTTGCGGATTGGTCAATCCGTTCGCGAGATATGGCAGTTTGTAGGTAAGAAACGCTTGAGAAACTGAACATTTTCGCAGTTCTGATGCTCGACAAGCATAACTAGAACGGACTAGGGGAAAAGTACGCATAGCGTTGTAATCGGGCGAGTTTCTACTTTCAGATGCAACAGAAATTTTGCGGATTAGTCAATCCGTTCGCGAGATATGGCAGTTTGGAGGTAAGAAACGCTTGAGAAACTCAAAATTTTCGCAGTTCTGATGCTCGACAAGCATAACTAGAACGGTCTAGGGGAAAAGTACGCATACCGTTGTAATCGGGCGACTTTCTACTTTCAGATGCAACAGAAATTTTGCGGATTGGTCAATCCGTTCGCGAGATATGGCAGTTTGTAGGTAAGAAACGCTTGAGAAACTCAAAATTTTCGCAGTTCTGATGCTCGAAACGAATAACTAGAACGGCCTAGGGGAAAAGTACGCATACCGTTGTATTCGGGCGAGTTTCTACTTTCAGATGCAACAGAAATTTTGCGGATTAGTCAATCCGTTCGCGAGATATGGCAGTTTGGAGGTAAGAAACGCTTGAGAAACTCAAAATTTTCGCAGTTCTGATGCTCGACAAGCATAACTAGAACGGTCTAGGGGAAAAGTACGCATACCGTTGTAATCGGGCGACTTTCTACTTTCAGATGCAACAGAAATTTTGCGGATTGGTCAATCCGCTCGCGAGATATGGCAGTTTGGAGGTAAGCAACGCTTGAGAAACCCAAAATTTTCGCAGTTCTCATGCTCGAAACGAATAACTACAACGGCCTAGGGGAAAAGTACGCATACCGTTGTAATCGGGCGAGTTTCTACTTTCAGATGCAACAGAAATTTTGCGGATTGGTCAATCCGTTCGCGTGATATGGCAGTTTGTAGGTAAGAAACGCTTGAGAAACTCAACATTTTCGCAGTTCTGATGCTCGAAACGAATAACTAGAACGGCCTAGGGAAAAAGTACGCATACCGTTATAATCGGGCGACTTTCTACTTTCAGATGCAATAGAAATTTTGCGGATTGGTCAATCCGTTCGCGAGATATGGCAGTTTGGAAGTATGAAACACTTGAGAAACACAAAATTTTCGCAGTTCTGATGCTCGAAACGAATAAGTAGAACGGCCTAGGGGAAAGGTACGCATACCGTTGTAATCGGGCGAGTTTCTACTTTCAGATGCAACAGAAATTTTGCGGATTGGTCAATCCGTTCGCGAGATATGGCAGTTTGGAAGTATGAAACACTTGAGAAACACAAAATTTTCGCAGTTCTGATGCTCGAAACGAATAACTAGAGCGGCCTAGGGGAAAAGTACGCATACCGTTGTAATCGGGCGAGTTTCTACTTTCAGATGCATCAGAAATTTGGCGGATTGGTCAATCCGTTCGCGAGATATGGCAGTTTGGAAGTATGAAACACATGAGAAACACAAAATTTTCGCAGTTCTGATGCTCGAAACGAATAAATAGAGCGGCCTAGGGGAAAAGTACGCATACCGTTGTAATCGGGCGAGTTTCTACTTTCAGATGCATCAGAAATTTTGCGGATTGGTCAATCCGTTCGTGAGATATGGCAGTTTGTAGGTAAGAAACGCTTGAGAAACTCAAAATTTTCGCAGTTCTGATGCTCGACAAGCATAACTAGAACGGTCTAGGGGAAAAGTACGCATACCGCTGTAATCGGGCGACTTTCTACTTTCAGATGCAACAGAAATTTTGCGGATTGGTCAATCCGTTCGCGAGATATGGCGGTTTGGAGGTAAGAAACGCTCCAGAAACTCAAAATTTTCGCAGTTCTGATGCTCGAAACGAATAACTAGAACGGACTAGGGGAAAAGTACGCATACAGTTGTAATCGGGCGAGTTTCTACTTTCAGATGCAACAGAAATTTTGCGGATTGGTCAATCCGTTCGCCAGATATGGCAGTTTGGAGGTAAGAAACGCTTGAGAAACTCAAAATTTTCGCAGTTCTGATGCTCGAAACGAATAACTAGAACGGCCTAGGGGAAAAGTACGCATACCGTTGTAATCGGGCGAGTTTCTACTTTCAGATGCAACAGAAATTTCGCGGATTAGTCAATCCGTTCGCGAGATATGGCAGTTTGGATGTAAGAAACGCTTGAGAAACTCAAAATTTTCGCAGTTCTGATGCTCGACAAGCATAACGAGAACGGTCTAGGGGAAAAGTACGTATACCGTTGTAATCGGGCGACTTTCTACTTTCAGATAAAACAGAAATTTTGCGGATTGGTCAATCCGTTCCCGAGATATGGCAGTTTGGAGGTAAGAAACGCTTGAGAAACTCAAAATTTTCGCAGTTCTGATGATCGTAACGAATAACTAGAACGGCCTAGGGGAAAAGTATGCATACCGTTGTAATCGGGCGGGTTTCTACTTTCAGATGCAACAGAAATTTTGCGGATTGGTCAATCCGTTCGCGAGATATGGCAGTTTGGAAGTATGAAACACTTGAGAAACACAAAATTTTCGCAGTTCTGATGCTCGAAACGAATAACTAGAGCGGCCTAGGGGAAAAGTACGCATACCGTTGTAATCGGGCGAGTTTCTACTTTCAGATGCATCAGAAATTTGGCGGATTGGTCAATCCGTTCGCGAGATATGGCAGTTTGTAGGTAAGAAACGCTTGAGAAACACAACATTTTCGCAGTTCTGATGCTCGAAACGAATAACTAGAACGGCCTAGGGAAAAAGTACGCATACCGTTATAATCGGGCGACTTTCTACTTTCAGATGCAATAGAAATTTTGCGGATTGGTCAATCCGTTCGCGAGATATGGCAGTTTGGAAGTATGAAACACTTGAGAAACACAAAATTTTCGCAGTTCTGATGCTCGAAACGAATAACTAGAACGGCCTAGGGGAAAGGTACGCATACCGTTGTAATCGGGCGAGTTTCTACTTTCAGATGCAACAGAAATTTTGCGGATTGGTCAATCCGTTCGCGAGATATGGCAGTTTGGAGGTAAGAAACGCTTGAGAAACTCAAAAGTTTCGCAGTTCTGATGCTCGAAACGAATAACTAGAACAGCCTAGGGGAAAAGTATGCATACCGTTGTAATCGGGCGAGTTTCTACTTTCAGATGCAACAGAAATTTTGCGGATTGGTCAATCCGTTCGCGAGATATGGCAGTTTGTAGGTAAGAAACGCTTGAGAAACTCAAAATTTTCGCAGTTCTGATGCTCGACAAGCATAACTAGAACGATCTAGGGGAAAAGTACGCACACCGTTGTAATCGGTCGAGTTTCTACTTTCAGATGCAACAGAAATTTTGCGGATTGGTCAATCCGTTCGCGAGATATGGCAGCTTGTAGGTAAGAAACGCTTGAGAAACTCAACATTTTCGCAGTTCTGATGCTCGAAACGAATAACTAGAACGGCCTAGGGGAAAAGTACGCATACCGTTATAATCGGGCGACTTTCTACTTTCAGATGCAATAGAAATTTTGCGGATTGGTCAATCCGTTCGCGAGATATGGCAGTTTGGAAGTATGAAACACTTGAGAAACACAAAATTTTCGCAGTTCTGATGCTCGAAACGAATAAGTAGAACGGCCTAGGGGAAAAGTACGCATACCGTTGTAATCGGGCGAGTTTCTACTTTCAGATGCATCAGAAATTTGGCGGATTGGTCAATCCGTTCGCGAGATATGGCAGTTTGGAAGTATGAAACACATGAGAAACACAAAATTTTCGCAGTTCTGATGCTCGAAACGAATAAATAGAGCGGCCTAGGGGAAAAGTACGCATACCGTTGTAATCGGGCGAGTTTCTACTTTCAGATGCATCAGAAATTTTGCGGATTGGTCAATCCGTTCGCGAGATATGGCAGTTTGTAGGTAAGAAACGCTTGAGAAACTCAAAATTTTCGCAGTTCTGATGCTCGACAAGCATAACTAGAACGGTCTAGGGGAAAAGTACGCATACCGTTGTAATCGGGCGACTTTCTACTTTCAGATGCAACAGAAATTTTGCGTATTGGTCAATCCGTTCGCGAGATATGGCGGTTTGGAGGTAAGAAACGCTCCAGAAACTCAAAATTTTCGCAGTTCTGATGCTCGAAACGAATAACTAGAACGGACTAGGGGAAAAGTACGCATACAGTTGTAATCGGGCGAGTTTCTACTTTCAGATGCAACAGAAATTTTGCGGATTGGTCAATCCGTTCGCCAGATATGGCAGTTTGGAGGTAAGAAACGCTTGAGAAACTCAAAATTTTCGCAGTTCTGATGCTCGAAACGAATAACTAGAACGGCCTAGGGGAAAAGTACGCATACCGTTGTAATCGGGCGAGTTTCTACTTTCAGATGCAACAGAAATTTCGCGGATTAGTCAATCCGTTCGCGAGATATGGCAGTTTGGATGTAAGAAACGCTTGAGAAACTCAAAATTTTCGCAGTTCTGATGCTCGACAAGCATAACGAGAACGGTCTAGGGGAAAAGTACGTATACCGTTGTAATCGGGCGACTTTCTACTTTCAGATAAAACAGAAATTTTGCGGATTGGTCAATCCGTTCCCGAGATATGGCAGTTTGGAGGTAAGAAACGCTTGAGAAACTCAAAATTTTCGCAGTTCTGATGCTCGTAACGAATAACTAGAACGGCCTAGGGGAAAAGTATGCATACCGTTGTAATCGGGCGGGTTTCTACTTTCAGATGCAACAGAAATTTTGCGGATTGGTCAATCCGTTCGCGAGATATGGCAGTTTGGAAGTATGAAACACTTGAGAAACACAAAATTTTCGCAGTTCTGATGCTCGAAACGAATAACTAGAGCGGCCTAGGGGAAAAGTACGCATACCGTTGTAATCGGGCGAGTTTCTACTTTCAGATGCATCAGAAATTTGGCGGATTGGTCAATCCGTTCGCGAGATATGGCAGTTTGTAGGTAAGAAACGCTTGAGAAACACAACATTTTCGCAGTTCTGATGCTCGAAACGAATAACTAGAACGGCCTAGGGAAAAAGTACGCATACCGTTATAATCGGGCGACTTTCTACTTTCAGATGCAATAGAAATTTTGCGGATTGGTCAATCCGTTCGCGAGATATGGCAGTTTGGAAGTATGAAACACTTGAGAAACACAAAATTTTCGCAGTTCTGATGCTCGAAACGAATAACTAGAACGGCCTAGGGGAAAGGTACGCATACCGTTGTAATCGGGCGAGTTTCTACTTTCAGATGCAATAGAAATTTTGCGGATTGGTCAATCCGTTCGCGAGATATGGCAGTTTGGAGGTAAGAAACGCTTGAGAAACTCAAAAGTTTCGCAGTTCTGATGCTCGAAACGAATAACTAGAACAGCCTAGGGGAAAAGTATGCATACCGTTGTAATCGGGCGAGTTTCTACTTTCAGATGCAACAGAAATTTTGCGGATTGGTCAATCCGTTCGCGAGATATGGCAGTTTGTAGGTAAGAAACGCTTGAGAAACTCAAAATTTTCGCAGTTCTGATGCTCGACAAGCATAACTAGAACGATCTAGGGGAAAAGTACGCACACCGTTGTAATCGGTCGAGTTTCTACTTTCAGATGCAACAGAAATTTTGCGGATTGGTCAATCCGTTCGCGAGATATGGCAGCTTGTAGGTAAGAAACGCTTGAGAAACTCAACATTTTCGCAGTTCTGATGCTCGAAACGAATAACTAGAACGGCCTAGGGGAAAAGTACGCATACCGTTGTAATCGGGCGAGTTTCTACTTTCAGATGCAACAGAAATTTTGCGGATTGGTCAATCCGTTCGCGAGATATGGCAGTTTGGAAGTAAGAAACGCTAGAGAAACTCAAAATTTTCGCAGTTCTGATGCTCGAAACGATTAACTAGAACGGCCTAGGGGAAAAGTACGCATACCGTTGTAATCGGGCGAGTTTCTACTTTCAGATGCAACAGAAATTTTGCGGATTAGTCAATCCGTTCGCGAGATATGGCAGTTTGGAGGTAAGAAACGCTTGAGAAACTCAAAATTTTCGCAGTTCTGATGCTCGACAAGCATAACTAGAACGGTCTAGGGGAAAAGTACGCATACCGTTGTAATCGGGCGACTTTCTACTTTCAGATGCAACAGAAATTTTGCGGATTGGTCAATCCGTTCGCGAGATATGGCGGTTTGGAGATAAGAAACGCTCCAGAAACTCAAAATTTTCGCAGTTCTGATGCTCGAAACGAATAACTAGAACGGACTAGGGGAAAAGTACGCATACAGTTGTAATCGGGCGAGTTTCTACTTTCAGATGCAACAGAAATTTTGCGGATTGTTCAATCCGTTCGCCAGATATGGCAGTTTGGAGGTAAGAAACGCTTGAGAAACTCAAAATTTTCGCAGTTCTGATGCTCGACAAGCATAACGAGAACGGTCTAGGGGAAAAGTACGTATACCGTTGTAATCGGGCGACTTTCTACTTTCAGATAAAGCAGAAATTTTGCGGATTGGTCAATCCGTTCCCGAGATATGGCAGTTTGGAGGTAAGAAACGCTTGAGAAACTCAAAATTTTCGCAGTTCTGATGCTCGAAACGAATAAATAGAACGGCCTAGGGGAAAAGTATGCATACCGTTGTAATCGGGCGGGTTTCTACTTTCCGATGCAACAGAAATTTTGCGGATTGGTCAATCCGTTCGCGAGATATGGCAGTTTGGAAGTATGAAACACTTGAGAAACACAAAATTTTCGCAGTTCTGATGCTCGAAACGAATAACTAGAGCGGCCTAGGGGAAAAGTACGCATACCGTTGTAATCGGGCGAGTTTCTACTTTCAGATGCAACAGAAATTTTGCGGATTGGTCAATCCGTTCGCGAGAGATGGCAGTTTGGAAGTAAGAAACGCTAGAGAAACTCAAAATTTTCGCAGTTCTGATGCTCGAAACGATTAACTAGAACGGCCTAGGGGAAAAGTACGCATACCCTTGTAATCGGGCGAGATTCTACTTTCAGATGCAACAGAAACTTTGCGGATTAGTGAATCCGTTCGCGAGATATGGCAGTTTGGAGGTAAGAAACGCTTGAGAAATTCAAAATTTTCGCAGTTCTGATGCTCGACAAGCATAACGAGAACGGTCTAGGGGAAAAGTACGCATACCGTTGTAATCGCGCGACTTTCTACTTTCAGATGAAACAGAAATTTTGCGGATTGGTCAATCCGTTCGCGAGATATGGCAGTTTGGAGGTAAGAAACGCTTGAGAAACTCAAAATTTTCGCAGTTCTGATGCTCGAAACGAATAACTAGAACCGCCTAGGGGAAAAGTACGCATGCCGTTGTAATCGGGCGAGTTTCTACTTTCAGATGCAACAGAAATTTTGCGGATTGGTCAATCCGTTCGCGAGATATGGCAGCTTGTAGGTAAGAAACGCTTGAGAAACTCAACATTTTCGCAGTTCTGATGCTCGAAACGAATAACTAGAACGGCCTAGGGGAAAAGTACGCATACCGTTATAATCGGGCGACTTTCTACTTTCAGATGCAATAGAAATTTTGCGGATTGGTCAATCCGTTCGCGAGATATGGCAGTTTGGAAGTATGAAACACTTGAGAAACACAAAATTTTCGCAGTTCTGATGCTCGAAACGAATAAGTAGAACGGCCTAGGGGAAAGGTACGCATACCGTTGTAATCGGGCGAGTTTCTACTTTCAGATGCAACAGAAATTTTGCGGATTGGTCAATCCGTTCGCGAGATATGGCAGTTTGGAAGTATGAAACACTTGAGAAACACAAAATTTTCGCAGTTCTGATGCTCGAAACGAATAACTAGAGCGGCCTAGGGGAAAAGTACGCATACCGTTGTAATCGGGCGAGTTTCTACTTTCAGATGCATCAGAAATTTGGCGGATTGGTCAATCCGTTCGCGAGATATGGCAGTTTGGAAGTATGAAACACATGAGAAACACAAAATTTTCGCAGTTCTGATGCTCGAAACGAATAAATAGAGCGGCCTAGGGGAAAAGTACGCATACCGTTGTAATCGGGCGAGTTTCTACTTTCAGATGCATCAGAAATTTTGCGGATTGGTCAATCCGTTCGCGAGATATGGCAGTTTGTAGGTAAGAAACGCTTGAGAAACTCAAAATTTTCGCAGTTCTGATGCTCGACAAGCATAACTAGAACGGTCTAGGGGAAAAGTACGCATACCGTTGTAATCGGGCGACTTTCTACTTTCAGATGCAACAGAAATTTTGCGGATTGGTCAATCCGTTCGCGAGATATGGCGGTTTGGAGGTAAGAAACGCTCCAGAAACTCAAAATTTTCGCAGTTCTGATGCTCGAAACGAATAACTAGAACGGACTAGGGGAAAAGTACGCATACAGTTGTAATCGGGCGAGTTTCTACTTTCAGATGCAACAGAAATTTTGCGGATTGGTCAATCCGCTCGCGAGATATGGCAGTTTGGATGTAAGAAACGCTTGAGAAACTCAAAATTTTCGCAGTTCTGATGCTCGACAAGCATAACGAGAACGGTCTAGGGGAAAAGTACGTATACCGTTGTAATCGGGCGACTTTCTACTTTCAGATAAAACAGAAATTTTGCGGATTGGTCAATCCGTTCCCGAGATATGGCAGTTTGGAGGTAAGAAACGCTTGAGAAACTCAAAATTTTCGAAGTTCTGATGCTCGAAACGAATAACTAGAGCGGCCTAGGGTAAAGTACGCATACCGTTGTAATCGGGCGAGTTTCTACTTTCAGATGCATCAGAAATTTTGCGGATTAGTCAATCCGTTCGCGAGATATGGCAGTTTGGAGGTAAGAAACGCTTGAGAAACTCAAAATTTTCGCAGTTCTGATGCTCGACAAGCATAACTAGAACGGTCTAGGGGAAAAGTACGCATACCGTTGTAATCGGGCGACTTTCTACTTTCAGATGCAACAGAAATTTTGCGGATTGGTCAATCCGCTCGCGAGATATGGCAGTTTGGATGTAAGCAACGCTTGAGAAACTCAAAATTATCGCAGTTCTGATGCTCGAAACGAATAACAAGAACGGCCTAGGGGAAAAGTACGCATACCGTTGTAATCGGGCGAGTTTCTACTTTCAGATGCAACAGAAATTTTGCGGATTAGTCAATCCGCTCGCGAGATATGGCAGTTTGGAGGTAAGCAACGCTTGAGAAACCCAAAATTTTCGCAGTTCTCATGCTCGAAACGAATAACTACAACGGCCTAGGGGAAAAGTACGCATACCGTTGTAATCGGGCGACTTTCTACTTTCAGATGCAACAGAAATTTTGCGGATTGGTCAATCCGCTCGCGAGATATGGCAGTTTGGAGGTAAGCAACGCTTGAGAAACCCAAAATTTTCGCAGTTCTCATGCTCGAAACGAATAACTACAACGGCCTAGGGGAAAAGTACGCATACCGTTGTAATCGGGCGACTTTCTACTTTCAGATGCAACAGAAATTTTGCGGATTGGTCAATCCGCTCGCGAGATATGGCAGTTTGTAGGTAAGAAACGCTTGAGAAACGCAAAATTTTCGCAGTTCTGATGCTCGACAAGCATAACTAGAACGGTCTAGGGGAAAAGTACGCATACCGTTGTAATCGGGCGACTTTCTACTTTCAGATGCAACAGAAATTTTGCGGATTGGTCAATCCGCTCGCGAGATATGGCAGTTTGGAGGTAAGCAACGCTTGAGAATACCCAAAATTTTCGCAGTTCTCATGCTCGAAACAAATAACTACAACGGCCTAGGGGAAAAGTACGCATACCGTTGTAATCGGGCGAGTTTCTACTTTCAGATGCAACAGAAATTTTGCGGATTGGTCAATCCGTTCGCGAGATATGGCAGTTTGTAGGTAAGAAACGCTTGAGAAACTCAACATTTTCGCAGTTCTGATGCTCGAAACGAATAACTAGAACGGCCTAGGGAAAAAGTACGCATACCGTTATAATCGGGCGACTTTCTACTTTCAGATGCAACAGAAATTTTGCGGATTGGTCAATCCGTTCGCGAGATATGGCAGTTTGGAAGTATAATACACTTGAGAAACACAACATTTTCGCAGTTCTGATACTCGAAACGAATAACTAGAACGGCCTAGGGGAATGGTACGCATACCGTTGTAATCGGGCGAGTTTCTACTTTCAGATGCAACAGAAATTTTGCGGATTGGTCAATCCGTTCGCGAGATATGGCAGTTTGTATGTAAGAAACGCTTGAGAAACTCAAAATTTTCGCAGTTCTGATGCTCGACAAGCATAACTAGAACGGTCTAGGGGAAAGGTACGCACACCGTTGTAATCGGGCGAGTTTCTACTTTCAGATGCAACAGAAATTTTGCGGATTGGTCAATCCGTTCGCGAGATATGGCAGTTTGTAGGTAAGAAACGCTTGAGAAACTCAACATTTTCGCAGTTCTGATGCTCGAAACGAATAACTAGAACGGCCTAGGGGAAAAGTACGCATACCGTTGTAATCGGGCGAGTTTCTACTTTCAGATGCAACAGAAATTTTGCGGATTGGTCAATCCGTTCGCGAGAGATGGCAGTTTGGAAGTAAGAAACGCTAGAGAAACTCAAAATTTTCGCAGTTCTGATGCTCGAAACGATTAACTAGAACGGCCTAGGGGAAAAGTACGCATACCCTTGTAATCGGGCGAGATTCTACTTTCAGATGCAACAGAAACTTTGCGGATTAGTGAATCCGTTCGCGAGATATGGCAGTTTGGAGGTAAGAAACGCTTGAGAAATTCAAAATTTTCGCAGTTCTGATGCTCGACAAGCATAACGAGAACGGTCTAGGGGAAAAGTACGCATACCGTTGTAATCGCGCGACTTTCTACTTTCAGATGAAACAGAAATTTTGCGGATTGGTCAATCCGTTCGCGAGATATGGCAGTTTGGAGGTAAGAAACGCTTGAGAAACTCAAAATTTTCGCAGTTCTGATGCTCGAAACGAATAACTAGAACCGCCTAGGGGAAAAGTACGCATGCCGTTGTAATCGGGCGAGTTTCTACTTTCAGATGCAACAGAAATTTTGCGGATTGGTCAATCCGTTCGCGAGATATGGCAGCTTGTAGGTAAGAAACGCTTGAGAAACTCAACATTTTCGCAGTTCTGATGCTCGAAACGAATAACTAGAACGGCCTAGGGGAAAAGTACGCATACCGTTATAATCGGGCGACTTTCTACTTTCAGATGCAATAGAAATTTTGCGGATTGGTCAATCCGTTCGCGAGATATGGCAGTTTGGAAGTATGAAACACTTGAGAAACACAAAATTTTCGCAGTTCTGATGCTCGAAACGAATAAGTAGAACGGCCTAGGGGAAAGGTACGCATACCGTTGTAATCGGGCGAGTTTCTACTTTCAGATGCAACAGAAATTTTGCGGATTGGTCAATCCGTTCGCGAGATATGGCAGTTTGGAAGTATGAAACACTTGAGAAACACAAAATTTTCGCAGTTCTGATGCTCGAAACGAATAACTAGAGCGGCCTAGGGGAAAAGTACGCATACCGTTGTAATCGGGCGAGTTTCTACTTTCAGATGCATCAGAAATTTGGCGGATTGGTCAATCCGTTCGCGAGATATGGCAGTTTGGAAGTATGAAACACATGAGAAACACAAAATTTTCGCAGTTCTGATGCTCGAAACGAATAAATAGAGCGGCCTAGGGGAAAAGTACGCATACCGTTGTAATCGGGCGAGTTTCTACTTTCAGATGCATCAGAAATTTTGCGGATTGGTCAATCCGTTCGCGAGATATGGCAGTTTGTAGGTAAGAAACGCTTGAGAAACTCAAAATTTTCGAAGTTCTGATGCTCGAAACGAATAACTAGAGCGGCCTAGGGTAAAGTACGCATACCGTTGTAATCGGGCGAGTTTCTACTTTCAGATGCATCAGAAATTTTGCGGATTAGTCAATCCGTTCGCGAGATATGGCAGTTTGGAGGTAAGAAACGCTTGAGAAACTCAAAATTTTCGCAGTTCTGATGCTCGACAAGCATAACTAGAACGGTCTAGGGGAAAAGTACGCATACCGTTGTAATCGGGCGACTTTCTACTTTCAGATGCAACAGAAATTTTGCGGATTGGTCAATCCGCTCGCGAGATATGGCAGTTTGGATGTAAGCAACGCTTGAGAAACTCAAAATTATCGCAGTTCTGATGCTCGAAACGAATAACAAGAACGGCCTAGGGGAAAAGTACGCATACCGTTGTAATCGGGCGAGTTTCTACTTTCAGATGCAACAGAAATTTTGCGGATTAGTCAATCCGCTCGCGAGATATGGCAGTTTGGAGGTAAGCAACGCTTGAGAAACCCAAAATTTTCGCAGTTCTCATGCTCGAAACGAATAACTACAACGGCCTAGGGGAAAAGTACGCATACCGTTGTAATCGGGCGACTTTCTACTTTCAGATGCAACAGAAATTTTGCGGATTGGTCAATCCGCTCGCGAGATATGGCAGTTTGGAGGTAAGCAACGCTTGAGAAACCCAAAATTTTCGCAGTTCTCATGCTCGAAACGAATAACTACAACGGCCTAGGGGAAAAGTACGCATACCGTTGTAATCGGGCGACTTTCTACTTTCAGATGCAACAGAAATTTTGCGGATTGGTCAATCCGCTCGCGAGATATGGCAGTTTGTAGGTAAGAAACGCTTGAGAAACGCAAAATTTTCGCAGTTCTGATGCTCGACAAGCATAACTAGAACGGTCTAGGGGAAAAGTACGCATACCGTTGTAATCGGGCGACTTTCTACTTTCAGATGCAACAGAAATTTTGCGGATTGGTCAATCCGCTCGCGAGATATGGCAGTTTGGAGGTAAGCAACGCTTGAGAATACCCAAAATTTTCGCAGTTCTCATGCTCGAAACAAATAACTACAACGGCCTAGGGGAAAAGTACGCATACCGTTGTAATCGGGCGAGTTTCTACTTTCAGATGCAACAGAAATTTTGCGGATTGGTCAATCCGTTCGCGAGATATGGCAGTTTGTAGGTAAGAAACGCTTGAGAAACTCAACATTTTCGCAGTTCTGATGCTCGAAACGAATAACTAGAACGGCCTAGGGAAAAAGTACGCATACCGTTATAATCGGGCGACTTTCTACTTTCAGATGCAACAGAAATTTTGCGGATTGGTCAATCCGTTCGCGAGATATGGCAGTTTGGAAGTATAATACACTTGAGAAACACAACATTTTCGCAGTTCTGATACTCGAAACGAATAACTAGAACGGCCTAGGGGAATGGTACGCATACCGTTGTAATCGGGCGAGTTTCTACTTTCAGATGCAACAGAAATTTTGCGGATTGGTCAATCCGTTCGCGAGATATGGCAGTTTGTATGTAAGAAACGCTTGAGAAACTCAAAATTTTCGCAGTTCTGATGCTCGACAAGCATAACTAGAACGGTCTAGGGGAAAGGTACGCACACCGTTGTAATCGGGCGAGTTTCTACTTTCAGATGCAACAGAAATTTTGCGGATTGGTCAATCCGTTCGCGAGATATGGCAGTTTGTAGGTAAGAAACGCTTGAGAAACTCAACATTTTCGCAGTTCTGATGCTCGAAACGAATAACTAGAACGGCCTAGGGGAAAAGTACGCATACCGTTGTAATCGGGCGAGTTTCTACTTTCAGATGCAACAGAAATTTTGCGGATTGGTCAATCCGTTCGCGAGAGATGGCAGTTTGGAAGTAAGAAACGCTAGAGAAACTCAAAATTTTCGCAGTTCTGATGCTCGAAACGATTAACTAGAACGGCCTAGGGGAAAAGTACGCATACCCTTGTAATCGGGCGAGATTCTACTTTCAGATGCAACAGAAACTTTGCGGATTAGTGAATCCGTTCGCGAGATATGGCAGTTTGGAGGTAAGAAACGCTTGAGAAATTCAAAATTTTCGCAGTTCTGATGCTCGACAAGCATAACGAGAACGGTCTAGGGGAAAAGTACGCATACCGTTGTAATCGCGCGACTTTCTACTTTCAGATGAAACAGAAATTTTGCGGATTGGTCAATCCGTTCGCGAGATATGGCAGTTTGGAGGTAAGAAACGCTTGAGAAACTCAAAATTTTCGCAGTTCTGATGCTCGAAACGAATAACTAGAACCGCCTAGGGGAAAAGTACGCATGCCGTTGTAATCGGGCGAGTTTCTACTTTCAGATGCAACAGAAATTTTGCGGATTGGTCAATCCGTTCGCGAGATATGGCAGCTTGTAGGTAAGAAACGCTTGAGAAACTCAACATTTTCGCAGTTCTGATGCTCGAAACGAATAACTAGAACGGCCTAGGGGAAAAGTACGCATACCGTTATAATCGGGCGACTTTCTACTTTCAGATGCAATAGAAATTTTGCGGATTGGTCAATCCGTTCGCGAGATATGGCAGTTTGGAAGTATGAAACACTTGAGAAACACAAAATTTTCGCAGTTCTGATGCTCGAAACGAATAAGTAGAACGGCCTAGGGGAAAGGTACGCATACCGTTGTAATCGGGCGAGTTTCTACTTTCAGATGCAACAGAAATTTTGCGGATTGGTCAATCCGTTCGCGAGATATGGCAGTTTGGAAGTATGAAACACTTGAGAAACACAAAATTTTCGCAGTTCTGATGCTCGAAACGAATAACTAGAGCGGCCTAGGGGAAAAGTACGCATACCGTTGTAATCGGGCGAGTTTCTACTTTCAGATGCATCAGAAATTTGGCGGATTGGTCAATCCGTTCGCGAGATATGGCAGTTTGGAAGTATGAAACACATGAGAAACACAAAATTTTCGCAGTTCTGATGCTCGAAACGAATAAATAGAGCGGCCTAGGGGAAAAGTACGCATACCGTTGTAATCGGGCGAGTTTCTACTTTCAGATGCATCAGAAATTTTGCGGATTGGTCAATCCGTTCGCGAGATATGGCAGTTTGTAGGTAAGAAACGCTTGAGAAACTCAAAATTTTCGCAGTTCTGATGCTCGACAAGCATAACTAGAACGGTCTAGGGGAAAAGTACGCATACCGTTGTAATCGGGCGACTTTCTACTTTCAGATGCAACAGAAATTTTGCGGATTGGTCAATCCGTTCGCGAGATATGGCGGTTTGGAGGTAAGAAACGCTCCAGAAACTCAAAATTTTCGCAGTTCTGATGCTCGAAACGAATAACTAGAACGGACTAGGGGAAAAGTACGCATACAGTTGTAATCGGGCGAGTTTCTACTTTCAGATGCAACAGAAATTTTGCGGATTGGTCAATCCGCTCGCGAGATATGGCAGTTTGGATGTAAGAAACGCTTGAGAAACTCAAAATTTTCGCAGTTCTGATGCTCGACAAGCATAACGAGAACGGTCTAGGGGAAAAGTACGTATACCGTTGTAATCGGGCGACTTTCTACTTTCAGATAAAACAGAAATTTTGCGGATTGGTCAATCCGTTCCCGAGATATGGCAGTTTGGAGGTAAGAAACGCTTGAGAAACTCAAAATTTTCGAAGTTCTGATGCTCGAAACGAATAACTAGAGCGGCCTAGGGTAAAGTACGCATACCGTTGTAATCGGGCGAGTTTCTACTTTCAGATGCATCAGAAATTTTGCGGATTAGTCAATCCGTTCGCGAGATATGGCAGTTTGGAGGTAAGAAACGCTTGAGAAACTCAAAATTTTCGCAGTTCTGATGCTCGACAAGCATAACTAGAACGGTCTAGGGGAAAAGTACGCATACCGTTGTAATCGGGCGACTTTCTACTTTCAGATGCAACAGAAATTTTGCGGATTGGTCAATCCGCTCGCGAGATATGGCAGTTTGGATGTAAGCAACGCTTGAGAAACTCAAAATTATCGCAGTTCTGATGCTCGAAACGAATAACAAGAACGGCCTAGGGGAAAAGTACGCATACCGTTGTAATCGGGCGAGTTTCTACTTTCAGATGCAACAGAAATTTTGCGGATTAGTCAATCCGCTCGCGAGATATGGCAGTTTGGAGGTAAGCAACGCTTGAGAAACCCAAAATTTTCGCAGTTCTCATGCTCGAAACGAATAACTACAACGGCCTAGGGGAAAAGTACGCATACCGTTGTAATCGGGCGACTTTCTACTTTCAGATGCAACAGAAATTTTGCGGATTGGTCAATCCGCTCGCGAGATATGGCAGTTTGGAGGTAAGCAACGCTTGAGAAACCCAAAATTTTCGCAGTTCTCATGCTCGAAACGAATAACTACAACGGCCTAGGGGAAAAGTACGCATACCGTTGTAATCGGGCGACTTTCTACTTTCAGATGCAACAGAAATTTTGCGGATTGGTCAATCCGCTCGCGAGATATGGCAGTTTGTAGGTAAGAAACGCTTGAGAAACGCAAAATTTTCGCAGTTCTGATGCTCGACAAGCATAACTAGAACGGTCTAGGGGAAAAGTACGCATACCGTTGTAATCGGGCGACTTTCTACTTTCAGATGCAACAGAAATTTTGCGGATTGGTCAATCCGCTCGCGAGATATGGCAGTTTGGAGGTAAGCAACGCTTGAGAATACCCAAAATTTTCGCAGTTCTCATGCTCGAAACAAATAACTACAACGGCCTAGGGGAAAAGTACGCATACCGTTGTAATCGGGCGAGTTTCTACTTTCAGATGCAACAGAAATTTTGCGGATTGGTCAATCCGTTCGCGAGATATGGCAGTTTGTAGGTAAGAAACGCTTGAGAAACTCAACATTTTCGCAGTTCTGATGCTCGAAACGAATAACTAGAACGGCCTAGGGAAAAAGTACGCATACCGTTATAATCGGGCGACTTTCTACTTTCAGATGCAACAGAAATTTTGCGGATTGGTCAATCCGTTCGCGAGATATGGCAGTTTGGAAGTATAATACACTTGAGAAACACAACATTTTCGCAGTTCTGATACTCGAAACGAATAACTAGAACGGCCTAGGGGAATGGTACGCATACCGTTGTAATCGGGCGAGTTTCTACTTTCAGATGCAACAGAAATTTTGCGGATTGGTCAATCCGTTCGCGAGATATGGCAGTTTGTATGTAAGAAACGCTTGAGAAACTCAAAATTTTCGCAGTTCTGATGCTCGACAAGCATAACTAGAACGGTCTAGGGGAAAGGTACGCACACCGTTGTAATCGGGCGAGTTTCTACTTTCAGATGCAACAGAAATTTTGCGGATTGGTCAATCCGTTCGCGAGATATGGCAGTTTGTAGGTAAGAAACGCTTGAGAAACTCAACATTTTCGCAGTTCTGATGCTCGAAACGAATAACTAGAACGGCCTAGGGGAAAAGTACGCATACCGTTGTAATCGGGCGAGTTTCTACTTTCAGATGCAACAGAAATTTTGCGGATTGGTCAATCCGTTCGCGAGAGATGGCAGTTTGGAAGTAAGAAACGCTAGAGAAACTCAAAATTTTCGCAGTTCTGATGCTCGAAACGATTAACTAGAACGGCCTAGGGGAAAAGTACGCATACCCTTGTAATCGGGCGAGATTCTACTTTCAGATGCAACAGAAACTTTGCGGATTAGTGAATCCGTTCGCGAGATATGGCAGTTTGGAGGTAAGAAACGCTTGAGAAATTCAAAATTTTCGCAGTTCTGATGCTCGACAAGCATAACGAGAACGGTCTAGGGGAAAAGTACGCATACCGTTGTAATCGCGCGACTTTCTACTTTCAGATGAAACAGAAATTTTGCGGATTGGTCAATCCGTTCGCGAGATATGGCAGTTTGGAGGTAAGAAACGCTTGAGAAACTCAAAATTTTCGCAGTTCTGATGCTCGAAACGAATAACTAGAACCGCCTAGGGGAAAAGTACGCATGCCGTTGTAATCGGGCGAGTTTCTACTTTCAGATGCAACAGAAATTTTGCGGATTGGTCAATCCGTTCGCGAGATATGGCAGCTTGTAGGTAAGAAACGCTTGAGAAACTCAACATTTTCGCAGTTCTGATGCTCGAAACGAATAACTAGAACGGCCTAGGGGAAAAGTACGCATACCGTTATAATCGGGCGACTTTCTACTTTCAGATGCAATAGAAATTTTGCGGATTGGTCAATCCGTTCGCGAGATATGGCAGTTTGGAAGTATGAAACACTTGAGAAACACAAAATTTTCGCAGTTCTGATGCTCGAAACGAATAAGTAGAACGGCCTAGGGGAAAGGTACGCATACCGTTGTAATCGGGCGAGTTTCTACTTTCAGATGCAACAGAAATTTTGCGGATTGGTCAATCCGTTCGCGAGATATGGCAGTTTGGAAGTATGAAACACTTGAGAAACACAAAATTTTCGCAGTTCTGATGCTCGAAACGAATAACTAGAGCGGCCTAGGGGAAAAGTACGCATACCGTTGTAATCGGGCGAGTTTCTACTTTCAGATGCATCAGAAATTTGGCGGATTGGTCAATCCGTTCGCGAGATATGGCAGTTTGGAAGTATGAAACACATGAGAAACACAAAATTTTCGCAGTTCTGATGCTCGAAACGAATAAATAGAGCGGCCTAGGGGAAAAGTACGCATACCGTTGTAATCGGGCGAGTTTCTACTTTCAGATGCATCAGAAATTTTGCGGATTGGTCAATCCGTTCGCGAGATATGGCAGTTTGTAGGTAAGAAACGCTTGAGAAACTCAAAATTTTCGCAGTTCTGATGCTCGACAAGCATAACTAGAACGGTCTAGGGGAAAAGTACGCATACCGTTGTAATCGGGCGACTTTCTACTTTCAGATGCAACAGAAATTTTGCGGATTGGTCAATCCGTTCGCGAGATATGGCGGTTTGGAGGTAAGAAACGCTCCAGAAACTCAAAATTTTCGCAGTTCTGATGCTCGAAACGAATAACTAGAACGGACTAGGGGAAAAGTACGCATACAGTTGTAATCGGGCGAGTTTCTACTTTCAGATGCAACAGAAATTTTGCGGATTGGTCAATCCGTTCGCCAGATATGGCAGTTTGGAGGTAAGAAACGCTTGAGAAACTCAAAATTTTCGCAGTTCTGATGCTCGAAACGAATAACTAGAACGGCCTAGGGGAAAAGTACGCATACCGTTGTAATCGGGCGAGTTTCTACTTTCAGATGCAACAGAAATTTCGCGGATTAGTCAATCCGTTCGCGAGATATGGCAGTTTGGATGTAAGAAACGCTTGAGAAACTCAAAATTTTCGCAGTTCTGATGCTCGACAAGCATAACGAGAACGGTCTAGGGGAAAAGTACGTATACCGTTGTAATCGGGCGACTTTCTACTTTCAGATAAAACAGAAATTTTGCGGATTGGTCAATCCGTTCCCGAGATATGGCAGTTTGGAGGTAAGAAACGCTTGAGAAACTCAAAATTTTCGCAGTTCTGATGCTCGTAACGAATAACTAGAACGGCCTAGGGGAAAAGTATGCATACCGTTGTAATCGGGCGGGTTTCTACTTTCAGATGCAACAGAAATTTTGCGGATTGGTCAATCCGTTCGCGAGATATGGCAGTTTGGAAGTATGAAACACTTGAGAAACACAAAATTTTCGCAGTTCTGATGCTCGAAACGAATAACTAGAGCGGCCTAGGGGAAAAGTACGCATACCGTTGTAATCGGGCGAGTTTCTACTTTCAGATGCATCAGAAATTTGGCGGATTGGTCAATCCGTTCGCGAGATATGGCAGTTTGTAGGTAAGAAACGCTTGAGAAACACAACATTTTCGCAGTTCTGATGCTCGAAACGAATAACTAGAACGGCCTAGGGAAAAAGTACGCATACCGTTATAATCGGGCGACTTTCTACTTTCAGATGCAATAGAAATTTTGCGGATTGGTCAATCCGTTCGCGAGATATGGCAGTTTGGAAGTATGAAACACTTGAGAAACACAAAATTTTCGCAGTTCTGATGCTCGAAACGAATAACTAGAACGGCCTAGGGGAAAGGTACGCATACCGTTGTAATCGGGCGAGTTTCTACTTTCAGATGCAACAGAAATTTTGCGGATTGGTCAATCCGTTCGCGAGATATGGCAGTTTGGAGGTAAGAAACGCTTGAGAAACTCAAAAGTTTCGCAGTTCTGATGCTCGAAACGAATAACTAGAACAGCCTAGGGGAAAAGTATGCATACCGTTGTAATCGGGCGAGTTTCTACTTTCAGATGCAACAGAAATTTTGCGGATTGGTCAATCCGTTCGCGAGATATGGCAGTTTGTAGGTAAGAAACGCTTGAGAAACTCAAAATTTTCGCAGTTCTGATGCTCGACAAGCATAACTAGAACGATCTAGGGGAAAAGTACGCACACCGTTGTAATCGGTCGAGTTTCTACTTTCAGATGCAACAGAAATTTTGCGGATTGGTCAATCCGTTCGCGAGATATGGCTGCTTGTAGGTAAGAAACGCTTGAGAAACTCAACATTTTCGCAGTTCTGATGCTCGAAACGAATAACTAGAACGGCCTAGGGGAAAAGTACGCATACCGTTGTAATCGGGCGAGTTTCTACTTTCAGATGCAACAGAAATTTTGCGGATTGGTCAATCCGTTCGCGAGATATGGCAGTTTGGAAGTAAGAAACGCTAGAGAAACTCAAAATTTTCGCAGTTCTGATGCTCGAAACGATTAACTAGAACGGCCTAGGGGAAAAGTACGCATACCGTTGTAATCGGGCGAGTTTCTACTTTCAGATGCAACAGAAATTTTGCGGATTAGTCAATCCGTTCGCGAGATATGGCAGTTTGGAGGTAAGAAACGCTTGAGAAACTCAAAATTTTCGCAGTTCTGATGCTCGACAAGCATAACTAGAACGGTCTAGGGGAAAAGTACGCATACCGTTGTAATCGGGCGACTTTCTACTTTCAGATGCAACAGAAATTTTGCGGATTGGTCAATCCGTTCGCGAGATATGGCGGTTTGGAGATAAGAAACGCTCCAGAAACTCAAAATTTTCGCAGTTCTGATGCTCGAAACGAATAACTAGAACGGACTAGGGGAAAAGTACGCATACAGTTGTAATCGGGCGAGTTTCTACTTTCAGATGCAACAGAAATTTTGCGGATTGTTCAATCCGTTCGCCAGATATGGCAGTTTGGAGGTAAGAAACGCTTGAGAAACTCAAAATTTTCGCAGTTCTGATGCTCGACAAGCATAACGAGAACGGTCTAGGGGAAAAGTACGTATACCGTTGTAATCGGGCGACTTTCTACTTTCAGATAAAGCAGAAATTTTGCGGATTGGTCAATCCGTTCCCGAGATATGGCAGTTTGGAGGTAAGAAACGCTTGAGAAACTCAAAATTTTCGCAGTTCTGATGCTCGAAACGAATAAATAGAACGGCCTAGGGGAAAAGTATGCATACCGTTGTAATCGGGCGGGTTTCTACTTTCCGATGCAACAGAAATTTTGCGGATTGGTCAATCCGTTCGCGAGATATGGCAGTTTGGAAGTATGAAACACTTGAGAAACACAAAATTTTCGCAGTTCTGATGCTCGAAACGAATAACTAGAGCGGCCTAGGGGAAAAGTACGCATACCGTTGTAATCGGGCGAGTTTCTACTTTCAGATGCATCAGAAATTTGGCGGATTGGTCAATCCCTTCGCGAGATATGGAAGTTTGGAAGTAAGAAACGCTTGAGAAACTCAAAATTTTCGCAGTTCTGATGCTCGAAACGAATAACTAGGACGGCCTAGGGGAAAAGTACGCATACCGTTGTAATCGGGCGAGTTTCTACTTTCAGATGCAACAGAAATTTTGCGGATTGGTCAATCCGTTCGCGAGATATGGCAGTTTGGATGTATGAAACACTTGAGAAACACAAAATTTTCGCAGTTCTGATGCTCGAAACGAATAACTAGAGCGGCCTAGGGGAAAAGTACGCATACCGTTGTAATCGGGCGACTTTCTACTTTCAGATGCAACAGAAATTTTGCGGATTGGTCAATCCGTTCGCGAGATATGGCGGTTTGGAGGTAAGAAACGCTCCAGAAACTCAAAATTTTCGCAGTTCTGATGCTCGAAACGAATAACTAGAACGGACTAGGGGAAAAGTACGCATACAGTTTTAATCGGGCGAGTTTCTACTTTCAGATGCAACAGAAATTTTGCGGATAGGTCAATCCGTTCGCCAGATATGGCAGTTTGGAGGTAAGAAACGCTTGAGAAACTCAAAATTTTCGCAGTTCTGATGCTCGAAACGAATAACTAGAACGGCCTAGGGGAAAAGTACGCATACCGTTGTAATCGGGCGAGTTTCTACTTTCAGATGCAACAGAAATTTCGCGGATTAGTCAATCCGTTCTCGAGATATGGCAGTTTGGATGTAAGAAACGCTTGAGAAACTCAAAATTTTCGCAGTTCTGATGCTCGACAAGCATAACGAGAACGGTCTAGGGGAAAAGTACGTATACCGTTGTAATCGGGCGACTTTCTACTTTCAGATAAAACAGAAATTTTGCGGATTGGTCAATCCGTTCCCGAGATATGGCAGTTTGGAGGTAAGAAACGCTTGAGAAACTCAAAATTTTCGCAGTTCTGATGCTCGAAACGAATAACTAGAGCGGCCTAGGGTAAAGTACGCATACCGTTGTAATCGGGCGAGTTTCTACTTTCAGATGCATCAGAAATTTTGCGGATTAGTCAATCCGTTCGCGAGATATGGCAGTTTGGAGGTAAGAAACGCTTGAGAAACTCAAAATTTTCGCAGTTCTGATGCTCGACAAGCATAACTAGAACGGTCTAGGGGAAAAGTACGCATACCGTTGTAATCGGGCGACTTTCTACTTTCAGATGCAACAGAAATTTTGCGGATTGGTCAATCCGCTCGCGAGATATGGCAGTTTGGATGTAAGCAACGCTTGAGAAACTCAAAATTATCGCAGTTCTGATGCTCGAAACGAATAACAAGAACGGCCTAGGGGAAAAGTACGCATACCGTTGTAATCGGGCGAGTTTCTACTTTCAGATGCAACAGAAATTTTGCGGATTAGTCAATCCGCTCGCGAGATATGGCAGTTTGGAGGTAAGCAACGCTTGAGAAACCCAAAATTTTCGCAGTTCTCATGCTCGAAACGAATAACTACAACGGCCTAGGGGAAAAGTACGCATACCGTTGTAATCGGGCGACTTTCTACTTTCAGATGCAACAGAAATTTTGCGGATTGGTCAATCCGCTCGCGAGATATGGCAGTTTGGAGGTAAGCAACGCTTGAGAAACCCAAAATTTTCGCAGTTCTCATGCTCGAAACGAATAACTACAACGGCCTAGGGGAAAAGTACGCATACCGTTGTAATCGGGCGACTTTCTACTTTCAGATGCAACAGAAATTTTGCGGATTGGTCAATCCGTTCGCGAGATATGGCAGTTTGGAAGTATAATACACTTGAGAAACACAACATTTTCGCAGTTCTGATACTCGAAACGAATAACTAGAACGGCCTAGGGGAATGGTACGCATACCGTTGTAATCGGGCGAGTTTCTACTTTCAGATGCAACAGAAATTTTGCGGATTGGTCAATCCGTTCGCGAGATATGGCAGTTTGTATGTAAGAAACGCTTGAGAAACTCAAAATTTTCGCAGTTCTGATGCTCGACAAGCATAACTAGAACGGTCTAGGGGAAAGGTACGCACACCGTTGTAATCGGGCGAGTTTCTACTTTCAGATGCAACAGAAATTTTGCGGATTGGTCAATCCGTTCGCGAGATATGGCAGTTTGTAGGTAAGAAACGCTTGAGAAACTCAACATTTTCGCAGTTCTGATGCTCGAAACGAATAACTAGAACGGCCTAGGGGAAAAGTACGCATACCGTTGTAATCGGGCGAGTTTCTACTTTCAGATGCAACAGAAATTTTGCGGATTGGTCAATCCGTTCGCGAGAGATGGCAGTTTGGAAGTAAGAAACGCTAGAGAAACTCAAAATTTTCGCAGTTCTGATGCTCGAAACGATTAACTAGAACGGCCTAGGGGAAAAGTACGCATACCCTTGTAATCGGGCGAGATTCTACTTTCAGATGCAACAGAAACTTTGCGGATTAGTGAATCCGTTCGCGAGATATGGCAGTTTGGAGGTAAGAAACGCTTGAGAAATTCAAAATTTTCGCAGTTCTGATGCTCGACAAGCATAACGAGAACGGTCTAGGGGAAAAGTACGCATACCGTTGTAATCGCGCGACTTTCTACTTTCAGATGAAACAGAAATTTTGCGGATTGGTCAATCCGTTCGCGAGATATGGCAGTTTGGAGGTAAGAAACGCTTGAGAAACTCAAAATTTTCGCAGTTCTGATGCTCGAAACGAATAACTAGAACCGCCTAGGGGAAAAGTATGCATGCCGTTGTAATCGGGCGAGTTTCTACTTTCAGATGCAACAGAAATTTTGCGGATTGGTCAATCCGTTCGCGAGATATGGCAGTTTGGAAGTAAGAAACGCTTAAGAAACTCAAAATTTTCGCAGTTCTGATGCTCGAAACGAATAACTAGAACGGCCTAGGGGAAAAGTACGCATACCGTTGTAATCGGGCGAGTTTCTACATTCAGATGCAACAGAAATTTTGCGGATTGGTCAATCCGTTCGCGAGATATGGCAGTTTGGAAGTATGAAACACTTGAGAAACACAAAATTTTCGCAGTTCTGATGCTCGAAACGAATAACTAGAACGGCCTAGGGGAAAAGTACGCATACCGTTGTAATCGGGCGAGTTTCTACATTCAGATGCAACAGAAATTTTGCGGATTAGTCAATCCGTTCGCGAGATATGGCAGTTTGGAGGTAAGAAACGCTTGAGAAACTCAAAATTTTCGCAGTTCTGATGCTCGACAAGCATAACTAGAACGGTCTAGGGGAAAAGTACGCATACCGTTGTAATCGGGCGACTTTCTAATTTCAGATGCAACAGACATTTTGCGGATTGGTCAATCCGCTCGCGAGATATGGCAGTTTGGATGTAAGCAACGCTTGAGAAACCCAAAATTTTCGCAGTTCTCATGCTCGAAACGAATAACTACAACGGCCTAGGGGAAAAGTACGCATACCGTTGTAATCGAGCGAGTTTCTACTTTCAGATGCAACAGAAATTTTGCGGATTGGTCAATCCGTTCGCGAGATATGGCAGTTTGGAGGTAAGAAACGCTTGAGAAACTCAAAATTTTCGCAGTTCTGATGCTCGAAACGATTAACTAGAACGGCCTAGGGGAAAAGTACGCATACCGTTGTAATCGGGCGAGCTTCTACTTTCAGATGCATCAGAAATTTTGCGGATTGGTCAATCCGTTCGCGAGATATGGCAGTTTGGAGGTAAGAAACGCTTGAGAAACTCAAAATTTTCGCAGTTCTGATGCTCGAAACGAATAACTAGAGCGGCCTAGGGGAAAAGTACGCATACCGTTGTAATCGGGCGAGTTTCTACTATCAGATGCAACAGAAATTTTGCGGATTAGTGAATCCGTTCGCGAGATATGGCAGTTTGGAGGTAAGAAACGCTTGAGAAACTCAAAATTTTCGCAGTTCTGATGCTCGACAAGCATAACGAGAACGGTCTAGGGGAAAAGTACGCATACCGTTGTAATCGCGCGACTTTCTACTTTCAGATGAAACAGAAATTTTGCGGATTGGTCAATCCGTTCGCGAGATATGGCAGTTTGGAGGTAAGAAACGCTTGAGAAACTCAAAATTTTCGCAGTTCTGATGCTCGAAACGAATAACTAGAACCGCCTAGGGGAAAAGTATGCATACCGTTGTAATCGGGCGAGTTTCTACTTTCAGATGCAACAGAAATTTTGCGGATTGGTCAATCCGTTCGCGAGATATGGCAGTTTGGAAGTATGAAACACTTGAGAAACACAAAATTTTCGCAGTTCTGATTCTCGAAACGAATAACTAGAGCGGCCTAGGGGAAAAGTACGCATACCGTTGTAATCGGGCGAGTTTCTACTTTCAGATGCATCAGAAATTTGGCGGATTGGTCAATCCGTTCACGAGATATGGCAGTTTGGAAGTAAGAAACGCTAGAGAAACTCAAAATTTTCGCAGTTCTGATGCTCGAAACGATTAACTAGAACGGCCTAGGGGAAAATTACGCATACCGTTGTAATCGGGCGAGTTTCTACTTTCAGATGCAACAGAAATTTTGCGGATTGGTCAATCCGTTCGCGAGATATGGCAGTTTGGAAGTAAGAAACGCTAGAGAAACTCAAAATTTTCGCAGTTCTGATGCTCGAAACGATTAACTAGAACGGCCTAGGGGAAAAGTACGCATACCGTTGTAATCGGGCGAGCTTCTACTTTCAGATGCATCAGAAATTTTGCGGATTGGTCAATCCGTTCGCGAGATATGGCAGTTTGTAGGTAAGAAACGCTTGAGAAACTGAAAATTTTCGCAGTTCTGATGCTCGACAAGCATAACTAGAACGGACTAGGGGAAAAGTACGCATACCGTTGTAATCGGGCGAGTTTCTACTTTCAGATGCAACAGAAATTTTGCGGATTAGTCAATCCGTTCGCGAGATATGGCAGTTTGGAGGTAAGAAACGCTTGAGAAACTCAAAATTTTCGCAGTTCTGATGCTCGACAAGCATAACTAGAACGGTCTAGGGGAAAAGTACGCATACCGTTGTAATCGGGCGACTTTCTACTTTCAGATGCAACAGAAATTTTGCGGATTGGTCAATCCGCTCGCGAGATATGGCAGTTTGGAGGTAAGCAACGCTTGAGAAACCCAAAATTTTCGCAGTTCTCATGCTCGAAACGAATAACTACAACGGCCTAGGGGAAAAGTACGCATACCGTTGTAATCGGGCGAGTTTCTACTTTCAGATGCAACAGAAATTTTGCGGATTGGTCAATCCGTTCGCGTGATATGGCAGTTTGTAGGTAAGAAACGCTTGAGAAACTCAACATTTTCGCAGTTCTGATGCTCGAAACGAATAACTAGAACGGCCTAGGGAAAAAGTACGCATACCGTTATAATCGGGCGACTTTCTACTTTCAGATGCAATAGAAATTTTGCGGATTGGTCAATCCGTTCGCGAGATATGGCAGTTTGGAAGTATGAAACACTTGAGAAACACAAAATTTTCGCAGTTCTGATGCTCGAAACGAATAACTAGAACGGCCTAGGGGAAAGGTACGCATACCGTTGTAATCGGGCGAGCTTCTACTTTCAGATGCATCAGAAATTTTGCGGATTGGTCAATCCGTTCGCGAGATATGGCAGTTTGTAGGTAAGAAACGCTTGAGAAACTGAAAATTTTCGCAGTTCTGATGCTCGACAAGCATAACTAGAACGGACTAGGGGAAAAGTACGCATACCGTTGTAATCGGGCGAGTTTCTACTTTCAGATGCATCAGAAATTTGGCGGATTGGACAATCCGTTCGCGAGATATGGCAGTTTGGAAGTAAGAAACGCTAGAGAAACTCAAAATTTTCGCAGTTCTGATGCTCGAAACGATTAACTAGAACGGCCTAGGGGAAAATTACGCATACCGTTGTAATCGGGCGAGTTTCTACTTTCAGATGCAACAGAAATTTTGCGGATTGGTCAATCCGTTCGCGAGATATGGCAGTTTGGAAGTAAGAAACGCTAGAGAAACTCAAAATTTTCGCAGTTCTGATGCTCGAAACGATTAACTAGAACGGCCTAGGGGAAAAGTACGCATACCGTTGTAATCGGGCGAGCTTCTACTTTCAGATGCATCAGAAATTTTGCGGATTGGTCAATCCGTTCGCGAGATATGGCAGTTTGTAGGTAAGAAACGCTTGAGAAACTGAAAATTTTCGCAGTTCTGATGCTCGACAAGCATAACTAGAACGGACTAGGGGAAAAGTACGCATACCGTTGTAATCGGGCGAGTTTCTACTTTCAGATGCAACAGAAATTTTGGGGATTAGTCAATCCGTTCGCAAGATATGGCAGTTTGGAGGTAAGCAACGCTTGAGAAACCCAAAATTTTCGCAGTTCTCATGCTCGAAACGAATAACTACAACGGCCTAGGGGAAAAGTACGCATACCGTTGTAATCGGGCGAGTTTCTACTTTCAGATGCAACTGAAATTTTGCGGATTGGTTAATCCGTTCGCGTGATATGGCAGTTTGTAGGTAAGAAACGCTTGAGAAACTCAACATTTTCGCAGTTCTGATGCTCGAAACGAATAACTAGAACGGCCTAGGGAAAAAGTACGCATACCGTTATAATCGGGCGACTTTCTACTTTCAGATGCAATAGAAATTTTGCGGATTGGTCAATCCGTTCGCGAGATATGGCAGTTTGGAAGTATGAAACACTTGAGAAACACAAAATTTTCGCAGTTCTGATGCTCGAAACGAATAACTAGAACGGCCTAGGGGAAAGGTACGCATACCGTTGTAATCGGGCGAGTTTCTACTTTCAGATGCAATAGAAATTTTGCGGATTGGTCAATCCGTTCGCGAGATATGGCAGTTTGGAGGTAAGAAACGCTTGAGAAACTCAACATTTTCGCAGTTCTGATGCTCGAAACGAATAACTAGAACGGCCTAGGGAAAAAGTACGCATACCGTTATAATCGGGCGACTTTCTACTTTCAGATGCAATAGAAATTTTGCGGATTGGTCAATCCGTTCGCGAGATATGGCAGTTTGGAAGTATGAAACACTTGAGAAACACAAAATTTTCGCAGTTCTGATGCTCGAAACGAATAACTAGAACGGCCTAGGGGAAAGGTACGCATACCGTTGTAATCGGGCGAGCTTCTACTTTCAGATGCATCAGAAATTTTGCGGATTGGTCAATCCGTTCGCGAGATATGGCAGTTTGTAGGTAAGAAACGCTTGAGAAACTGAAAATTTTCGCAGTTCTGATGCTCGACAAGCATAACTAGAACGGACTAGGGGAAAAGTACGCATACCGTTGTAATCGGGCGAGTTTCTACTTTCAGATGCAACAGAAATTTTGCGGATTAGTCAATCCGTTCGCGAGATATGGCAGTTTGGAGGTAAGAAACGCTTGAGAAACTCAAAATTTTCGCAGTTCTGATGCTCGACAAGCATAACTAGAACGGTCTAGGGGAAAAGTACGCATACCGTTGTAATCGGGCGACTTTCTACTTTCAGATGCAACAGAAATTTTGCGGATTGGTCAATCCGCTCGCGAGATATGGCAGTTTGGAGGTAAGCAACGCTTGAGAAACCCAAAATTTTCGCAGTTCTCATGCTCGAAACGAATAACTACAACGGCCTAGGGGAAAAGTACGCATACCGTTGTAATCGGGCGAGTTTCTACTTTCAGATGCAACAGAAATTTTGCGGATTGGTCAATCCGTTCGCGTGATATGGCAGTTTGTAGGTAAGAAACGCTTGAGAAACTCAACATTTTCGCAGTTCTGATGCTCGAAACGAATAACTACAACGGCCTAGGGGAAAAGTACGCATACCGTTGTAATCGGGCGAGTTTCTACTTTCAGATGCAACAGAAATTTTGCGGATTAGTCAATCCGTTCGCGAGATATGGCAGTTTGGAGGTAAGAAACGCTTTAGAAACTCAAAATTTTCGCAGTTCTGATGCTCGACAAGCATAACGAGAACGGTCTAGGGGAAAAGTACGCATACCGTTGTAATCGCGCGACTTTCTACTTTCAGATGAAACAGAAATTTTGCGGATTAGTCAATCCGTACGCGAGATATGGCAGTTTGGAGGTAAGAAACGCTTGAGAAACTCAACATTTTCGCAGTTCTGATGCTCGAAACGAATAACTACAACGGCCTAGGGGAAAAGTACGCATACCGTTGTAATCGGGCGAGTTTCTACTTTCAGATGCAACAGAAATTTTGCGGATTAGTCAATCCGTTCGCGAGATATGGCAGTTTGGAGGTAAGAAACGCTTTAGAAACTCAAAATTTTCGCAGTTCTGATGCTCGACAAGCATAACGAGAACGGTCTAGGGGAAAAGTACGCATACCGTTGTAATCGCGCGACTTTCTACTTTCAGATGCAACAGAAATTTTGCGGATTAGTCAATCCGCTCGCGAGATATGGCAGTTTGGATGTAAGCAACGCTTGAGAAACCCAAAATTTTCGCAGTTCTCATGCTCGAAACGAATAACTACAACGGCCTAGGGGAAAGGTACGCATACCGTTGTAATCGGGCGAGTTTCTACTTTCAGATGCATCAGAAATTTTGCGGATTGGTCAATCCGTTCGCGAGATATGGCAGTTTGTAGGTAAGAAACGCTTGAGAAACTCAAAATTTTCGCAGTTCTGATGCTCGACAAGCATAACTAGAACGATCTAGGGGAAAAGTACGCACACCGTTGTAATCGGTCGAGTTTCTACTTTCAGATGCAACAGAAATTTTGCGGATTGGTCAATCCGTTCGCGAGATATGGCAGTTTGTAGGTAAGAAACGCTTGAGAAACTCAACATTTTCGCAGTTCTGATGCTCGAAACGAATAACTAGAACGGCCTAGGGGAAAAGTACGCATACCGTTGTAATCGGGCGAGTTTCTACTTTCAGATCCAACAGAAATTTTGCGGATTGGTCAATCCGTTCGCGAGATATGGCAGTTTGGAAGTAAGAAACGCTAGAGAAACTCAAAATTTTCGCAGTTCTGATGCTCGAAACGATTAACTAGAACGGCCTAGGGGAAAAGTACGCATACCGTTGTAATCGGGCGAGTTTCTACTTTCAGATGCAACAGAAATTTTGCGGATTAGTGAATCCGTTCGCGAGATATGGCAGTTTGGAGGTAAGAAACGCTTGAGAAACTCAAAATTTTCGCAGTTCTGATGCTCGACAAGCATAACGAGAACGGTCTAGGGGAAAAGTACGCATACCGTTGTAATCGCGCGACTTTCTACTTTCAGATGAAATAGAAATTTTGCGGATTGGTCAATCCGTTCTCGAGATATGGCAGTTTGGATGTAAGAAACGCTTGAGAAACTCAAAATTTTCGCAGTTCTGATGCTCGAAACGAATAACTAGAACCGCCTAGGGGAATAGTACGCATACCGTTGTAATCGCGCGAGTTTCTACTTTCAGATGCATCAGAAATTTTGCGGATTGGTCAATCCGTTCGCGAGATATGGCAGTTTGTAGGTAAGAAACGCTTGAGAAACTGAAAATTTTCGCAGTTCTGATGCTCGACAAGCATAACTAGAACGGACTAGGGGAAAAGTACGCATACCGTTGTAATCGGGCGAGTTTCTACTTTCAGATGCAACAGAAATTTTGCGGATTAGTCAATCCGTTCGCGAGATATGGCAGTTTGGAAGTATGAAACACTTGAGAAACACAAAATTTTCGCAGTTCTGATGCTCGAAACGAATAACTAGAGCGGCCTAGGGGAAAAGTACGCATACCGTTGTAATCGGGCGAGTTTCTACTTTCAGATGCATCAGAAATTTGGCGGATTGGTCAATCCATTCGCGAGATATGGCAGTTTGGAAGTATGAAACACATGAGAAACACAAAATTTTCGCAGTTCTGATGCTCGAAACGAATAAATAGAGCGGCCTAGGGGAAAAGTACGCATACCGTTGTAATCGGGCGAGTTTCTACTTTCAGATGCATCAGAAATTTTGCGGATTGGTCAATCCGTTCGCGAGATATGGCAGTTTGTAGGTAAGAAACGCTTGAGAAACTGAAAATTTTCGCAGTTCTGATGCTCGACAAGCATAACTAGAACGGACTAGGGGAAAAGTACGCATACCGTTGTAATCGGGCGAGTTTCTACTTTCAGATGCAACAGAAATTTTGCGGATTAGTCAATCCGTTCGCAAGATATGGCAGTTTGGAGGTAAGCAACGCTTGAGAAACCCAAAATTTTCGCAGTTCTCATGCTCGAAACGAATAACTACAACGGCCTAGGGGAAAAGTACGCATACCGTTGTAATCGGGCGAGTTTCTACTTTCAGATGCAACAGAAATTTTGCGGATTGGTTAATCCGTTCGCGTGATATGGCAGTTTGTAGGTAAGAAACGCTTGAGAAACTCAACATTTTCGCAGTTCTGATGCTCGAAACGAATAACTAGAACGGCCTAGGGAAAAAGTACGCATACCGTTATAATCGGCGACTTTCTACTTTCAGATGCAATAGAAATTTTGCGGATTGGTCAATCCGTTCGCGAGATATGGCAGTTTGGAAGTATGAAACACTTGAGAAACACAAAATTTTCGCAGTTCTGATGCTCGAAACGAATAACTAGAACGGCCTAGGGGAAAGGTACGCATACCGTTGTAATCGGGCGAGTTTCTACTTTCAGATGCATCAGAAATTTTGCGGATTGGTCAATCCGTTCGCGAGATATGGCAGTTTGTAGGTAAGAAACGCTTGAGAAACTCAAAATTTTCGCAGTTCTGATGCTCGACAAGCATAACTAGAACGATCTAGGGGAAAAGTACGCACACCGTTGTAATCGGTCGAGTTTCTACTTTCAGATGCAACAGAAATTTTGCGGATTGGTCAATCCGTTCGCGAGATATGGCAGTTTGTAGGTAAGAAACGCTTGAGAAACTCAACATTTTCGCAGTTCTGATGCTCGAAACGAATAACTAGAACGGCCTAGGGGAAAAGTACGCATACCGTTGTAATCGGGCGAGTTTCTACTTTCAGATCCAACAGAAATTTTGCGGATTGGTCAATCCGTTCGCGAGATATGGCAGTTTGGAAGTAAGAAACGCTAGAGAAACTCAAAATTTTCGCAGTTCTGATGCTCGAAACGATTAACTAGAACGGCCTAGGGGAAAAGTACGCATACCGTTGTAATCGGGCGAGTTTCTACTTTCAGATGCAACAGAAATTTTGCGGATTAGTGAATCCGTTCGCGAGATATGGCAGTTTGGAGGTAAGAAACGCTTGAGAAACTCAAAATTTTCGCAGTTCTGATGCTCGACAAGCATAACGAGAACGGTCTAGGGGAAAAGTACGCATACCGTTGTAATCGCGCGACTTTCTACTTTCAGATGAAATAGAAATTTTGCGGATTGGTCAATCCGTTCGCGAGATATGGCAGTTTGGATGTAAGAAACGCTTGAGAAACTCAAAATTTTCGCAGTTCTGATGCTCGAAACGAATAACTAGAACCGCCTAGGGGAATAGTACGCATACCGTTGTAATCGCGCGAGTTTCTACTTTCAGATGCATCAGAAATTTTGCGGATTGGTCAATCCGTTCGCGAGATATGGCAGTTTGTAGGTAAGAAACGCTTGAGAAACTGAAAATTTTCGCAGTTCTGATGCTCGACAAGCATAACTAGAACGGACTAGGGGAAAAGTACGCATACCGTTGTAATCGGGCGAGTTTCTACTTTCAGATGCAACAGAAATTTTGCGGATTAGTCAATCCGTTCGCGAGATATGGCAGTTTGGAAGTATGAAACACTTGAGAAACACAAAATTTTCGCAGTTCTGATGCTCGAAACGAATAACTAGAGCGGCCTAGGGGAAAAGTACGCATACCGTTGTAATCGGGCGAGTTTCTACTTTCAGATGCATCAGAAATTTGGCGGATTGGTCAATCCATTCGCGAGATATGGCAGTTTGGAAGTATGAAACACATGAGAAACACAAAATTTTCGCAGTTCTGATGCTCGAAACGAATAAATAGAGCGGCCTAGGGGAAAAGTACGCATACCGTTGTAATCGGGCGAGTTTCTACTTTCAGATGCATCAGAAATTTTGCGGATTGGTCAATCCGTTCGCGAGATATGGCAGTTTGTAGGTACGAAACGCTTGAGAAACTCAAAATTTTCGCAGTTCTGATGCTCGACAAGCATAACTAGAACGGTCTAGGGGAAAAGTACGCATACCGTTGTAACCGGGCGACTTTCTACTTTCAGATGCAACAGAAATTTTGCGGATTGGTCAATCCGCTCGCGAGATATGGCAGTTTGGAGGTAAGCAACGCTTGAGAAACCCAAAATTTTCGCAGTTCTCATGCTCGAAACGAATAACTACAACGGCCTAGGGGAAAAGTACGCATACCGTTGTAATCGGGCGAGTTTCTACTTTCAGATGCAACAGAAATTTTGCGGATTGGTCAATCCGTTCGCGTGATATGGCAGTTTGTAGGTAAGAAACGCTTGAGAAACTCAACATTTTCGCAGTTCTGATGCTCGAAACGAATAACTAGAACGGCCTAGGGAAGAAGTACGCATACCGTTATAATCGGGCGACTTTCTACTTTCAGATACAACAGAAATTTTGCGGATTGGTCAATCCGTTCGCGAGATATGGCAGTTTGGAAGTATGAAACACTTGAGAAACACAAAATTTTCGCAGTTCTGATGCTCGAAACGAATAACTAGAACGGCCTAGGGGAAAGGTACGCATACCGTTGTAATCGGGCGAGTTTCTACTTTCAGATGCAACAGAAATTTTGCGGATTGGTCAATCCGTTCGCGAGATATGGCAGTTTGGAGGTAAGAAACGCTTGAGAAACTCAAAATTTTCGCAGTTCTGATGCTCGAAACGAATAACTAGAACAGCCTAGGGGAAAAGTATGCATACCGTTGTAATCGGGCGAGTTTCTACTTTCAGATGCAACAGAAACTTTGCGGATTGGTCAATCCGTTCGCGAGATATGGCAGTTTTGAGGTAAGAAACGCTTGAGAAATTCCAAATTTTCGCAGTTCTGATGCTCGAAACGAATAACTAGAACGGTCTAGGGGAAAACTACTCATACCGTTGTAATGGGGCTAGTTTCTACTTTCAGATGCAACAGAAACTTTGCGGATTGGTCAATCCGTTCGCGAGATATGGCAGTTTTGAGGTAAGAAACGCTTGAGAAACTCCAAATTTTCGCAGTTCTGATGATCGAAACGAATAACTAGAACGGTCTAGGGGAAAACTACTCATACTGTTGTAATGGGGCTAGTTTCTACTTTCAGATGCAACAGAAACTTTGCGGATTGGTCAATCCGTTCGCGAGATATGGCAGTTTTGAGGTAAGAAACGCTTGAGAAACTCCAAATTTTCGCAGTTCTGATGCTCGAAACGAATAACTAGAACGGTCTAGGGGAAAACTACTCATACCGTTGTAATGGGGCTAGTTTCTACTTTCAGATGCAACAGAAACTTTGCGGATTGGTCAATCCGTTCGCGAGATATGGCAGTTTTGAGGTAAGAAACGCTTGAGAAACTCCAAATTTTCGCAGTTCTGATGCTCGAAACGAATAACTAGACCGGTCTAGGGGAAAACTACTCATACCGTTGTAATGGGGCGAGTTTCTACTTTCAGATGCAACAGAAACTTTGCGGATTGGTCAATCCGTTCGCGAGATATGGCAGTTTTGAGGTAAGAAACGCTTGAGAAACTCCAAATTTTCGCAGTTCTGAGGCTCGAAACGAATAACTAGAACGGCCTAGGGGAAAACTACTCATACCGTTGTAATGGGGCGAGTTACTACTTTCAGATGCAAGAGAAATTTTGCGGATTGGTCGATCCGTTCGCGAGATATGGCAGTTTTGGTGTAAGAAACGCTTGAGAAACTCCAAATATTCGCAGTTCTGATGCTCGAAACGAATAACTAGAACGGCCTAGGGGATAACTACTTATACCGTTGTAATGGGGCGAGTTTCTACTTTCAGATGCAACAGAAACTTTGCGGATTGGTCAATCCGTTCGCGAGATATGGCAGTTTTGAGGTATGAAACGCTTGAGAAACTCCAAATTTTCGCAGTTCTGATGCTCGAAACGAATAACTAGAACGGTCTAGGGGAAAACTACTCATACCGTTGTAATGGGGCGAGTTTCTACTTTCAGATGCAACAGAAACTTTGCGGATTGGTCAATCCGTTCGCGAGATATGGCAGTTTTGAGGTAAGAAACGCTTGAGAAACTCCAAATTTTCGCAGTTCTGATGCTCGAAACGAATAACTAGAACGGTCTAGGGGAAAACTACTCATACCGATGTAATGGGGCTGGTTTCTACTTTCAGATGGAACAGAAACTTTGCGGATTGGACAATCCGTTCGCGAGATATGGCAGTTTTGAGGTATGAAACGCTTGAGAAACTCCAAATTTTCGCAGTTCTGATGCTCGAAACGAATAACTAGAACGGTCTAGGGGAAAACTACTCATACCGTTCTCATGGGGCTAGTTTCTACTTTCAGATGCAACAGAAACTTTGCGGATTGGTCAATCCGTTCGCGAGATATGGCAGTTTTGAAGTAAGAAACGCTTGAGAAACTCCAAATTTTCGCAGTTCTGATGCTCGAAACGAATAACAAGAACGGTCTAGGGGCAAACTACTCATACCGATGTAATGGGGCTGGTTTCTACTTTCAGATGCAACAGAAACTTTGCGGATTGGTCAATCCGTTCGCGAGATATGGCAGTTTTGAGGTAAGAAACGCTTGAGAAACTCCAAATTTTCGCAGTTCTGATGCTCGAAACGAATAACTAAAACGGTCTAGGGGAAAACTACTCATACCGTTGTAATGGGGCTAGTTTCTACTTTCAGATGCAACAGAAACTTTGCGGATTTGTCAATCCGTTCGCGAGATATGGCAGTTTTGAGGTAAGAAACGCTTGAGAAACTCCAAATTTTCGCAGTTCTGATGATCGAAACGAATAACTAGAACGGTCTAGGGGAAAACTACTCATACTGTTGTAATGGGGCTAGTTTCTACTTTCAGATGCAGCAGAAACTTTGCGGATTGGTCAATCCGTTCGCGAGATATGGCAGTTTTGAGGTAAGAAACGCTTGAGAAACTCCAAATTTTCGCAGTTCTGAGGCTCGAAACGAATAACTAGAACGGCCTAGGGGAAAACCACTCATACCGTTGTAATGGGGCGAGTTACTACTTTCAGATGCAAGAGAAATTTTGCGGATTGGTCGATCCGTTCGCGAGATATGGCAGTTTTGGGGTAAGAAACGCTTGAGAAACTCCAAATTTTCGCAGTTCTGATGCTCGAAACGAATAACTAGAACGGCCTAGGGGATAACTACTTATACCGTTGTAATGGGGCGAGTTTCTACTTTCAGATGCTACAGAAACTTTGCGGATTGGTCAATCCGTTCGCGAGATATGGCAGATTTGAGGTATGAAACGCTTGAGAAACTCCAAATTTTCGCAGTTCTGATGCTCGAAACGAATAACTAGAACGGTCTAGGGGAAAACTACTCATACCGTTGTAATGGGGCTAGTTTCTACTTTCAGATGCAACAGAAACTTTGCGGATTGGTCAATCCGTTCGCGAGATATGGCAGTTTTGAGGTAAGAAACGCTTGAGAAACTCCAAATTTTCGCAGTTCTGATGCTCGAAACGAATAACTAGAACGGTCTAGGGGAAAACTACTCATACCGTTCTCATGGGGCTAGTTTCTACTTTCAGATGCAACAGAAACTTTGCGGATTGGTCAATCCGTTCGCGAGATATGGCAGTTTTGAGGTAAGAAACGCTTGAGAAACTCCAAATTTTCGCAGTTCTGATGATCGAAACGAATAACTAGAACGGTCTAGGGGAAAACTACTCATACCGTTGTAATGGGGCTAGTTTCTACTTTCAGATGCAACAGAAACTTTGCGGATTGGTGAATCCGTTCGCGAGATATGGCAGTTTTGAGGTAAGAAACGCTTGAGAAACTCCAAATTTTCGCAGTTCTGATGCTCGAAACGAATAACTAGAACGGTCTAGGGGAAAACTACTCATACCGTTGTAATGGGGCTAGTTTCTACTTTCAGATGCAACAGAAACTTTGCGGATTGGTCAATCCGTTCGCGAGATATGGCAGTTTTGAGGTAAGAAACGCTTGAGAAACTCCAAATTTTCGCAGTTCTGATGCTCGAAACGAATAACTAGAACGGTCTAGGGGAAAACTACTCATACCGATGTAATGGGGCTGGTTTCTACTTTCAGATGCAACAGAAACTTTGCGGATTGGACAATCCGTTCGCGAGATATGGCAGTTTTGAGGTATGAAACGCTTGAGAAACTCCAAATTTTCGCAGTTCTGATGCTCGAAACGAATAACTAGAACGGTCTAGGGGAAAACTACTCATACCGTTCTCATGGGGCTAGTTTCTACTTTCAGATGCAACAGAAACTTTGCGGATTGGTCAATCCGTTCGCGAGATATGGCAGTTTTGAAGTAAGAAACGCTTGAGAAACTCCAAATTTTCGCAGTTCTGATGCTCGAAACGAATAACTAGAACGGTCTAGGGGCAAACTACTCATACCGATGTAATGGGGCTGGTTTCTACTTTCAGATGCAACAGAAACTTTGCGGATTGGTCAATCCGTTCGCGAGATATGGCAGTTTTGAGGTAAGAAACGCTTGAGAAACTCCAAATTTTCGCAGTTCTGATGCTCGAAACGAATAACTAAAACGGTCTAGGGGAAAACTACTCATACCGTTGTAATGGGGCTAGTTTCTACTTTCAGATGCAACAGAAACTTTGCGGATTTGTCAATCCGTTCGCGAGATATGGCAGTTTTGAGGTAAGAAACGCTTGAGAAACTCCAAATTTTCGCAGTTCTGATGATCGAAACGAATAACTAGAACGGTCTAGGGGAAAACTACTCATACTGTTGAAATGGGGCTAGTTTCTACTTTCAGATGCAGCAGAAACTTTGCGGATTGGTCAATCCGTTCGCGAGATATGGCAGTTTTGAGGTAAGAAACGCTTGAGAAACTCCAAATTTTCGCAGTTCTGATGCTCGAAACGAATAACTAGAACTGTCTAGGGGAAAACTACTCATACCGTTGTAATGGGGCTAGTTTCTACTTTCAGATGCAACAGAAACTTTGCGGATTGGTCAATCCGTTCGCGAGATATGGCAGTTTTGAGGTAAGAAACGCTTGAGAAACTCCAAATTTTCGCAATTCTGATGCTCGAAACGAATAACTAGACCGGTCTAGGGGAAAACTACTCATACCGTTGTAATGGGGCGAGTTTCTACTTTCAGATGCAACAGAAACTTTGCGGATTGGTCAATCCGTTCGCGAGATATGGCAGTTTTGACGTAAGAAACGCTTGAGAAACTCCAAATTTTCGCAGTTCTGATGCTCGAAACGAATAACTAGAACGGTCTAGGGGAAAACTACTCATACCGTTGTAATGGGGCTAGTTTCTACTTTCAGATGCAACAGAAACTTTGCGGATTGGTCAATCCGTTCGCGAGATATGGCAGTTTTGAGGTAAGAAACGCTTGAGAAACTCCAAATTTTCGCAGTTCTGATGCTCGAAACGAATAACTAGAACGGTCTAGGGGAAAACTACTCATACCGTTCTCATGGGGCTAGTTTCTACTTTCAGATGCAACAGAAACTTTGCGGATTGGTCAATCCGTTCGCGAGATATGGCAGTTTTGAGGTAAGAAACGCTTGAGAAACTCCAAATTTTCGCAGTTCTGATGATCGAAACGAATAACTAGAACGGTCTAGGGGAAAACTACTCATACCGTTGTAATGGGGCTAGTTTCTTCTTTCAGATGCAACAGAAACTTTGCGGATTGGTGAATCCGTTCGCGAGATATGGCAGTTTTGAGGTAAGAAACGCTTGAGAAACTCCAAATTTTCGCAGTTCTGATGCTCGAAACGAATAACTAGAACGGTCTAGGGGAAAACTACTCATACCGTTGTAATGGGGCTAGTTTCTACTTTCAGATGCAACAGAAACTTTGCGGATTGGTCAATCCGTTCGCGAGATATGGCAGTTTTGAGGTAAGAAACGCTTTAGAAACTCCAAATTTTCGCAGTTCTGATGCTCGAAACGAATAACTAGAACGGTCTAGGGGAAAACTACTCATACCGATGTAATGGGGCCAGTTTCTACTTTCAGATGCAACAGAAACTTTGCGGATTTGTCAATCCGTTCGCGAGATATGGCAGTTTTGAGGTAAGAAACGCTTGAGAAACTCCAAATTTTCGCAGTTCTGAGGCTCGAAACGAATAACTAGAACGGCCTAGGGGAAAACTACTCATACCGTTGTAATGGGGCGAGTTACTACTTTCAGATGCAAGAGAAATTTTGCGGATTGGTCGATCCGTTCGCGAGATATGGCAGTTTTGGGGGAAGAAACGCTTGAGAAACTCCAAATATTCGCAGTTCTGATGCTCGAAACGAATAACTAGAACGGCCTAGGGGATAACTACTTATACCGTTGTAATGGGGCGAGTTTCTACTTTCAGATGCAACAGAAACTTTGCGGATTGGTCAATCCGTTCGCGAGATATGGCAGTTTTGAGGTATGAAACGCTTGAGAAACTCCAAATTTTCGCAGTTCTGATGCTCGAAACGAATAACTAGAACGGTCTAGGGGAAAACTACTCATACCGTTGTAATGGGGCTAGTTTCTACTTTCAGATGCAACAGAAACTTTGCGGATTGGTCAATCCGTTCGCGAGATATGGCAGTTTTGAGGTATGAAACGCTTGAGAAACTCCAAATTTTCGCAGTTCTGATGCTCGAAACGAATAACTAGAACGGTCTAGGGGAAAACTACTCATACCGTTGTAATGGGGCTAGTTTCTACTTTCAGATGCAACAGAAACTTTGCGGATTGGTCAATCCGTTCGCGAGATATGGCAGTTTTGAGGTAAGAAACGCTTGAGAAACTCCAAATTTTCGCAGTTCTGATGCTCGAAACGAATAACTAGAACGGTCTAGGGGAAAACTACTCATACCGTTGTAATGGGGCGAGTTTCTACTTTCAGATGCAACAGAAACTTTGCGGATTGGTCAATCCGTTCGCGAGATATGGCAGTTTTGAGGTAAGAAACGCTTGAGAAACTCCAAATTTTCGCAGTTCTGAGGCTCGAAACGAATAACTAGAACGGCCTAGGGGAAAACTACTCATACCGTTGTAATGGGGCGAGTTACTACTTTCAGATGCAAGAGAAATTTTGCGGATTGGTCGATCCGTTCGCGAGATATGGCAGTTTTGGGGTAAGAAACGCTTGAGAAACTCCAAATTTTCGCAGTTCTGATGCTCGAAACGAATAACTAGAACGGCCTAGGGGATAACTACTTATACCGTTGTAATGGGGCGAGTTTCTACTTTCAGATGCAACAGAAACTTTGCGGATTGGTCAATCCGTTCGCGAGATATGGCAGTTTTGAGGTATGAAACGCTTGAGAAACTCCAAATTTTCGCAGTTCTGATGCTCGAAACGAATAACTAGAACGGTCTAGGGGAAAACTACTCATACCGTTGTAATGGGGCTAGTTTCTACTTTCAGATGCAACAGAAACTTTGCGGATTGGTCAATCCGTTCGCGAGATATGGCAGTTTTGAGGTAAGAAACGCTTGAGAAGCTCCAAATTTTCGCAGTTCTGACGCTCGAAATGAATAACTAGAACGGTCTAGGGGAAAACTACTCATACCGTTGTAATGGGGCTAGTTTCTACTTTCAGATGCAACAGAAACTTTGCGGATTGGTCAATCCGTTCGCGAGATATGGCAGTTTTGAAGTAAGAAACGCTTGAGAAACTCCAAATTTTCGCAGTTCTGATGCTCGAAACGAATAACTAGAACGGTCTAGGGGAAAACTACTCATACCGTTGTAATGGGGCTAGTTTCTACTTTCAGATGCAACAGAAACTTTGCGGTTTGTTCAATCCGTTCGCGAGATATGGCAGTTTTGAGGTAAGAAACGCTTGAGAAACTCCAAATTTTCGCAGTTCTGAGGCTCGAAACGAATAACTAGAACGGCCTAGGGGAAAACTACTCATACCGTTGTAATGGGGCGAGTTACTACTTTCAGATGCAAGAGAAATTTTGCGGATTGGTCGATCCGTTCGCGAGATATGGCAGTTTTGGGGTAAGAAACGCTTGAGAAACTCCAAATTTTCGCAGTTCTGATGCTCGAAACGAATAACTAGAACGGCCTAGGGGATAACTACTTATACCGTTGTAATGGGGCGAGTTTCTACTTTCAGATGCAACAGAAACTTTGCGGATTGGTCAATCCGTTCGCGAGATATGGCAGATTTGAGGTATGAAACGCTTGAGAAACTCCAAATTTTCGCAGTTCTGATGCTCGAAACGAATAACTAGACCGGTCTAGGGGAAAACTACTCATACCGTTGTAATGGGGCGAGTTTCTACTTTCAGATGCAACAGAAACTTTGCGGATTGGTCAATCCGTTCGCGAGATATGGCAGTTTTGAGGTAAGAAACGCTTGAGAAACTCCAAATTTTCGCATTTCTGATGCTCGAAACGAATAACTAGAACGGTCTAGGGGAAAACTACTCATACCGTTCTCATGGGGCTAGTTTCTACTTTCAGATGCAACAGAAACTTTGCGGATTGGTCAATCCGTTCGCGAGATATGGCAGTTTTGAGGTAAGAAACGCTTGAGAAACTCCAAATTTTCGCAGTTCTGATGCTCGAAACGAATAACTAGAACGGTCTAGGGGAAAACTACTCATACCGTTGTAATGGGGCTAGTTTCTACTTTCAGATGCAACAGAAACTTTGCGGAATGGTCAATCCGTTCGCGAGATATGGCAGTTTTGAGGTAAGAAACGCTTGAGAAACTCCAAATTTTCGCAGTTCTGATGCTCGAAACGAATAACTAGAACGGTCTAGGGGAAAACTGCTCATACCGTTGTAATGGGGCTAGTTTCTACTTTCAGATGCAACAGAAACTTTGCGGATTGGTCAATCCGTTCGCGAGATATGGCAGTTTTGAAGTAAGAAACGCTTTAGAAACTCCAAATTTTCGCAGTTCTGATGCTCGAAACGAATAACTAGAACGGTCTAGGGGAAAACTACTCATACCGATGTAATGGGGCTAGTTTCTACTTTCAGATGCAACAGAAACTTTGCGGATTTGTCAATCCGTTCGCGAGATATGGCAGTTTTGGTGTAAGAAACGCTTGAGAAACTCCAAATTTTCGCAGTTCTGATGCTCGAAACGAATAACTAGAACGGCCTAGGGGATAACTACTTATACCGTTGTAATGGGGCGAGTTTCTACTTTCAGATGCAACAGAAACTTTGCGGATTGGTCAATCCGTTCGCGAGATATGGCAGTTTTGAGGTATGAAACGCTTGAGAAACTCCAAATTTTCGCAGTTCTGATGCTCGAAACGAATAACTAGAACGGTCTAGGGGAAAACTACTCATACCGTTGTAATGGGGCTAGTTTCTACTTTCAGATGCAACAGAAACTTTGCGGATTGGTCAATCCGTTCGCGAGATATGGCAGTTTTGAGGTAAGAAACGCTTGAGAAGCTCCAAATTTTCGCAGTTCTGACGCTCGAAATGAATAACTAGAACGGTCTAGGGGAAAACTACTCATACCGTTGTAATGGGGCTAGTTTCTACTTTCAGATGCAACAGAAACTTTGCGGATTGGTCAATCCGTTCGCGAGATATGGCAGTTTTGAAGTAAGAAACGCTTGAGAAACTCCAAATTTTCGCAGTTCTGATGCTCGAAACGAATAACTAGAACGGTCTAGGGGAAAACTACTCATACCGTTGTAATGGGGCTAGTTTCTACTTTCAGATGCAACAGAAACTTTGCGGATTGGTCAATCCGTTCGCGAGATATGGCAGTTTTGAGGTAAGAAACGCTTGAGAAACTCCAAAATTTCGCAGTTCTGAGGCTCGAAACGAATAACTAGAACGGCCTAGGGGAAAACTACTCATACCGTTGTAATGGGGCGAGTTACTACTTTCAGATGCAAGAGAAATTTTGCGGATTGGTCGATCCGTTCGCGAGATATGGCAGTTTTGGGGTAAGAAACGCTTGAGAAACTCCAAATTTTCGCAGTTCTGATGCTCGAAACGAATAACTAGAACGGCCTAGGGGATAACTACTTATACCGTTGTAATGGGGCGAGTTTCTACTTTCAGATGCAACAGATACTTTGCGGATTGGTCAATCCGTTCGCGAGATATGGCAGATTGAGGTATGAAACGCTTGAGAAACTCCAAATTTTCGCAGTTCTGATGCTCGAAACGAATAACTAGAACGGTCTAGGGGAAAACTACTCATACCGTTGTAATGGGGCTAGTTTCTACTTTCAGATGCAACAGAAACTTTGCGGATTGGTCAATCCGTTCGCGAGATATGGCAGTTTTGAGGTAAGAAACGCTTGAGAAACTCCAAATTTTCGCAGTTCTGATGCTCGAAACGATTAACTAGAACGGTCTAGGGGAAAACTACTCATACCGTTCTCATGGGGCTAGTTTCTACTTTCAGATGCAACAGAAACTTTGCGGTTTGGTCAATCCTTTCGCGAGATATGGCAGTTTTGAGGTAAGAAACGCTTGAGAAACTCCAAATTTTCGCAGTTCTGATGCTCGAAACGAATAACTAGAACGGTCTAGGGGAAAACTACTCTTACCGTTGTAATGGGGCTAGTTTCTACTTTCAGATGCAACAGAAACTTTGCGGATTGGTCAATCCGTTCGCGAGATATGGCAGTTTTGAGGTAAGAAACGCTTGAGAAACTCCAAATTTTCGCAGTTCTGATGCTCGAAACGAATAACTAGAACGGTCTAGGGGAAAACTACTCATACCGTTGTAATGGGGCTAGTTTCTACTTTCAGATGCAACAGAAACTTTGCGGATTGGTCAATCCGTTCGCGAGATATGGCAGTTTTGAAGTAAGAAACGCTTTAGAAACTCCAAATTTTCGCAGTTCTGATGCTCGAAACGAATAACTAGAACGGTCTAGGGGAAAACTACTCATACCGATGTAATGGGGCTAGTTTCTACTTTCAGATGCAACAGAAACTTTGCGGATTTGTCAATCCGTTCGCGAGATATGGCAGTTTTGGTGTAAGAAACGCTTGAGAAACTCCAAATTTTCGCAGTTCTGATGCTCGAAACGAATAACTAGAACGGCCTAGGGGATAACTACTTATACCGTTGTAATGGGGCGAGTTTCTACTTTCAGATGCAACAGAAACTTTGCGGATTGGTCAATCCGTTCGCGAGATATGGCAGTTTTGAGGTATGAAACGCTTGAGAAACTCCAAATTTTCGCAGTTCTGATGCTCGAAACGAATAACTAGAACGGTCTAGGGGAAAACTACTCATACCGTTGTAATGGGGCTAGTTTCTACTTTCAGATGCAACAGAAACTTTGCGGATTGGTCAATCCGTTCGCGAGATATGGCAGTTTTGAGGTAAGAAACGCTTGAGAAACTCCAAATTTTCGCAGTTCTGATGCTCGAAACGAATAACTAGAACGGTCTAGGGGAAAACTACTCATACCGTTGTAATGGGGCTAGTTTCTACTTTCAGATGCAACAGAAACTTTGCGGATTGGTCAATCCGTTCGCGAGATATGGCAGTTTTGAGGTAAGAAACGCTTGAGAAACTCCAAATTTTCGCAGTTCTGATGCTCGAAACGATTAACTAGAACGGTCTAGGGGAAAACTACTCATACCGTTCTCATGGGGCTAGTTTCTACTTTCAGATGCAACAGAAACTTTGCGGTTTGGTCAATCCTTTCGCGAGATATGGCAGTTTTGAGGTAAGAAACGCTTGAGAAACTCCAAATTTTCGCAGTTCTGATGCTCGAAACGAATAACTAGAACGGTCTAGGGGAAAACTACTCTTACCGTTGTAATGGGGCTAGTTTCTACTTTCAGATGCAACAGAAACTTTGCGGATTGGTCAATCCGTTCGCGAGATATGGCAGTTTTGAGGTAAGAAACGCTTGAGAAACTCCAAATTTTCGCAGTTCTGATGCTCGAAACGAATAACTAGAACGGTCTAGGGGAAAACTACTCATACCGTTGTAATGGGGCAAGTTTCTACTTTCAGATGCAACAGAAACTTTGCGGATTGGTCAATCCGTTCGCGAGATATGGCAGTTTTGAAGTAAGAAACGCTTTAGAAACTCCAAATTTTCGCAGTTCTGATGCTCGAAACGAATAACTAGAACGGTCTAGGGGAAAACTACTCATACCGATGTAATGGGGCTAGTTTCTACTTTCAGATGCAACAGAAACTTTGCGGATTTGTCAATCCGTTCGCGAGATATGGCAGTTTTGGTGTAAGAAACGCTTGAGAAACTCCAAATTTTCGCAGTTCTGATGCTCGAAACGAATAACTAGAACGGCCTAGGGGATAACTACTTATACCGTTGTAATGGGGCGAGTTTCTACTTTCAGATGCAACAGAAACTTTGCGGATTGGTCAATCCGTTCGCGAGATATGGCAGTTTTGAGGTATGAAACGCTTGAGAAACTCCAAATTTTCGCAGTTCTGATGCTCGAAACGAATAACTAGAACGGTCTAGGGGAAAACTACTCATACCGTTGTAATGGGGCTAGTTTCTACTTTCAGATGCAACAGAAACTTTGCGGATTGGTCAATCCGTTCGCGAGATATGGCAGTTTTGAGGTAAGAAACGCTTGAGAAACTCCAAATTTTCGCATTTCTGATGCTCGAAACGAATAACTAGAACGGTCTAGTGGAAAACTACTCATACCGTTCTCATGGGGCTAGTTTCTACTTTCAGATGCAACAGAAACTTTGCGGATTGGTCATTCCGTTCGCGAGATATGGCAGTTTTGAGGTAAGAAACGCTTGAGAAACTCCAAATTTTCGCAGTTCTGATGCTCGAAACGAATAACTAGAACGGTCTAGGGGAAAACTACTCATACCGTTGTAATGGGGCTAGTTTCTACTTTCAGATGCAACAGAAACTTTGCGGAATGGTCAATCCGTTCGCGAGATATGGCAGTTTTGAGGTAAGAAACGCTTGTGAAACTCCAAATTTTCGCAGTTCTGATGCTCGAAACGAATAACTAGAACGGTCTAGGGGAAAACTGCTCTTACCGTTGTAATGGGGCTAGTTTCTACTTTCAGATGCAACAGAAACTTTGCGGATTGGTCAATCCGTTCGCGAGATATGGCAGTTTTGAAGTAAGAAACGCTTTAGAAACTCCAAATTTTCGCAGTTCTGATGCTCGAAACGAATAACTAGAACGGTCTAGGGGAAAACTACTCATACCGATGTAATGGGGCTAGTTTCTACTTTCAGATGCAACAGAAACTTTGCGGATTTGTCAATCCGTTCGCGAGATATGGCAGTTTTGGTGTAAGAAACGCTTGAGAAACTCCAAATTTTCGCAGTTCTGATGCTCGAAACGAATAACTAGAACGGCCTAGGGGATAACTACTTATACCGTTGTAATGGGGCGAGTTTCTACTTTCAGATGCAACAGAAACTTTGCGGATTGGTCAATCCGTTCGCGAGATATGGCAGTTTTGAGGTATGAAACGCTTGAGAAACTCCAAATTTTCGCAGTTCTGATGCTCGAAACGAATAACTAGAACGGTCTAGGGGAAAACTACTCATACCGTTGTAATGGGGCTAGTTTCTACTTTCAGATGCAACAGAAACTTTGCGGATTGGTCAATCCGTTCGCGAGATATGGCAGTTTTGAGGTAAGAAACGCTTGAGAAGCTCCAAATTTTCGCAGTTCTGACGCTCGAAATGAATAACTAGAACGGTCTAGGGGAAAACTACTCATACCGTTGTAATGGGGCTAGTTTCTACTTTCAGATGCAACAGAAACTTTGCGGATTGGTCAATCCGTTCGCGAGATATGGCAGTTTTGAAGTAAGAAACGCTTGAGAAACTCCAAATTTTCGCAGTTCTGATGCTCGAAACGAATAACTAGAACGGTCTAGGGGAAAACTACTCATACCGTTGTAATGGGGCTAGTTTCTACTTTCAGATGCAACAGAAACTTTGCGGATTGGTCAATCCGTTCGCGAGATATGGCAGTTTTGAGGTAAGAAACGCTTGAGAAACTCCAAATTTTCGCAGTTCTGAGGCTCGAAACGAATAACTAGAACGGCCTAGGGGAAAACTACTCATACCGTTGTAATGGGGCGAGTTACTACTTTCAGATGCAAGAGAAATTTTGCGGATTGGTCGATCCGTTCGCGAGATATGGCAGTTTTGGGGTAAGAAACGCTTGAGAAACTCCAAATTTTCGCAGTTCTGATGCTCGAAACGAATAACTAGAACGGCCTAGGGGATAACTACTTATACCGTTGTAATGGGGCGAGTTTCTACTTTCAGATGCAACAGAAACTTTGCGGATTGGTCAATCCGTTCGCGAGATATGGCAGATTGAGGTATGAAACGCTTGAGAAACTCCAAATTTTCGCAGTTCTGATGCTCGAAACGAATAACTAGAACGGTCTAGGGGAAAACTACTCATACCGTTGTAATGGGGCTAGTTTCTACTTTCAGATGCAACAGAAACTTTGCGGATTGGTCAATCCGTTCGCGAGATATGGCAGTTTTGAGGTAAGAAACGCTTGAGAAACTCCAAATTTTCGCAGTTCTGATGCTCGAAACGAATAACTAGAACGGTCTAGGGGAAAACTACTCATACCGTTCTCATGGGGCTAGTTTCTACTTTCAGATGCAACAGAAACTTTGCGGTTTGGTCAATCCGTTCGCGAGATATGGCAGTTTTGAGGTAAGAAACGCTTGAGAAACTCCAAATTTTCGCAGTTCTGATGCTCGAAACGAATAACTAGAACGGTCTAGGGGAAAACTACTCATACCGTTGTAATGGGGCTAGTTTCTACTTTCAGATGCAACAGAAACTTTGCGGATTGGTCAATCCGTTCGCGAGATATGGCAGTTTTGAGGTAAGAAACGCTTGAGAAACTCCAAATTTTCGCAGTTCTGATGCTCGAAACGAATAGCTAGAACGGTCTAGGGGAAAACTACTCATACCGTTGTAATGGGGCTAGTTTCTACTTTCAGATGCAACAGAAACTTTGCGGATTGGTCAATCCGTTCGCGAGATATGGCAGTTTTGAAGTAAGAAACGCTTTAGAAACTCCAAATTTTCGCAGTTCTGATGCTCGAAACGAATAACTAGAACGGTCTAGGGGAAAACTACTCATACCGATGTAATGGGGCTAGTTTCTACTTTCAGATGCAACAGAAACTTTGCGGATTTGTCAATCCGTTCGCGAGATATGGCAGTTTTGGTGTAAGAAACGCTTGAGAAACTCCAAATTTTCGCAGTTCTGATGCTCGAAACGAATAACTAGAACGGCCTAGGGGATAACTACTTATACCGTTGTAATGGGGCGAGTTTCTACTTTCAGATGCAACAGAAACTTTGCGGATTGGTCAATCCGTTCGCGAGATATGGCAGTTTTGAGGTATGAAACGCTTGAGAAACTCCAAATTTTCGCAGTTCTGATGCTCGACACGAATAACTAGAACGGTCTAGGGGAAAACTACTCATACCGTTGTAATGGGGCTAGTTTCTACTTTCAGATGCAACAGAAACTTTGCGGATTGGTCAATCCGTTCGCGAGATATGGCAGTTTTGAGGTAAGAAACGCTTGAGAAGCTCCAAATTTTCGCAGTTCTGACGCTCGAAATGAATAACTAGAACGGTCTAGGGGAAAACTACTCATACCGTTGTAATGGGGCTAGTTTCTACTTTCAGATGCAACAGAAACTTTGCGGATTGGTCAATCCGTTCGCGAGATATGGCAGTTTTGAAGTAAGAAACGCTTGAGAAACTCCAAATTTTCGCAGTTCTGATGCTCGAAACGAATAACTAATACGGTCTAGGGGAAAACTACTCATACCGTTGTAATGGGGCTAGTTTCTACTTTCAGATGCAACAGAAACTTTGCGGATTGGTCAATCCGTTCGCGAGATATGGCAGTTTTGAGGTAAGAAACGCTTGAGAAACTCCAAATTTTCGCAGTTCTGATGATCGAAACGAATAACTAGAACGGTCTACGGGAAAACTACTCATACCGATGTAATGGGGCTAGTTTCTACTTTCAGATGCAACAGAAACTTTGCGGATTTGTCAATCCGTTCGCGAGATATGGCAGTTTTGGTGTAAGAAACGCTTGAGAAACTCCAAATTTTCGCAGTTCTGATGGTCGAAACGAATAACTAGAACGGTCTACGGGAAAACTACTCATACCGATGTAATGGGGCTGGTTTCTACTTTCAGATGCAACAGAAACTTTGCGGATTGGTCAATCCGTTCGCGAGATATGGCAGTTTTGAGGTAAGAAACGCTTGAGAAACTCCAAATTTTCGCAGTTCTGATGCTCGAAACGAATAACTAGAACGGTCTAGGGGAAAACTACTCATACCGTTGTAATGGGGCTAGTTTCTACTTTCAGATGCAACAGAAACTTTGCGGATTGGTCAATCCGTTCGCGAGATATGGCAGTTTTGAAGTAAGAAACGCTTGAGAAACTCCAAATTTTCGCAGTTCTGATGATCGAAACGAATAACTAGAACAGCCTAGGGGAAAACTACTCATACCGTTGTAATGGGGCGAGTTACTACTTTCAGATGCAAGAGAAATTTTGCGGATTGGTCGATCCGTTCGCGAGATATGGCAGTTTTGGGGTAAGAAACGCTTGAGAAACTCCAAATTTTCGCAGTTCTGATGCTCGAAACGAATAACTAGAACGGCCTAGGGGATAACTACTTATACCGTTGTAATGGGGCGAGTTTCTACTTTCAGATGCAACAGAAACTTTGCGGATTGGTCAATCCGTTCGCGAGATATGGCAATTTTGAGGTAAGAAACGCTTGAGAAGCTCCAAATTTTCGCAGTTCTGACGCTCGAAATGAATAACTAGAACGGTCTAGGGGAAAACTACTCATACCGTTGTAATGGGGCTAGTTTCTACTTTCAGATGCAACAGAAACTTTGCGGATTGGTCAATCCGTTCGCGAGATATGGCAGTTTTGAAGTAAGAAACGCTTGAGAAACTCCAAATTTTCGCAGTTCTGATGCTCGAAACGAATAACTAGAACGGTCTAGGGGAAAACTACTCATACCGTTGTAATGGGGCTAGTTTCTACTTTCAGATGCAACAGAAACTTTGCGGATTGGTCAATCCGTTCGCGAGATATGGCAGTTTTGAGGTAAGAAACGCTTGAGAAACTCCAAATTTTCGCAGTTCTGAGGCTCGAAACGAATAACTAGAACGGCCTAGGGGAAAACTACTCATACCGTTGTAATGGGGCGAGTTACTACTTTCAGATGCAAGAGAAATTTTGCGGATTGGTCGATCCGTTCGCGAGATATGGCAGTTTTGGGGTAAGAAACGCTTGAGAAACTCCAAATTTTCGCAGTTCTGATGCTCGAAACGAATAACTAGAACGGCCTAGGGGATAACTACTTATACCGTTGTAATGGGGCGAGTTTCTACTTTCAGATGCAACAGAAACTTTGCGGATTGGTCAATCCGTTCGCGAGATATGGCAGATTGAGGTATGAAACGCTTGAGAAACTCCAAATTTTCGCAGTTCTGATGCTCGAAACGAATAACTAGAACGGTCTAGGGGAAAACTACTCATACCGTTGTAATGGGGCTAGTTTCTACTTTCAGATGCAACAGAAACTTTGCGGATTGGTCAATCCGTTCGCGAGATATGGCAGTTTTGAGGTAAGAAACGCTTGAGAAACTCCAAATTTTCGCAGTTCTGATGCTCGAAACGAATAACTAGAACGGTCTAGGGGAAAACTACTCATACCGTTCTCATGGGGCTAGTTTCTACTTTCAGATGCAACAGAAACTTTGCGGTTTGGTCAATCCGTTCGCGAGATATGGCAGTTTTGAGGTAAGAAACGCTTGAGAAACTCCAAATTTTCGCAGTTCTGATGCTCGAAACGAATAACTAGAACGGTCTAGGGGAAAACTACTCATACCGTTGTAATGGGGCTAGTTTCTACTTTCAGATGCAACAGAAACTTTGCGGATTGGTCAATCCGTTCGCGAGATATGGCAGTTTTGAAGTAAGAAACGCTTTAGAAACTCCAAATTTTCGCAGTTCTGATGCTCGAAACGAATAACTAGAACGGTCTAGGGGAAAACTACTCATACCGATGTAATGGGGCTAGTTTCTACTTTCAGATGCAACAGAAACTTTGCGGATTTGTCAATCCGTTCGCGAGATATGGCAGTTTTGGTGTAAGAAACGCTTGAGAAACTCCAAATTTTCGCAGTTCTGATGCTCGAAACGAATAACTAGAACGGCCTAGGGGATAACTACTTATACCGTTGTAATGGGGCGAGTTTCTACTTTCAGATGCAACAGAAACTTTGCGGATTGGTCAATCCGTTCGCGAGATATGGCAGTTTTGAGGTATGAAACGCTTGAGAAACTCCAAATTTTCGCAGTTCTGATGCTCGAAACGAATAACTAGAACGGTCTAGGGGAAAACTACTCATACCGTTGTAATGGGGCTAGTTTCTACTTTCAGATGCAACAGAAACTTTGCGGATTGGTCAATCCGTTCGCGAGATATGGCAGTTTTGAGGTAAGAAACGCTTGAGAAGCTCCAAATTTTCGCAGTTCTGACGCTCGAAATGAATAACTAGAACGGTCTAGGGGAAAACTACTCATACCGTTGTAATGGGGCTAGTTTCTACTTTCAGATGCAACAGAAACTTTGCGGATTGGTCAATCCGTTCGCGAGATATGGCAGTTTTGAAGTAAGAAACGCTTGAGAAACTCCAAATTTTCGCAGTTCTGATGCTCGAAACGAATAACTAATACGGTCTAGGGGAAAACTACTCATACCGTTGTAATGGGGCTAGTTTCTACTTTCAGATGCAACAGAAACTTTGCGGATTGGTCAATCCGTTCGCGAGATATGGCAGTTTTGAGGTAAGAAACGCTTGAGAAACTCCAAATTTTCGCAGTTCTGATGATCGAAACGAATAACTAGAACGGTCTACGGGAAAACTACTCATACTGTTGTAATGGGGCTAGTTTCTACTTTCAGATGCAACAGAAACTTTGCGGATTGGTCAATCCGTTCGCGAGATATGGCAGTTTTGAGGTAAGAAACGCTTGAGAAACTCCAAATTTTCGCAGTTCAGATGCACGAAACGAATAACTAGAACGGTCTAGGGGAAAACTACTCATACCGTTCTCATGGGGCTAGTTTCTACTTTCAGATGCAACAGAAACTTTGCGGATTGGTCAATCCGTTCGCGAGATATGGCAGTTTTGAGGTAAGAAACGCTTGAGAAACTCCAAATTTTCGCAGTTCTGATGCTCGAAACGAATAACTAGAACGGTCTAGGGGAAAACTACTCATACCGATGTAATGGGGCTGGTTTCTACTTTCAGATGCAACAGAAACTTTGCGGATTGGTCAATCCGTTCGCGAGATATGGCAGTTTTGAGGTAAGAAACGCTTGAGAAACTCCAAATTTTCGCAGTTCTGATGCTCGAAACGAATAACTAGAACGGTCTAGGGGAAAACTACTCATACCGATGTAATGGGGCTGGTTTCTACTTTCAGATGCAACAGAAACTTTGCGGATTGGTCAATCCGTTCGCGAGATATGGCAGTTTTGAGGTAAGAAACGCTTGAGAAACTCCAAATTTTCGCAGTTCTGATGCTCGAAACGAATAACTAGAACGGTCTAGGGGAAAACTACTCATACCGTTGTAATGGGGCTAGTTTCTACTTTCAGATGCAACAGAAACTTTGCGGATTGGTCAATCCGTTCGCGAGATATGGCAGTTTTGAAGTAAGAAACGCTTGAGAAACTCCAAATTTTCGCAGTTCTGATGATCGAAACGAATAACTAGAACAGCCTAGGGGAAAACTACTCATACCGTTGTAATGGGGCGAGTTACTACTTTCAGATGCAAGAGAAATTTTGCGGATTGGTCGATCCGTTCGCGAGATATGGCAGTTTTGGGGTAAGAAACGCTTGAGAAACTCCAAATTTTCGCAGTTCTGATGCTCGAAACGAATAAGTAGAACGGCCTAGGGGATAACTACTTATACCGTTGTAATGGGGCGAGTTTCTACTTTCAGATGCAACAGAAACTTTGCGGATTGGTCAATCCGTTCGCGAGATATGGCAATTTTGAGGTAAGAAACGCTTGAGAAGCTCCAAATTTTCGCAGTTCTGACGCTCGAAATGAATAACTAGAACGGTCTAGGGGAAAACTACTCATACCGTTGTAATGGGGCTAGTTTCTACTTTCAGATGCAACAGAAACTTTGCGGATTGGTCAATCCGTTCGCGAGATATGGCAGTTTTGAAGTAAGAAACGCTTGAGAAACTCCAAATTTTCGCAGTTCTGATGCTCGAAACGAATAACTAGAACGGTCTAGGGGAAAACTACTCATACCGTTGTAATGGGGCTAGTTTCTACTTTCAGATGCAACAGAAACTTTGCGGATTGGTCAATCCGTTCGCGAGATATGGCAGTTTTGAGGTAAGAAACGCTTGAGAAACTCCAAATTTTCGCAGTTCTGAGGCTCGAAACGAATAACTAGAACGGCCTAGGGGAAAACTACTCATACCGTTGTAATGGGGCGAGTTACTACTTTCAGATGCAAGAGAAATTTTGCGGATTGGTCGATCCGTTCGCGAGATATGGCAGTTTTGGGGTAAGAAACGCTTGAGAAACTCCAAATTTTCGCAGTTCTGATGCTCGAAACGAATAACTAGAACGGCCTAGGGGATAACTACTTATACCGTTGTAATGGGGCGAGTTTCTACTTTCAGATGCAACAGAAACTTTGCGGATTGGTCAATCCGTTCGCGAGATATGGCAGATTGAGGTATGAAACGCTTGAGAAACTCCAAATTTTCGCAGTTCTGATGCTCGAAACGAATAACTAGAACGGTCTAGGGGAAAACTACTCATACCGTTGTAATGGGGCTAGTTTCTACTTTCAGATGCAACAGAAACTTTGCGGATTGGTCAATCCGTTCGCGAGATATGGCAGTTTTGAGGTAAGAAACGCTTGAGAAACTCCAAATTTTCGCAGTTCTGATGCTCGAAACGAATAACTAGAACGGTCTAGGGGAAAACTACTCATACCGTTCTCATGGGGCTAGTTTCTACTTTCAGATGCAACAGAAACTTTGCGGTTTGGTCAATCCGTTCGCGAGATATGGCAGTTTTGAGGTAAGAAACGCTTGAGAAACTCCAAATTTTCGCAGTTCTGATGCTCGAAACGAATAACTAGAACGGTCTAGGGGAAAACTACTCATACCGTTGTAATGGGGCTAGTTTCTACTTTCAGATGCAACAGAAACTTTGCGGATTGGTCAATCCGTTCGCGAGATATGGCAGTTTTGAGGTAAGAAACGCTTGAGAAACTCCAAATTTTCGCAGTTCTGATGCTCGAAACGAATAACTAGAACGGTCTAGGGGAATACTACTCATACCGTTGTAATGGGGCTAGTTTCTACTTTCAGATGCAACAGAAACTTTGCGGATTGGTCAATCCGTTCGCGAGATATGGCAGTTTTGAAGTAAGAAACGCTTTAGAAACTCCAAATTTTCGCAGTTCTGATGCTCGAAACGAATAACTAGAACGGTCTAGGGGAAAACTACTCATACCGTTGTAATGGGGCTAGTTTCTACTTTCAGATGCAACAGAAACTTTGCGGATTGGTCAATCCGTTCGCGAGATATGGCAGTTTTGAGGTAAGAAACGCTTGAGAAGCTTCAAATTTTCGCAGTTCTGACGCTCGAAATGAATAACTAGAACGGTCTAGGGGAAAACTACTCATACCGTTGTAATGGGGCTAGTTTCTACTTTCAGATGCAACAGAAACTTTGCGGATTGGTCAATCCGTTCGCGAGATATGGCAGTTTTGAAGTAAGAAACGCTTGAGAAACTCCAAATTTTCGCAGTTCTGATGCTCGAAACGAATAACTAATACGGTCTAGGGGAAAACTACTCATACCGTTGTAATGGGGCTAGTTTCTACTTTCAGATGCAACAGAAACTATGCGGATTGGTCAATCCGTTCGCGAGATATGGCAGTTTTGAGGTAAGAAACGCTTGAGAAACTCCAAATTTTCGCAGTTCTGATGCTCGAAACGAATAACAAGACCGGTCTAGGGGAAAACTACTCGTACCGTTGTAATGGGGCGAGTTTCTACTTTCAGATGCAACAGAAACTTTGCGGATTGGTCAATCCGTTCGCGAGATATGGCAGTTTTGAGGTAAGAAACGCTTGAGAAACTCCAAATTTTCGCAGTTCTGATGCTCGAAACGAATAACTAGAACGGTCTAGGGGAAAACTACTCATACCGTTGTAATGGGGCTAGTTTCTACTTTCAGATGCAACAGAAACTTTGCGGATTGGTCAATCCGTTCGCGAGATATGGCAGTTTTGAGGTAAGAAACGCTTGAGAAACTCCAAATTTTCGCAGTTCTGATGATCGAAACGAATAACTAGAACGGTCTAGGGGAAAACTACTCATACTGTTGTAATGGGGCTAGTTTCTACTTTCAGATGCAACAGAAACTTTGCGGATTGGTCAATCCGTTCGCGAGATATGGCAGTTTTGAAGTAAGAAACGCTTGAGAAACTCCAAATTTTCGCAGTTCTGATGCTCGAAACGAATAACTAGAACGGCCTAGGGGATAACTACTTATACCGTTGTAATGGGGCGAGTTTCTACTTTCAGATGCAACAGAAACTTTGCGGATTGGTCAATCCGTTCGCGAGATATGGCAGTTTTGAGGTATGAAACGCTTGAGAAACTCCAAATTTTCGCAGTTCTGTTGCTCGAAACGAATAACTAGAACGGTCTAGGGGAAAACTACTCATACCGTTGTAATGGGGCTAGTTTCTACTTTCAGATGCAACAGAAACTTTGCGGATTGGTCAATCCGTTCGCGAGATATGGCAGTTTTGAGGTAAGAAACGCTTGAGAAACTCCAAATTTTCGCAGTTCTGATGCACGAAACGAATAACTAGAACGGTCTAGGGGAAAACTACTCATACCGTTCTCATGGGGCTAGTTTCTACTTTCAGATGCAACAGAAACTTTGCGGATTGGTCAATCCGTTCGCGAGATATGGCAGTTTTGAGGTAAGAAACGCTTGAGAAACTCCAAATTTTCGCAGTTCTGATGCTCGAAACGAATAACTAGAACGGTCTAGGGGAAAACTACTCATACCGATGTAATGGGGCTGGTTTCTACTTTCAGATGCAACAGAAACTTTGCGGATTGGTCAATCCGTTCGCGAGATATGGCAGTTTTGAGGTAAGAAACGCTTGAGAAACTCCAAATTTTCGCAGTTCTGATGCTCGAAACGAATAACTAGAACGGTCTAGGGGAAAACTACTCATACCGTTGTAATGGGGCTAGTTTCTACTTTCAGATGCAACAGAAACTTTGCGGATTGGTCAATCCGTTCGCGAGATATGGCAGTTTTGAAGTAAGAAACGCTTGAGAAACTCCAAATTTTCGCAGTTCTGATGATCGAAACGAATAACTAGAACAGCCTAGGGGAAAACTACTCATACCGTTGTAATGGGGCGAGTTACTACTTTCAGATGCAAGAGAAATTTTGCGGATTGGTCGATCCGTTCGCGAGATATGGCAGTTTTGGGGTAAGAAACGCTTGAGAAACTCCAAATTTTCGCAGTTCTGATGCTCGAAACGAATAACTAGAACGGTCTAGGGGAAAACTACTCATACCGTTGTAATGGGGCTAGTTTCTACTTTCAGATGCAACAGAAACTTTGCGGATTGGTCAATCCGTTCGCGAGATATGGCAGTTTTGAAGTAAGAAACGCTTGAGAAACTCCAAATTTTCGCAGTTCTGATGCTCGAAACGAATAACTAGACCGGTCTAGGGGAAAACTACTCATACCGTTGTAATGGGGCGAGTTTCTACTTTCAGATGCAACAGAAACTTTGCGGATTGGTAAATCCGTTCGCGAGATATGGCAGTTTTGAGGTAAGAAACGCTTGAGAAACTCCAAATTTTCGCAGTTCTGATGCTCGAAACGAATAACTAGAACGGTCTAGGGGAAAACTACTCATACCGATGTAATGGGGCTAGTTTCTACTTTCAGATGCAACAGAAACTTTGCGGATTTGTCAATCCGTTCGCGAGATATGGCAGTTTTGAGGTAAGAAACGCTTGAGAAACTCCAAATTTTCGCAGTTCTGATGCTCGAAACGAATAACTAGAACGGTCTAGGGGAAAACTACTCATACCGTTGTAATGGGGCTAGTTTCTACTTTCAGATGCAACAGAAACTTTGCGGATTGGTCAATCCGTTCGCGAGATATGGCAGTTTTGAGGTAAGAAACGCTTGAGAAACTCCAAATTTTCGCAGTTCTGATGATCGAAACGAATAACTAGAACGGTCTAGGGGAAAACTACTCATACCGTTGTAATGGGGCTAGTTTCTACTTTCAGATGCAACAGAAACTTTGCGGATTGGTCAATCCGTTCGCGAGATATGGCAGTTTTGAGGTAAGAAACGCTTGAGAAACTCCAAATTTTCGCAGTTCTGATGCTCGAAACGAATAACTAGAACGGTCTAGGGGAAAACTACTCATACCGTTGTAATGGGGCTAGTTTCTACTTTCAGATGCAACAGAAACTTTGCGGATTGGTCAATCCGTTCGCGAGATATGGCAGTTTTGAGGTAAGAAACGCTTGAGAAACTCCAAATTTTCGCAGTTCTGATGTTCGAAACGAATAACTAGACCGGTCTAGGGGAAAACTACTCATACCGTTGTAATGGGGCTAGTTTCTACTTTCAGATGCAACAGAAACTTTGCGGATTTGTCAATCCGTTCGCGAGATATGGCAGTTTTGAGGTAAGAAACGCTTGAGAAACTCCAAATTTTCGCAGTTCTGATGCTCGAAACGAATAACTAGAACGGTCTAGGGGAAAACTACTCATACCGTTGTAATGGGGCTAGTTTCTACTTTCAGATGCAACAGAAACTTTGCGGATTGGTCAATCCGTTCGCGAGATATGGCAGTTTTGAGGTAAGAAACGCTTGAGAAACTCCAAATTTTCGCAGTTCTGATGATCGAAACGAATAACTAGAACGGTCTAGGGGAAAACTACTCATACCGTTGTAATGGGGCTAGTTTCTACTTTCAGATGCAACAGAAACTTTGCGGATTGGTCAATCCGTTCGCGAGATATGGCAGTTTTGAGGTAAGAAACGCTTGAGAAACTCCAAATTTTCGCAGTTCTGATGCTCGAAACGAATAACTAGAACGGTCTAGGGGAAAACTACTCATACCGTTGTAATGGGGCTAGTTTCTACTTTCAGATGCAACAGAAACTTTGCGGATTGGTCAATCCGTTCGCGAGATATGGCAGTTTTGAGGTAAGAAACGCTTGAGAAACTCCAAATTTTCGCAGTTCTGATGTTCGAAACGAATAACTAGACCGGTCTAGGGGAAAACTACTCATACCGTTGTAATGGGGCGAGTTTCTACTTTCAGATGCAACAGAAACTTTGCGGATTGGTCAATCCGTTCGCGAGATATGGCAGTTTTGAGGTAAGAAACGCTTGAGAAACTCCAAATTTTCGCAGTTCTGAGGCTCGAAACGAATAACTAGAACAGCCTAGGGGAAAACTACTCATACCGTTGTAATGGGGCGAGTTACTACTTTCAGATGCAAGAGAAATTTTGCGTATTGGTCGATCCGTTCGCGAGATATGGCAGTTTTGGGGTAAGAAACGCTTGAGAAACTCCAAATTTTCGCAGTTCTGATGCTCGAAACGAATAACTAGAACGGCCTAGGGGATAACTACTTATACCGTTGTAATGGGGCGAGTTTCTACTTTCAGATGCAACAGAAACTTTGCGGATTGGTCAATCCGTTCGCGAGATATGGCAGTTTTGAGGTAAGAAACGCTTGAGAAACTCCAAATTTTCGCAGTTCTGATGCTCGAAACGAATAACTAGAACGGTCTAGGGGAAAACTACTCATACCGTTGTAATGGGGCTAGTTTCTACTTTCAGATGCAACAGAAACTTTGCGGATTGGTCAATCCGTTCGCGAGATATGGCAGTTTTGAGGTAAGAAACGCTTGAGAAACTCCAAATTTTCGCAGTTCTGATGCTCGAAACGAATAACTAGAACGGTCTAGGGGAAAACTACTCATACCGATGTAATGGGGCTAGTTTCTACTTTCAGATGCAACAGAAACTTTGCGGATTGGTCAATCCGTTCGCGAGATATGGCAGTTTTGAGGCAAGAAACGCTTGAGAAACTCCAAATTTTCGCAGTTCTGATGCTCGAAACGAATAACTAGAACGGTCTAGGGGAAAACTACTCATACCGTTGTAATGGGGCTAGTTTCTACTTTCAGATGCAACAGAAACTTTGCGGATTGGTCAATCCGTTCGCGAGATATGGCAGTTTTGAGGTAAGAAACGCTTGAGAAACTCCAAATTTTCGCAGTTCTGATGATCGAAACGAATAACTAGAACGGTCTAGGGGAAAACTACTCATACCGTTGTAATGGGGCTAGTTTCTACTTTCAGATGCAACAGAAACTTTGCGGATTGGTCAATCCGTTCGCGAGATATGGCAGTTTTGAGGTAAGAAACGCTTGAGAAACTCCAAATTTTCGCAGTTCTGATGCTCGAAACGAATAACTAGAACGGTCTAGGGGAAAACTACTCATACCGTTCTCATGGGGCTAGTTTCTACTTTCAGATGCAACAGAAAGTTTGCGGATTGGTCAATCCGTTCGCGAGATATGGCAGTTTTGAGGTAAGAAACGCTTGAGAAACTCCAAATTTTCGCAGTTCTGATGCTCGAAACGAATAACTAGAACGGTCTAGGGGAAAACTACTCATACCGATGTAATGGGGCTGGTTTCTACTTTCAGATGCAACAGAAACTTTGCGGATTGGTCAATCCGTTCGCGAGATATGGCAGTTTTGAGGTAAGAAACGCTTGAGAAACTCCAAATTTTCGCAGTTCTGATGCTCGAAACGAATAACTAAAACGGTCTAGGGGAAAACTACTCATACCGTTGTAATGGGGCTAGTTTCTACTTTCAGATGCAACAGAAACTTTGCGGATTGGTCAATCCGTTCGCGAGATATGGCAGTTTTGAGGTAAGAAACGCTTGAGAAACTCCAAATTTTCGCAGTTCTGATGATCGAAACGAATAACCAGAACGGTCTAGGGGAAAACTACTCATACCGTTGTAATGGGGCTAGTTTCTACTTTCAGATGCAACAGAAACTTTGCGGATTGGTCAATCCGTTCGCGAGATATGGCAGTTTTGAGGTAAGAAACGCTTGAGAAACTCCAAATTTTCGCAGTTCTGATGCTCGAAACGAATAACTAGAACGGTCTAGGGAAAACTACTCATACCGTTGTAATGGGGCTAGTTTCTACTTTCAGATGCAACAGAAACTTTGCGGATTGGTCAATCCGTTCGCGAGATATGGCAGTTTTGAGGTAAGAAACGCTTGAGAAACTCCAAATTTCGCAGTTCTGATGCTCGAAACGAATAACTAGAACGGTCTAGGGGAAAACTACTCATACCGTTGTAATGGGGCTAGTTTCTACTTTCAGATGCAACAGAAACTTTGCGGATTGGTCAATCCGTTCGCGAGATATGGCAGTTTTGAGGTAAGAAACGCTTGAGAAACTCCAAATTTTCGCAGTTCTGATGATCGAAACGAATAACTAGAACGGTCTAGGGGAAAACTACTCATACCGTTGTAATGGGGCTAGTTTCTACTTTCAGATGCAACAGAAACTTTGCGGATTGGTCAATCCGTTCGCGAGATATGGCAGTTTTGAAGTAAGAAACGCTTGAGAAACTCCAAATTTCCGCAGTTCTGATGCTCGAAACGAATAACTAGACCGGTCTAGGGGAAAACTACTCATACCGTTGTAATGGGGCGAGTTTCTACTTTCAGATGCAACAGAAACTTTGCGGATTGGTAAATCCGTTCGCGAGATATGGCAGTTTTGAGGTAAGAAACGCTTGAGAAACTCCAAATTTTCGCAGTTCTGTTGCTCGAAACGAATAACTAGAACGGTCTAGGGGAAAACTACTCATACCGTTGTAATGGGGCTAGTTTCTACTTTCAGATGCAACAGAAACTTTGCGGATTGGTCAATCCGTTCGCGAGATATGGCAGTTTTGAGGTAAGAAACGCTTGAGAAACTCCAAATTTTCGCAGTTCTGATGATCGAAACGAATAACTAGAACGGTCTAGGGGAAAACTACTCATACCGATGTAATGGGGCTAGTTTCTACTTTCAGATGCAACAGAAACTTTGCGGATTTGTCAATCCGTTCGCGAGATATGGCAGTTTTGAGGTAAGAAACGCTTGAGAAACTCCAAATTTTCGCAGTTCTGATGCTCGAAACGAATAACTAGAACGGTCTAGGGGAAAACTACTCATACCGTTGTAATGGGGCTAGTTTCTACTTTCAGATGCAACAGAAACTTTGCGGATTGGTCAATCCGTTCGCGAGATATGGCAGTTTTGAGGTAAGAAACGCTTGAGAAACTCCAAATTTTCGCAGTTCTGATGATCGAAACGAATAACTAGAACGGTCTAGGGGAAAACTACTCATACCGTTGTAATGGGGCTAGTTTCTACTTTCAGATGCAACAGAAACTTTGCGGATTGGTCAATCCGTTCGCGAGATATGGCAGTTTTGAGGTAAGAAACGCTTGAGAAACTCCAAATTTTCGCAGTTCTGATGCTCGAAACGAATAACTAGAACGGTCTAGGGGAAAACTACTCATACCGTTGTAATGGGGCTAGTTTCTACTTTCAGATGCAACAGAAACTTTGCGGATTGGTCAATCCGTTCGCGAGATATGGCAGTTTTGAGGTAAGAAACGCTTGAGAAACTCCAAATTTTCGCAGTTCTGATATTCGAAACGAATAACTAGACCGGTCTAGGGGAAAACTACTCATACCGTTGTAATGGGGCGAGTTTCTACTTTCAGATGCAACAGAAACTTTGCGGATTGGTCAATCCGTTCGCGAGATATGGCAGTTTTGTGGTAAGAAACGCTTGAGAAACTCCAAATTTTCGCAGTTCTGAGGCTCGAAACGAATAACTAGAACAGCCTAGGGGAAAACTACTCATACCGTTGTAATGGGGCGAGTTACTACTTTCAGATGCAAGAGAAATTTTGCGGATTGGTCGATCCGTTCGCGAGATATGGCAGTTTTGGGGTAAGAAACGCTTGAGAAACTCCAAATTTTCGCAGTTCTGATGCTCGAAACGAATAACTAGAACGGCCTAGGGGTTAACTACTTATACCGTTGTAATGGGGCGAGTTTCTACTTTCAGATGCAACAGAAACTTTGCGGATTGGTCAATCCGTTCGCGAGATATGGCAGTTTTGAGGTAAGAAACGCTTGAGAAACTCCAAATTTTCGCAGTTCTGATGCTCGAAACGAATAACTAGAACGGTCTAGGGGAAAACTACTCATACCGTTGTAATGGGGCTAGTTTCTACTTTCAGATGCAACAGAAACTTTGCGGATTGGTCAATCCGTTCGCGAGATATGGCAGTTTTGAGGTAAGAAACGCTTGAGAAACTCCAAATTTTCGCAGTGCTGATGCTCGAAACGAATAACTAGAACGGTCTAGGGGAAAACTACTCATACCGATGTAATGGGGCTAGTTTCTACTTTCAGATGCAACAGAAACTTTGCGGATTGGTCAATCCGTTCGCGAGATATGGCAGTTTTGAGGTAAGAAACGCTTGAGAAACTCCAAATTTTCGCAGTTCTGATGCTCGAAACGAATAACTAGAACGGTCTAGGGGAAAACTACTCATACCGTTGTAATGGGGCTAGTTTCTACTTTCAGATGCAACAGAAACTTTGCGGATTGGTCAATCCGTTCGCGAGATATGGCAGTTTTGAGGTAAGAAACGCTTGAGAAACTCCAAATTTTCGCAGTTCTGATGCTCGAAACGAATAACTAGAACGGTCTAGGGGAAAACTACTCATAGCGTTGTAATGGGGCTAGTTTCTAGTTTCAGATGCAACAGAAACTTTGCGGATTGGTCAATCCGTTCGCGAGATATGGCAGTTTTGAGGTAAGAAACGCTTGAGAAACTCCAAATTTTCGCAGTTCTGATATTCGAAACGAATAACTAGACCGGTCTAGGGGAAAACTACTCATACCGTTGTAATGGGGCGAGTTTCTACTTTCAGATGCAACAGAAACTTTGCGGATTGGTCAATCCGTTCGCGAGATATGGCAGTTTTGTGGTAAGAAACGCTTGAGAAACTCCAAATTTTCGCAGTTCTGAGGCTCGAAACGAATAACTAGAACAGCCTAGGGGAAAACTACTCATACCGTTGTAATGGGGCGAGTTACTACTTTCAGATGCAAGAGAAATTTTGCGGATTGGTCGATCCGTTCGCGAGATATGGCAGTTTTGGGGTAAGAAACGCTTGAGAAACTCCAAATTTTCGCAGTTCTGATGCTCGAAACGAATAACTAGAACGGCCTAGGGGATAACTACTTATACCGTTGTAATGGGGCGAGTTTCTACTTTCAGATGCAACAGAAACTTTGCGGATTGGTCAATCCGTTCGCGAGATATGGCAGTTTTGAGGTAAGAAACGCTTGAGAAACTCCAAATTTTCGCAGTTCTGATGCTCGAAACGAATAACTAGAACGGTCTAGGGGAAAACTACTCATACCGTTGTAATGGGGCTAGTTTCTACTTTCAGATGCAACAGAAACTTTGCGGATTGGTCAATCCGTTCGCGAGATATGGCAGTTTTGAGGTAAGAAACGCTTGAGAAACTCCAAATTTTCGCAGTGCTGATGCTCGAAACGAATAACTAGAACGGTCTAGGGGAAAACTACTCATACCGATGTAATGGGGCTAGTTTCTACTTTCAGATGCAACAGAAACTTTGCGGATTGGTCAATCCGTTCGCGAGATATGACAGTTTTGAGGTAAGAAACGCTTGAGAAACTCCAAATTTTCGCAGTTCTGATGATCGAAACGAATAACTAGAACGGTCTAGGGGAAAACTACTCATACCGTTGTAATGGGGCTAGTTTCTACTTTCAGATGCAACAGAAACTTTGCGGATTGGTCAATCCGTTCGCGAGATATGGCAGTTTTGAGGTAAGAAACGCTTGAGAAACTCCAAATTTTCGCAGTTCTGATGCTCGAAACGAATAACTAGAACGGTCTAGGGGAAAACTACTCATACCGTTGTAATGGGGCTAGTTTCTACTTTCAGATGCAACAGAAACTTTGCGGATTGGTCAATCCGTTCGCGAGATATGGCAGTTTTGAGGTAAGAAACGCTTGAGAAACTCCAAATTTTCGCAGTTCTGATGCTCGAAACGAATAACTAGAACGGTCTAGGGGAAAACTACTCATACCGTTGTAATGGGGCTAGTTTCTACTTTCAGATGCAACAGAAACTTTGCGGATTGGTCAATCCGTTCGCGAGATATGGCAGTTTTGAGGTAAGAAACGCTTGAGAAACTCCAAATTTTCGCAGTTCTGATGCTCGAAACGAATAACTAGAACGGTCTAGGGGAAAACTACTCATACCGTTGTAATGGGGCTAGTTTCTACTTTCAGATGCAACAGAAACTTTGCGGATTGGTCAATCCGTTCGCGAGATATGGCAGTTTTGAGGTAAGAAACGCTTGAGAAACTCCAAATTTTCGCAGTTCTGATGATCGAAACGAATAACTAGAACGGTCTAGGGGAAAACTACTCATACCGTTGTAATGGGGCTAGTTTCTACTTTCAGATGCAACAGAAACTTTGCGGATTGGTCAATCCGTTCGCGAGATATGGCAGTTTTGAAGTAAGAAACGCTTGAGAAACTCCAAATTTCCGCAGTTCTGATGCTCGAAACGAATAACTAGACCGGTCTAGGGGAAAACTACTCATACCGTTGTAATGGGGCGAGTTTCTACTTTCAGATGCAACAGAAACTTTGCGGATTGGTAAATCCGTTCGCGAGATATGGCAGTTTTGAGGTAAGAAACGCTTGAGAAACTCCAAATTTTCGCAGTTCTGATGCTCGAAACGAATAACTAGAACGGTCTAGGGGAAAACTACTCATACCGTTGCAATGGGGCTAGTTTCTACTTTCAGATGCAACAGAAACTTTGCGGATTGGTCAATCCGTTCGCGAGATATGGCAGTTTTGAGGTAAGAAACGCTTGAGAAACTCCAAATTTTCGCAGTTCTGATGATCGAAACGAATAACTAGAACGGTCTAGGGGAAAACTACTCATACCGTTGTAATGGGGCTAGTTTCTACTTTCAGATGCAACAGAAACTTTGCGGATTGGTCAATCCGTTCGCGAGATATGGCAGTTTTGAGGTAAGAAACGCTTGAGAAACTCCAAATTTTCGCAGTTCTGATGCTCGAAACGAATAACTAGAACGGTCTAGGGGAAAACTACTCATACCGTTCTCATGGGGCTAGTTTCTACTTTCAGATGCAACAGAAACTTTGCGGATTGGTCAATCCGTTCGCGAGATATGGCAGTTTTGAGGTAAGAAACGCTTGAGAAACTCCAAATTTTCGCAGTTCTGATGCTCGAAACGAATAACTAGAACGGTCTAGGGGAAAACTACTCATACCGATGTAATGGGGCTGGTTTCTACTTTCAGATGCAACAGAAACTTTGCGGATTGGTCAATCCGTTCGCGAGATATGGCAGTTTTGAGGTAAGAAACGCTTGAGAAACTCCAAATTTTCGCAGTTCTGATGCTCGAAACGAATAACTAAAACGGTCTAGGGGAAAACTACTCATACCGTTGTAATGGGGCTAGTTTCTACTTTCAGATGCAACAGAAACTTTGCGGATTGGTAAATCCGTTCGCGAGATATGGCAGTTTTGAGGTAAGAAACGCTTGAGAAACTCCAAATTTTCGCAGTTCTGATGCTCGAAACGAATAACTAGAACGGTCTAGGGGAAAACTACTCATACCGATGTAATGGGGCTAGTTTCTACTTTCAGATGCAACAGAAACTTTGCGGATTTGTCAATCCGTTCGCGAGATATGGCAGTTTTGAGGTAAGAAACGCTTGAGAAACTCCAAATTTTCGCAGTTCTGATGCTCGAAACGAATAACTAGAACGGTCTAGGGGAAAACTACTCATACCGTTGTAATGGGGCTAGTTTCTACTTTCAGATGCAACAGAAACTTTGCGGATTGGTCAATCCGTTCGCGAGATATGGCAGTTTTGAGGTAAGAAACGCTTGAGAAACTCCAAATTTTCGCAGTTCTGATGATCGAAACGAATAACTAGAACGGTCTAGGGGAAAACTACTCATACCGTTGTAATGGGGCTAGTTTCTACTTTCAGATGCAACAGAAACTTTGCGGATTGGTCAATCCGTTCGCGAGATATGGCAGTTTTGAGGTAAGAAACGCTTGAGAAACTCCAAATTTTCGCAGTTCTGATGCTCGAAACGAATAACTAGAACGGTCTAGGGGAAAACTACTCATACCGTTGTAATGGGGCTAGTTTCTACTTTCAGATGCAACAGAAACTTTGCGGATTGGTCAATCCGTTCGCGAGATATGGCAGTTTTGAGGTAAGAAACGCTTGAGAAACTCCAAATTTTCGCAGTTCTGATATTCGAAACGAATAACTAGACCGGTCTAGGGGAAAACTACTCATACCGTTGTAATGGGGCGAGTTTCTACTTTCAGATGCAACAGAAACTTTGCGGATTGGTCAATCCGTTCGCGAGATATGGCAGTTTTGTGGTAAGAAACGCTTGAGAAACTCCAAATTTTCGCAGTTCTGAGGCTCGAAACGAATAACTAGAACAGCCTAGGGGAAAACTACTCATACCGTTGTAATGGGGCGAGTTACTACTTTCAGATGCAAGAGAAATTTTGCGGATTGGTCGATCCGTTCGCGAGATATGGCAGTTTTGGGGTAAGAAACGCTTGAGAAACTCCAAATTTTCGCAGTTCTGATGCTCGAAACGAATAACTAGAACGGCCTAGGGGATAACTACTTATACCGTTGTAATGGGGCGAGTTTCTACTCTCAGATGCAACAGAAACTTTGCGGATTGGTCAATCCGTTCGCGAGATATGGCAGTTTTGAGGTAAGAAACGCTTGAGAAACTCCAAATTTTCGCAGTTCTGATGCTCGAAACGAATAACTAGAACGGTCTAGGGGAAAACTACTCATACCGTTGTAATGGGGCTAGTTTCTACTTTCAGATGCAACAGAAACTTTGCGGATTGGTCAATCCGTTCGCGAGATATGGCAGTTTTGAGGTAAGAAACGCTTGAGAAACTCCAAATTTTCGCAGTGCTGATGCTCGAAACGAATAACTAGAACGGTCTAGGGGAAAACTACTCATACCGATGTAATGGGGCTAGTTTCTACTTTCAGATGCAACAGAAACTTTGCGGATTTGTCAATCCGTTCGCGAGATATGGCAGTTTTGAGGTAAGAAACGCTTGAGAAACTCCAAATTTTCGCAGTTCTGATGCTCGAAACGAACAACTAGAACGGTCTAGGGGAAAACTACTCATACCGTTGTAATGGGGCTAGTTTCTACTTTCAGATGCAACAGAAACTTTGCGGATTGGTCAATACGTTCGCGAGATATGGCAGTTTTGAGGTAAGAAACGCTTGAGAAACTCCAAATTTTCGCAGTTCTGATGATCGAAACGAATAACTAGAACGGTCTAGGGGAAAACTACTCATACCGTTGTAATGGGGCTAGTTTCTACTTTCAGATGCAACAGAAACTTTGCGGATTGGTCAATCCGTTCGCGAGATATGGCAGTTTTGAGGTAAGAAACGCTTGAGAAACTCCAAATTTTCGCAGTTCTGATGCTCGAAACGAATAACTAGAACGGTCTAGGGGAAAACTACTCATACCGTTGTAATGGGGCTAGTTTCTACTTTCAGATGCAACAGAAACTTTGCGGATTGGTCAATCCGTTCGCGAGATATGGCAGTTTTGAAGTAAGAAACGCTTGAGAAACTCCAAATTTTCGCAGTTCTGATGCTCGAAACGAATAACTAGAACGGTCTAGGGGAAAACTACTCATACCGTTGTAATGGGGCTAGTTTCTACTTTCAGATGCAACAGAAACTTTGCGGATTGGTCAATCCGTTCGCGAGATATGGCAGTTTTGAGGTAAGAAACGCTTGAGAAACTCCAAATTTTCGCAGTTCTGATGATCGAAACGAATAACTAGAACGGTCTAGGGGAAAACTACTCATACCGTTGTAATGGGGCTAGTTTCTACTTTCAGATGCAACAGAAACTTTGCGGATTGGTCAATCCGTTCGCGAGATATGGCAGTTTTGAAGTAAGAAACGCTTGAGAAACTCCAAATTTCCGCAGTTCTGATGCTCGAAACGAATAACTAGACCGGTCTAGGGGAAAACTACTCATACCGTTGTAATGGGGCGAGTTTCTACTTTCAGATGCAACAGAAACTTTGCGGATTGGTAAATCCGTTCGCGAGATATGGCAGTTTTGAGGTAAGAAACGCTTGAGAAACTCCAAATTTTCGCAGTTCTGATGCTCGAAACGAATAACTAGAACGGTCTAGGGGAAAACTACTCATACCGATGTAATGGGGCTAGTTTCTACTTTCAGATGCAACAGAAACTTTGCGGATTTGTCAATCCGTTCGCGAGATATGGCAGTTTTGAGGTAAGAAACGCTTGAGAAACTCCAAATTTTCGCAGTTCTGATGCTCGAAACGAATAACTAGAACGGTCTAGGGGAAAACTACTCATACCGTTGTAATGGGGCTAGTTTCTACTTTCAGATGCAACAGAAACTTTGCGGATTGGTCAATCCGTTCGCGAGATATGGCAGTTTTGAGGTAAGAAACGCTTGAGAAACTCCAAATTTTCGCAGTTCTGATGATCGAAACGAATAACTAGAACGGTCTAGGGGAAAACTACTCATACCGTTGTAATGGGGCGAGTTTCTACTTTCAGATGCAACAGAAACTTTGCGGATTGGTCAATCCGTTCGCGAGATATGGCAGTTTTGAGGTAAGAAACGCTTGAGAAACTCCAAATTTTCGCAGTTCTGATGCTCGAAACGAATAACTAGAACGGTCTAGGGGAAAACTACTCATACCGTTGTAATGGGGCTAGTTTCTACTATCAGATGCAACAGAAACTTTGCGGATTGGTCAATCCGTTCGCGAGATATGGCAGTTTTGAGGTAAGAAACGCTTGAGAAACTCCAAATTTTCGCAGTTCTGATGTTCGAAACGAATAACTAGACCGGTCTAGGGGAAAACTACTCATACCGTTGTAATGGGGCGAGTTTCTACTTTCAGATGCAACAGAAACTTTGCGGATTGGTCAATCCGTTCGCGAGATATGGCAGTTTTGTGGTAAGAAACGCTTGAGAAACTCCAAATTTTCGCAGTTCTGAGGCTCGAAACGAATAACTAGAACAGCCTAGGGGAAAACTACTCATACCGTTGTAATGGGGCGAGTTACTACTTTCAGATGCAAGAGAAATTTTGCGGATTGGTCGATCCGTTCGCGAGATATGGCAGTTTTGGGGTAAGAGACGCTTGAGAAACTCCAAATTTTCGCAGTTCTGATGCTCGAAACGAATAACTAGAACGGCCTAGGGGATAACTACTTATACCGTTGTAATGGGGCGAGTTTCTACTTTCAGATGCAACAGAAACTTTGCGGATTGGTCAATCCGTTCGCGAGATATGGCAGTTTTGAGGTAAGAAACGCTTGAGAAACTCCAAATTTTCGCAGTTCTGATGCTCGAAACGAATAACTAGAACGGTCTAGGGGAAAACTACTCATACCGTTGTAATGGGGCTAGTTTCTACTTTCAGATGCAACAGAAACTTTGCGGATTGGTCAATCCGTTCGCGAGATATGGCAGTTTTGAGGTAAGAAACGCTTGAGAAACTCCAAATTTTCGCAGTTCTGATGCTCGAAACGAATAACTAGAACGGTCTAGGGGAAAACTACTCATACCGATGTAATGGGGCTAGTTTCTACTTTCAGATGCAACAGAAACTTTGCGGATTGGTCAATCCGTTCGCGAGATATGGCAGTTTTGAGGTAAGAAACGCTTGAGAAACTCCAAATTTTCGCAGTTCTGATGATCGAAACGAATAACTAGAACGGTCTAGGGGAAAACTACTCATACCGTTGTAATGGGGCTAGTTTCTACTTTCAGATGCAACAGAAACTTTGCGGATTGGTCAATCCGTTCGCGAGATATGGCAGTTTTGAGGTAAGAAACGCTTGAGAAACTCCAAATTTTCGCAGTTCTGATGCTCGAAACGAATAACTAGAACGGTCTAGGGGAAAACTACTCATACCGTTGTAATGGGGCTAGTTTCTACTTTCAGATGCAACAGAAACTTTGCGGATTGGTCAATCCGTTCGCGAGATATGGCAGTTTTGAGGTAAGAAACGCTTGAGAAACTCCAAATTTTCGCAGTTCTGATGCTCGAAACGAATAACTAGAACGGTCTAGGGGAAAACTACTCATACCGTTGTATTGGGGCTAGTTTCTACTTTCAGATGCAACAGAAACTTTGCGGATTGGTCAATCCGTTCGCGAGATATGGCAGTTTTGAGGTAAGAAACGCTTGAGAAACTCCAAATTTTCGCAGTTCTGATGCTCGAAACGAATAACTAGAACGGTCTAGGGGAAAACTACTCATACCGTTGTAATGGGGCTAGTTTCTACTTTCAGATGCAACAGAAACTTTGCGGATTGGTCAATCCGTTCGCGAGATATGGCAGTTTTGAGGTAAGAAACGCTTGAGAAACTCCAAATTTTCGCAGTGCTGATGCTCGAAACGAATAACTAGAACGGTCTAGGGGAAAACTACTCATACCGATGTAATGGGGCTAGTTTCTACTTTCAGATGCAACAGAAACTTTGCGGATTTGTCAATCCGTTCGCGAGATATGGCAGTTTTGAGGTAAGAAACGCTTGAGAAACTCCAAATTTTCGCAGTTCTGATGCTCGAAACGAACAACTAGAACGGTCTAGGGGAAAACTACTCATACCGTTGTAATGGGGCTAGTTTCTACTTTCAGATGCAACAGAAACTTTGCGGATTGGTCAATCCGTTCGCGAGATATGGCAGTTTTGAGGTAAGAAACGCTTGAGAAACTCCAAATTTTCGCAGTTCTGATGATCGAAACGAATAACTAGAACGGTCTAGGGGAAAACTACTCATACCGTTGTAATGGGGCTAGTTTCTACTTTCAGATGCAACAGAAACTTTGCGGATTGGTCAATCCGTTCGCGAGATATGGCAGTTTTGAGGTAAGAAACGCTTGAGAAACTCCAAATTTTCGCAGTTCTGATGCTCGAAACGAATAACTAGAACGGTCTAGGGGAAAACTACTCATACCGTTGTAATGGGGCTAGTTTCTACTTTCAGATGCAACAGAAACTTTGCGGATTGGTCAATCCGTTCGCGAGATATGGCAGTTTTGAAGTAAGAAACGCTTGAGAAACTCCAAATTTTCGCAGTTCTGATGCTCGAAACGAATAACCAGAACGGTCTAGGGGAAAACTACTCATACCGTTGTAATGGGGCTAGTTTCTACTTTCAGATGCAACAGAAACTTTGCGGATTGGTCAATCCGTTCGCGAGATATGGCAGTTTTGAGGTAAGAAACGCTTGAGAAACTCCAAATTTTCGCAGTTCTGATGATCGAAACGAATAACTAGAACGGTCTAGGGGAAAACTACTCATACCGTTGTAATGGGGCTAGTTTCTACTTTCAGATGCAACAGAAACTTTGCGGATTGGTCAATCCGTTCGCGAGATATGGCAGTTTTGAAGTAAGAAACGCTTGAGAAACTCCAAATTTCCGCAGTTCTGATGCTCGAAACGAATAACTAGACCGGTCTAGGGGAAAACTACTCATACCGTTGTAATGGGGCGAGTTTCTACTTTCAGATGCAACAGAAACTTTGCGGATTGGTAAATCCGTTCGCGAGATATGGCAGTTTTGAGGTAAGAAACGCTTGAGAAACTCCAAATTTTCGCAGTTCTGATGCTCGAAACGAATAACTAGAACGGTCTAGGGGAAAACTACTCATACCGATGTAATGGGGCTAGTTTCTACTTTCAGATGCAACAGAAACTTTGCGGATTTGTCAATCCGTTCGCGAGATATGGCAGTTTTGAGGTAAGAAACGCTTGAGAAACTCCAAATTTTCGCAGTTCTGATGCTCGAAACGAATAACTAGAACGGTCTAGGGGAAAACTACTCATACCGTTGTAATGGGGCTAGTTTCTACTTTCAGATGCAACAGAAACTTTGCGGATTGGTCAATCCGTTCGCGAGATATGGCAGTTTTGAGGTAAGAAACGCTTGAGAAACTCCAAATTTTCGCAGTTCTGATGATCGAAACGAATAACTAGAACGGTCTAGGGGAAAACTACTCATACCGTTGTAATGGGGCGAGTTTCTACTTTCAGATGCAACAGAAACTTTGCGGATTGGTCAATCCGTTCGCGAGATATGGCAGTTTTGAGGTAAGAAACGCTTGAGAAACTCCAAATTTTCGCAGTTCTGATGCTCGAAACGAATAACTAGAACGGTCTAGGGGAAAACTACTCATACCGTTGTAATGGGGCTAGTTTCTACTATCAGATGCAACAGAAACTTTGCGGATTGGTCAATCCGTTCGCGAGATATGGCAGTTTTGAGGTAAGAAACGCTTGAGAAACTCCAAATTTTCGCAGTTCTGATGTTCGAAACGAATAACTAGACCGGTCTAGGGGAAAACTACTCATACCGTTGTAATGGGGCGAGTTTCTACTTTCAGATGCAACAGAAACTTTGCGGATTGGTCAATCCGTTCGCGAGATATGGCAGTTTTGTGGTAAGAAACGCTTGAGAAACTCCAAATTTTCGCAGTTCTGAGGCTCGAAACGAATAACTAGAACAGCCTAGGGGAAAACTACTCATACCGTTGTAATGGGGCGAGTTACTACTTTCAGATGCAAGAGAAATTTTGCGGATTGGTCGATCCGTTCGCGAGATATGGCAGTTTTGGGGTAAGAGACGCTTGAGAAACTCCAAATTTTCGCAGTTCTGATGCTCGAAACGAATAACTAGAACGGCCTAGGGGATAACTACTTATACCGTTGTAATGGGGCGAGTTTCTACTTTCAGATGCAACAGAAACTTTGCGGATTGGTCAATCCGTTCGCGAGATATGGCAGTTTTGAGGTAAGAAACGCTTGAGAAACTCCAAATTTTCGCAGTTCTGATGCTCGAAACGAATAACTAGAACGGTCTAGGGGAAAACTACTCATACCGTTGTAATGGGGCTAGTTTCTACTTTCAGATGCAACAGAAACTTTGCGGATTGGTCAATCCGTTCGCGAGATATGGCAGTTTTGAGGTAAGAAACGCTTGAGAAACTCCAAATTTTCGCAGTTCTGATGCTCGAAACGAATAACTAGAACGGTCTAGGGGAAAACTACTCATACCGATGTAATGGGGCTAGTTTCTACTTTCAGATGCAACAGAAACTTTGCGGATTGGTCAATCCGTTCGCGAGATATGGCAGTTTTGAGGTAAGAAACGCTTGAGAAACTCCAAATTTTCGCAGTTCTGATGATCGAAACGAATAACTAGAACGGTCTAGGGGAAAACTACTCATACCGTTGTAATGGGGCTAGTTTCTACTTTCAGATGCAACAGAAACTTTGCGGATTGGTCAATCCGTTCGCGAGATATGGCAGTTTTGAGGTAAGAAACGCTTGAGAAACTCCAAATTTTCGCAGTTCTGATGCTCGAAACGAATAACTAGAACGGTCTAGGGGAAAACTACTCATACCGTTGTAATGGGGCTAGTTTCTACTTTCAGATGCAACAGAAACTTTGCGGATTGGTCAATCCGTTCGCGAGATATGGCAGTTTTGAGGTAAGAAACGCTTGAGAAACTCCAAATTTTCGCAGTTCTGATGCTCGAAACGAATAACTAGAACGGTCTAGGGGAAAACTACTCATACCGTTGTATTGGGGCTAGTTTCTACTTTCAGATGCAACAGAAACTTTGCGGATTGGTCTATCCGTTCGCGAGATATGGCAGTTTTGAGGTAAGAAACGCTTGAGAAACTCCAAATTTTCGCAGTTCTGATGTTCGAAACGAATAACTAGAACGGTCTAGGGGAAAACTACTCATACCGTTGTAATGGGGCTAGTTTCTACTTTCAGATGCAACAGAAACTTTGCGGATTGGTCAATCCGTTCGCGAGATATGGCAGTTTTGAGGTAAGAAACGCTTGAGAAACTCCAAATTTTCGCAGTTCTGATGCTCGAAACGAATAACTAGAACGGTCTAGGGGAAAACTACTAATACCGTTGTAATGGGGCTAGTTTCTACTTTCAGATGCAACAGAAACTTTGCGGATTGGTCAATCCGTTCGCGAGATATGGCAGTTTTGAAGTAAGAAACGCTTGAGAAACACCAAATTTTCGCAGTTCTGATGCTCGAAACGAATAACTAGAACGGTCTAGGGGAAAACTACTCATACCGTTGTAATGGGGCTAGTTTCTACTTTCAGATGCAACAGAAACTATGCGGATTGGTCAATCCGTTCGCGAGATACGGCAGTTTTGAGGTAAGAAACGCTTGAGAAACTCCAAATTTTCGCAGTTCTGATGCTCGAAACGAATAACTAGACCGGTCTAGGGGAAAACTACTCATACCGTTGTAATGGGGCGAGTTTCTACTTTCAGATGCAACAGAAACTTTGCGGATTGGTCAATCCGTTCGCGAGATATGGCAGTTTTGAGGTAAGAAACGCTTGAGAAACTCCAAATTTTCGCAGTTCTGATGCTCGAAACGAATAACTAGAACGGTCTAGGGGAAAACTACTCATACCGTTGTAATGGGGCTAGTTTCTACTTTCAGATGCAACAGAAACTTTGCGGATTGGTCAATCCGTTCGCGAGATATGGCAGTTTCGAGGTAAGAAACGCTTGAGAAACTCCAAATGTTCGCAGTTCTGATGATCGAAACGAATAACTAGAACGGTCTAGGGGAAAACTACTCATACCGTTGTAATGGGGCTAGTTTCTACTTTCAGATGCAACAGAAACTTTGCGGATTGGTCAATCCGTTCGCGAGATATGGCAGTTTTGAGGTAAGAAACGCTTGAAAAACTCCAAATTTTCGCAGTTCTGATGCTCGAAACGAATAACTAGAACGGTCTAGGGGAAAACTACTCATACCGTTGTAATGGAGCTAGTTTCTACTTTCAGATGCAACAGAAACTTTGCGGATTGGTCAATCCGTTCGCGAGATATGGCAGTTTTGAGGTAAGAAACGCTTGAGAAACTCCAAATTTTCGCAGTTCTGATGCTCGAAACGAATAACTAGAACGGTCTAGGGGAAAACTACTCATACCGTTGTAATGGGGCTAGTTTCTACTTTCAGATGCAACAGAAACTTTGCGGATTGGTCAATCCGTTCGCGAGATATGGCAGTTTTGAGGTAAGAAACGCTTGAGAAACTCCAAATTTTCGCAGTTCTGATGCTCGAAACGAATAACTAGAACGGTCTAGGGGAAAACTACTCATACCGTTCTAATGGGGCTAGTTACTACTTTCAGATGCAACAGAAACTTTGCGGATTGGTCAATCCGTTCGCGAGATATGGCAGTTTTGAGGTAAGAAACGCTTGAGAAACTCCAAATTTTCGCAGTTCTGATGCTCGAAACGAATAACTAGAACGGTCTAGGGGAAAACTACTCATACCGATGTAATGGGGCTAGTTTCTACTTTCAGATGCAACAGAAACTTTGCGGATTGGTCAATCCGTTCGCGAGATATGGCAGTTTTGAGGTAAGAAACGCTTGAGAAACTCCAAATTTTCGCAGTTCTGATGCTCGAAACGAATAACTAGAACGGTCTAGGGGAAAACTACTCATACCGTTGTAATGGGGCTAGTTTCTACTTTCAGATGCAACAGAAACTTTGCGGATTGGTCAATCCGTTCGCGAGATATGGCAGTTTTGAGGTAAGAAACGCTTGAGAAACTCCAAATTTTCGCAGTTCTGATGATCGAAACGAAAGACTAGAACGGTCTAGGGGAAAACTACTCATACCGTTGTAATGGGGCTAGTTTCTACTTTCAGATGCAACAGAAACTTTGCGGATTGGTCAATCCGTTCGCGAGATATGGCAGTTTTGAGGTAAGAAACGCTTGAGAAACTCCAAATTTTCGCAGTTCTGATGCTCGAAACGAATAACTAGAACGGTCTAGGGGAAAACTACTCATACCGTTGTAATGGGGCTAGTTTCTACTTTCAGATGCAACAGAAACTTTGCGGATTCGTCAATCCATTCGCGAGATATGGCAGTTTTGAGGTAAGAAACGCTTGAGAAACTCCAAATTTTCGCAGTTCTGATGCTCGAAACGAATAACTAGAACGGTCTAGGGGAAAACTACTCATACCGTTCTAATGGGGCTAGTTTCTACTTTCAGATGCAGCAGAAACTTTGCGGATTGGTCAATCCGTTCGCGAGATATGGCAGTTTTGAGGTAAGAAACGCTTGAGAAACTACAAATTTTCGCAGTTCTGATGCTCGAAACGAATGACTAGAACGGTCTAGGGGAAAACTACTCATACCGTTGTAATGGGGCTAGTTTCTACTTTCAGATGCAACAGAAACTTTGCGGATTGGTCAATCCGTTCGCGAGATATGGCAGTTTTGAGGTAAGAAACGCTTGAGAAACTCCAAATTTTCGCAGTTCTGATGCTCGAAACGAATAACTAGAACGGTCTAGGGGAAAACTACTCATACCGTTGTAATGGGGCCAGTTTCTACTTTCAGATGCAACAGAAACTTTGCGGATTGGTCAATCCGTTCGCGAGATATGGCAGTTTTGAGGTAAGAAACGCTTGAGAAACTCCAAATTTTCGCAGTTCTGATGCTCGAAACGAATAACTAGAACGGTCTAGGGGAAAACTACTCATACCGTTCTAATGGGGCTAGTTACTACTTTCAGATGCAACAGAAACTTTGCGGATTGGTCAATCCGTTCGCGAGATATGCCAGTTTTGAGGTAAGAAACGCTTGAGAAACTCCAAATTTTCGCAGTTCTGATGCTCGAAACGAATAACTAGAACGGTCTGGGGGAAAACTACTCATACCGATGTAATGGGGCTAGTTTCTACTTTCAGATGCAACAGAAACTTTGCGGATTGGTCAATCCGTTCGCGAGATATGGCAGTTTTGAGGTAAGAAACGCTTGAGAAACTCCAAATTTTCGCAGTTCTGATGCTCGAAACGAATAACTAGAACGGTCTAGGGGAAAACTACTCATACCGTTGTAATGGGGCTAGTTTCTACTTTCAGATGCAACAGAAACTTTGCGGATTGGTCAATCCGTTCGCGAGATATGGCAGTTTTGAGGTAAGAAACGCTTGAGAAACTCCAAATTTTCGCAGTTCTGATGATCGAAACGAATAACTAGAACGGTCTAGGGGAAAACTACTCATACCGTTGTAATGGGGCTAGTTTCTACTTTCAGATGCAACAGAAACTTTGCGGATTGGTCAATCCGTTCGCGAGATATGGCAGTTTTGAGGTAAGAAACGCTTGAGAAACTCCAAATTTTCGCAGTTCTGATGCTCGAAACGAATAACTAGAACGGTCTAGGGGAAAACTACTCATACCGTTGTAATGGGGCTAGTTTCTACTTTCAGATGCAACAGAAACTTTGCGGATTCGTCAATCCATTCGCGAGATATGGCAGTTTTGAGGTAAGAAACGCTTGAGAAACTCCAAATTTTCGCAGTTCTGATGCTCGAAACGAATAACTAGAACGGTCTAGGGGAAAACTACTCATACCGTTCTAATGGGGCTAGTTTCTACTTTCAGATGCAGCAGAAACTTTTCGGATTGGTCAATCCGTTCGCGAGATATGGCAGTTTTGAGGTAAGAAACGCTTGAGAACTACAAATTTTCGCAGTTCTGATGCTCGAAACGAATAACTAGACCGGTCTAGGGGAAAACTACTCATACCGTTGTAATGGGGCTAGTTTCTACTTTCAGATGCAACAGAAACTTTGCGGATTGGTCAATTCGTTCGCGAGATATGGCAGTTTTTGAGGTAAGAAACGCTTGAGAAACTCCAAATTTTCGCAGTTCTGATGCTCGAAACGAATAACTAGAACGGTCTAGGGGAAAACTACTCATACCGTTGTAATGGGGCTAGTTTCTACTTTCAGATGCAACAGAAACTTTGCGGATTGGTCAATCCGTTCGCGAGATATGGCAGTTTTGAGGTAAGAAACGCATGAGAAACTCCAAATTTTCGCAGTTCTGATGCTCGAAACGAATAACTAGAACGGCCTAGGGGATAACTACTTATACCGTTGTAATGGGGCGAGGTTTCTACTTTCAGATGCAACAGAAACTTTGCGGATTGGTCAATCCGTTCGCGAGATATGGCAGTTTTGAGGTAAGAAACGCTTGAGAAACTCCAAATTTTCGCAGTTCTGATGCTCGAAACGAATAACTAGACCGGTCTAGGGGAAAACTACTCTACTAACCGTTGTAATGGGGCTAGTTTCTACTTTCAGATGCAACAGAAACTTTGCGGATCAATCCGTTCGCGAGATATGGCAGTTTTGAGGTAAGAAACGCTTGAGAAACTCCAAATTTTCGCAGTTCTGATGCTCGAAACGAATAACTAGAACGGTCTAGGGGAAAACTACTCATACCGTTGTAATGGGGCTAGTTTCTACTTTCAGATGCAACAGAAACTTTGCGGATTGGTCAATCCGTTCGCGAGATATGGCAGTTTTGAGGTAAGAAACGCTTGAGAAACTCCAAATTTTCGCAGTTCTGATGCTCGAAACGAATAACTAGAACGGTCTAGGGGAAAACTACTCATACCGTTCTAATGGGGCTAGTTACTACTTTCAGATGCAACAGAAACTTTGCGGATTGGTCAATCCGTTCGCGAGATATGGCAGTTTTGAGGTAAGAAACGCTTGAGAAACTCCAAATTTTCGCAGTTCTGATGCTCGAAACGAATAACTAGAACGGCCTAGGGGAAAACTACTCATACCGTTGTAATGGGGCTAGTTTCTACTTTCAGATGCAACAGAAACTTTGCGGATTCGTCAATCCATTCGCGAGATATGGCAGTTTTGAGGTAAGAAACGCTTGAGAAACTCCAAATTTTCGCAGTTCTGATGCTCGAAACGAATAACTAGAACGGTCTAGGGGAAAACTACTCATACCGTTCTAATGGGGCTAGTTTCTACTTTCAGATGCAGCAGAAACTTTGCGGATTGGTCAATCCGTTCGCGAGATATGGCAGTTTTGAGGTAAGAAACGCTTGAGAAACTACAAATTTTCGCAGTTCTGATGCTCGAAACGAATAACTAGACCGGTCTAGGGGAAAACTACTCATACCGTTGTAATGGGGCTAGTTTCTACTTTCAGATGCAACAGAAACTTTGCGGATTGGTCAATTCGTTCGCGAGATATGGCAGTTTTGAGGTAAGAAACGCTTGAGAAACTCCAAATTTTCGCAGTTCTGATGCTCGAAACGAATAACTAGAACGGTCTAGGGGAAAACTACTCATACCGTTGTAATGGGGCTAGTTTCTACTTTCAGATGCAACAGAAACTTTGCGGATTGGTCAATCCGTTCGCGAGATATGGCAGTTTTGAGGTAAGAAACGCTTGAGAAACTCCAAATTTTCGCAGTTCTGATGCTCGAAACGAATAACTAGAACGGCCTAGGGGATAACTACTCATACCGTTCTAATGGGGCTAGTTTCTACTTTCAGATGCAGCAGAAACTTTGCGGATTGGTCAATCCGTTCGCGAGATATGGCAGTTTTGAGGTAAGAAACGCTTGAGAAACTACAAATTTTCGCAGTTCTGATGCTCGAAACGAATAACTAGACCGGTCTAGGGGAAAACTACTCATACCGTTGTAATGGGGCTAGTTTCTACTTTCAGATGCAACAGAAACTTTGCGGATTGGTCAATTCGTTCGCGAGATATGGCAGTTTTGAGGTAAGAAACGCTTGAGAAACTCCAAATTTTCGCAGTTCTGATGCTCGAAACGAATAACTAGAACGGTCTAGGGGAAAACTACTCATACCGTTGTAATGGGGCTAGTTTCTACTTTCAGATGCAACAGAAACTTTGCGGATTGGTCAATCCGTTCGCGAGATATGGCAGTTTTGAGGTAAGAAACGCTTGAGAAACTCCAAATTTTCGCAGTTCTGATGCTCGAAACGAATAACTAGAACGGCCTAGGGGATAACTACTTATACCGTTGTAATGGGGCGAGTTTCTACTTTCAGATGCAACAGAAACTTTGCGGATTGGTCAATCCGTTCGCGAGATATGGCAGTTTTGAGGTAAGAAACGCTTGAGAAACTCCAAATTTTCGCAGTTCTGATGCTCGAAACGAATAACTAGACCGGTCTAGGGGAAAACTACTCATACCGTTGTAATGGGGCTAGTTTCTACTTTCAGATGCAACAGAAACTTTGCGGATTGGTCAATTCGTTCGCGAGATATGGCAGTTTTGAGGTAAGAAACGCTTGAGAAACTCCAAATTTTCACAGTTCTGATGCTCGAAACGAATAACTAGAACGGTCTAGGGGAAAACTACTCATACCGTTGTAATGGGGCTAGTTTCTACTTTCAGATGCAACAGAAACTTTGCGGATTGGTCAATCCGTTCGCGAGATATGGCAGTTTTGAGGTAAGAAACGCTTGAGAAACTCCAAATTTTCGCAGTTCTGACGCTCGAAACGAATAACTAGAACGGTCTAGGGGAAAACTACTCATACCGTTGTAATGGGGCTAGTTTCTACTTTCAGATGCAACAGAAACTTTGCGGATTGGTCAATCCGTTCGCGAGATATGGCAGTTTTGAGGTAAGAAACGCTTGAGAAACTCCAAATTTTCGCAGTTCTGATGCTCGAAACGAATAACTAGACCGGTCTAGGGGAAAACTACTCATACCGTTGTAATGGGGCTAGTTTCTACTTTCAGATGCAACAGAAACTTTGCGGATTGGTCAATCCGTTCGCGAGATATGGCAGTTTTGAGGTAAGAAACGCTTGAGAAACTCCAAATTTTCGCAGTTCTGATGCTCGAAACGAATAACTAGAACGGTCTAGGGGAAAACTACTCATACCGTTCTAATGGGGCTAGTTACTACTTTCAGATGCAACAGAAACTTTGCGGATTGGTCAATCCGTTCGCGAGATATGGCAGTTTTGAGGTAAGAAACGCTTGAGAAACTCCAAATTTTCGCAGTTCTGATGCTCGAAACGAATAACTAGAACGGTCTAGGGGAAAACTACTCATACCGATGTAATGGGGCTAGTTTCTACTTTCAGATGCAACAGAAACTTTGCGGATTGGTCAATCCGTTCGCGAGATATGGCAGTTTTGAGGTAAGAAACGCTTGAGAAACTCCAAATTTTCGCAGTTCTGATGCTCGAAACGAATAACTAGAACGGTCTAGGGGAAAACTACTCATACCGTTGTAATGGGGCTAGTTTCTACTTTCAGATGCAACAGAAACTTTGCGGATTGGTCAATCCGTTCGCGAGATATGGCAGTTTTGAGGTAAGAAACGCTTGAGAAACTCCAAATTTTCGCAGTTCTGATGTTCGAAACGAATAACTAGACCGGTCTAGGGGAAAACTACTCATACCGTTGTAATGGGGCGAGTTTCTACTTTCAGATGCAACAGAAACTTTGCGGATTGGTCAATCCGTTCGCGAGATATGGCAGTTTTGTGGTAAGAAACGCTTGAGAAACTCCAAATTTTCGCAGTTCTGAGGCTCGAAACGAATAACTAGAACAGCCTAGGGGAAAACTACTCATACCGTTGTAATGGGGCGAGTTACTACTTTCAGATGCAAGAGAAATTTTGCGGATTGGTCGATCCGTTCGCGAGATATGGCCGTTTTGGGGTAAGAAACGCTTGAGAAACTCCAAATTTTCGCAGTTCTGATGCTCGAAACGAATAACTAGAACGGCCTAGGGGATAACTACTTATACCGTTGTAATGGGGCGAGTTTCTACTTTCAGATGCAACAGAAACTTTGCGGATTGGTCAATCCGTTCGCGAGATATGGCAGTTTTGAGGTAAGAAACGCTTGAGAAACTCCAAATTTTCGCAGTTCTGATGCTCGAAACGAATAACTAGAACGGTCTAGGGGAAAACTACTCATACCGTTGTAATGGGGCTAGTTTCTACTTTTAGATGCAACAGAAACTTTGCGGATTGGTCAATCCGTTCGCGAGATATGGCAGTTTTGAGGTAAGAAACGCTTGAGAAACTCCAAATTTTCGCAGTTCTGATGCTCGAAACGAATAACTAGAACGGTCTAGGGGAAAACTACTCATACCGATGTAATGGGGCTAGTTTCTACTTTCAGATGCAACAGAAACTTTGCGGATTGGTCAATCCGTTCGCGAGATATGGCAGTTTTGAGGTAAGAAACGCTTGAGAATCTCCAAATTTTCGCAGTTCTGATGATCGAAACGAATAACTAGAACGGTCTAGGGGAAAACTACTCATACCGTTGTAATGGGGCTAGTTTCTACTTTCAGATGCAACAGAAACTTTGCGGATTGGTCAATCCGTTCGCGAGATATGGCAGTTTTGAGGTAAGAAACGCTTGAGAAACTCCAAATTTTCGCAGTTCTGATGCTCGAAACGAATAACTAGAACGGTCTAGGGGAAAACTACTCATACCGTTGTAATGGGGCTAGTTTCTACTTTCAGATGCAACATTAACTTTGCGGATTGGTCAATCCGTTCGCGAGATATGGCAGTTTTGAGGTAAGAAACGCTTGAGAAACTCCAAATTTTCGCAGTTCTGATGCTCGAAACGAATAACTAGAACGGTCTAGGGGAAAACTACTCATACCGTTGTATTGGGGCTAGTTTCTACTTTCAGATGCAACAGAAACTTTGCGGATTGGTCTATCCGTTCGCGAGATATGGCAGTTTTGAGGTAAGAAACGCTTGAGAAACTCCAAATTTTCGCAGTTCTGATGTTCGAAACGAATAACTAGAACGGTCTAGGGGAAAACTACTCATACCGTTGTAATGGGGCTAGTTTCTACTTTCAGATGCAACAGAAACTTTGCGGATTGGTCAATTCGTTCGCGAGATATGGCAGTTTTGAGGTAAGAAACGCTTGAGAAACTCCAAATTTTCGCAGTTCTGATGCTCGAAACGAATAACTAGAACGGTCTAGGGGAAAACTACTCATACCGTTGTAATGGGGCTAGTTTCTACTTTCAGATGCAACAGAAACTTTGCGGATTGGTCAATCCGTTCGCGAGATATGGCAGTTTTGAGGTAAGAAACGCTTGAGAAACTCCAAATTTTCGCAGTTCTGATGCTCGAAACGAATAACTAGAACGGCCTAGGGGATAACTACTTATACCGTTGTAATGGGGCGAGTTTCTACTTTCAGATGCAACAGAAACTTTGCGGATTGGTCAATCCGTTCGCGAGATATGGCAGTTTTGAGGTAAGAGACGCTTGAGAAACTCCAAATTTTCGCAGTTCTGATGCTCGAAACGAATAACTAGACCGGTCTAGGGGAAAACTACTCATACCGTTGTAATGGGGCTAGTTTCTACTTTCAGATGCAACAGAAACTTTGCGGATTGGTCAATTCGTTCGCGAGATATGGCAGTTTTGAGGTAAGAAACGCTTGAGAAACTCCAAATTTTCACAGTTCTGATGCTCGAAACGAATAACTAGAACGGTCTAGGGGAAAACTACTCATACCGTTGTAATGGGGCTAGTTTCTACTTTCAGATGCAACAGAAACTTTGCGGATTGGTCAATCCGTTCGCGAGATATGGCAGTTTTGAGGTAAGAAACGCTTGAGAAACTCCAAATTTTCGCAGTTCTGACGCTCGAAACGAATAACTAGAACGGTCTAGGGGAAAACTACTCATACCGTTGTAATGGGGCTAGTTTCTACTTTCAGATGCAACAGAAACTTTGCGGATTGGTCAATCCGTTCGCGAGATATGGCAGTTTTGAGGTAAGAAACGCTTGAGAAACTCCAAATTTTCGCAGTTCTGATGCTCGAAACGAATAACTAGACCGGTCTAGGGGAAAACTACTCATACCGTTGTAATGGGGCTAGTTTCTACTTTCAGATGCAACAGAAACTTTGCGGATTGGTCAATCCGTTCGCGAGATATGGCAGTTTTGAGGTAAGAAACGCTTGAGAAACTCCAAATTTTCGCAGTTCTGATGCTCGAAACGAATAACTAGAACGGTCTAGGGGAAAACTACTCATACCGTTCTAATGGGGCTAGTTACTACTTTCAGATGCAACAGAAACTTTGCGGATTGGTCAATCCGTTCGCGAGATATGGCAGTTTTGAGGTAAGAAACGCTTGAGAAACTCCAAATTTTCGCAGTTCTGATGCTCGAAACGAATAACTAGAACGGTCTAGGGGAAAACTACTCATACCGATGTAATGGGGCTAGTTTCTACTTTCAGATGCAACAGAAACTTTGCGGATTGGTCAATCCGTTCGCGAGATATGGCAGTTTTGAGGTAAGAAACGCTTGAGAAACTCCAAATTTTCGCAGTTCTGATGCTCGAAACGAATAACTAGAACGGTCTAGGGGAAAACTACTCATACCGTTGTAATGGGGCTAGTTTCTACTTTCAGATGCAACAGAAACTTTGCGGATTGGTCAATCCGTTCGCGAGATATGGCAGTTTTGAGGTAAGAAACGCTTGAGAAACTCCAAATTTTCGCAGTTCTGATGTTCGAAACGAATAACTAGACCGGTCTAGGGGAAAACTACTCATACCGTTGTAATGGGGCGAGTTTCTACTTTCAGATGCAACAGAAACTTTGCGGATTGGTCAATCCGTTCGCGAGATATGGCAGTTTTGTGGTAAGAAACGCTTGAGAAACTCCAAATTTTCGCAGTTCTGAGGCTCGAAACGAATAACTAGAACAGCCTAGGGGAAAACTACTCATACCGTTGTAATGGGGCGAGTTACTACTTTCAGATGCAAGAGAAATTTTGCGGATTGGTCGATCCGTTCGCGAGATATGGCAGTTTTGGGGTAAGAAACGCTTGAGAAACTCCAAATTTTCGCAGTTCTGATGCTCGAAACGAATAACTAGAACGGCCTAGGGGATAACTACTTATACCGTTGTAATGGGGCGAGTTTCTACTTTCAGATGCAACAGAAACTTTGCGGATTGGTCAATCCGTTCGCGAGATATGGCAGTTTTGAGGTAAGAAACGCTTGAGAAACTCCAAATTTTCGCAGTTCTGATGCTCGAAACGAATAACTAGAACGGTCTAGGGGAAAACTACTCATACCGTTGTAATGGGGCTAGTTTCTACTTTTAGATGCAACAGAAACTTTGCGGATTGGTCAATCCGTTCGCGAGATATGGCAGTTTTGAGGTAAGAAACGCTTGAGAAACTCCAAATTTTCGCAGTTCTGATGCTCGAAACGAATAACTAGAACGGTCTAGGGGAAAACTACTCATACCGATGTAATGGGGCTAGTTTCTACTTTCAGATGCAACAGAAACTTTGCGGATTGGTCAATCCGTTCGCGAGATATGGCAGTTTTGAGGTAAGAAACGCTTGAGAATCTCCAAATTTTCGCAGTTCTGATGATCGAAACGAATAACTAGAACGGTCTAGGGGAAAACTACTCATACCGTTGTAATGGGGCTAGTTTCTACTTTCAGATGCAACAGAAACTTTGCGGATTGGTCAATCCGTTCGCGAGATATGGCAGTTTTGAGGTAAGAAACGCTTGAGAAACTCCAAATTTTCGCAGTTCTGATGCTCGAAACGAATAACTAGAACGGTCTAGGGGAAAACTACTCATACCGTTGTAATGGGGCTAGTTTCTACTTTCAGATGCAACATTAACTTTGCGGATTGGTCAATCCGTTCGCGAGATATGGCAGTTTTGAGGTAAGAAACGCTTGAGAAACTCCAAATTTTCGCAGTTCTGATGCTCGAAACGAATAACTAGAACGGTCTAGGGGAAAACTACTCATACCGTTGTATTGGGGCTAGTTTCTACTTTCAGATGCAACAGAAACTTTGCGGATTGGTCTATCCGTTCGCGAGATATGGCAGTTTTGAGGTAAGAAACGCTTGAGAAACTCCAAATTTTCGCAGTTCTGATGTTCGAAACGAATAACTAGAACGGTCTAGGGGAAAACTACTCATACCGTTGTAATGGGGCTAGTTTCTACTTTCAGATGCAACAGAAACTTTGCGGATTGGTCAATCCGTTCGCGAGATATGGCAGTTTTGAGGTAAGAAACGCTTGAGAAACTCCAAATTTTCGCAGTTCTGATGCTCGAAACGAATAACTAGAACGGTCTAGGGGAAAACTACTAATACCGTTGTAATGGGGCTAGTTTCTACTTTCAGATGCAACAGAAACTTTGCGGATTGGTCAATCCGTTCGCGAGATATGGCAGTTTTGAAGTAAGAAACGCTTGAGAAACACCAAATTTTCGCAGTTCTGATGCTCGAAACGAATAACTAGAACGGTCTAGGGGAAAACTACTCATACCGTTGTAATGGGGCTAGTTTCTACTTTCAGATGCAACAGAAACTATGCGGATTGGTCAATCCGTTCGCGAGATACGGCAGTTTTGAGGTAAGAAACGCTTGAGAAACTCCAAATTTTCGCAGTTCTGATGCTCGAAACGAATAACTAGACCGGTCTAGGGGAAAACTACTCATACCGTTGTAATGGGGCGAGTTTCTACTTTCAGATGCAACAGAAACTTTGCGGATTGGTCAATCCGTTCGCGAGATATGGCAGTTTTGAGGTAAGAAACGCTTGAGAAACTCCAAATTTTCGCAGTTCTGATGCTCGAAACGAATAACTAGAACGGTCTAGGGGAAAACTACTCATACCGTTGTAATGGGGCTAGTTTCTACTTTCAGATGCAACAGAAACTTTGCGGATTGGTCAATCCGTTCGCGAGATATGGCAGTTTTGAGGTAAGAAACGCTTGAGAAACTCCAAATTTTCGCAGTTCTGATGCTCGAAACGAATAACTAGAACGGTCTAGGGGAAAACTACTCATACCGTTGTAATGGGGCTAGTTTCTACTTTCAGATGCAACAGAAACTTTGCGGATTGGTCAATCCGTTCGCGAGATATGGCAGTTTTGAGGTAAGAAACGCTTGAGAAACTCCAAATTTTCGCAGTTCTGATGCTCGAAACGAATAACTAGAACGGTCTAGGGGAAAACTACTCATACCGTTCTAATGGGGCTAGTTACTACTTTCAGATGCAACAGAAACTTTGCGGATTGGTCAATCCGTTCGCGAGATATGGCAGTTTTGAGGTAAGAAACGCTTGAGAAACTCCAAATTTTCGCAGTTCTGATGCTCGAAACGAATAACTAGAACGGTCTAGGGGAAAACTACTAATACCGTTGTAATGGGGCTAGTTTCTACTTTCAGATGCAACAGAAACTTTGCGGATTGGTCAATCCGTTCGCGAGATATGGCAGTTTTGAAGTAAGAAACGCTTGAGAAACACCAAATTTTCGCAGTTCTGATGCTCGAAACGAATAACTAGAACGGTCTAGGGGAAAACTACTCATACCGTTGTAATGGGGCTAGTTTCTACTTTCAGATGCAACAGAAACTATGCGGATTGGTCAATCCGTTCGCGAGATACGGCAGTTTTGAGGTAAGAAACGCTTGAGAAACTCCAAATTTTCGCAGTTCTGATGCTCGAAACGAATAACTAGACCGGTCTAGGGGAAAACTACTCATACCGTTGTAATGGGGCGAGTTTCTACTTTCAGATGCAACAGAAACTTTGCGGATTGGTCAATCCGTTCGCGAGATATGGCAGTTTTGAGGTAAGAAACGCTTGAGAAACTCCAAATTTTCGCAGTTCTGATGCTCGAAACGAATAACTAGAACGGTCTAGGGGAAAACTACTCATACCGTTGTAATGGGGCTAGTTTCTACTTTCAGATGCAACAGAAACTTTGCGGATTGGTCAATCCGTTCGCGAGATATGGCAGTTTCGAGGTAAGAAACGCTTGAGAAACTCCAAATTTTCGCAGTTCTGATGATCGAAACGAATAACTAGAACGGTCTAGGGGAAAACTACTCATACCGTTGTAATGGGGCTAGTTTCTACTTTCAGATGCAACAGAAACTTTGCGGATTGGTCAATCCGTTCGCGAGATATGGCAGTTTTGAGGTAAGAAACGCTTGAGAAACTCCAAATTTTCGCAGTTCTGATGCTCGAAACGAATAACTAGAACGGTCTAGGGGAAAACTACTCATACCGTTGTAATGGAGCTAGTTTCTACTTTCAGATGCAACAGAAACTTTGCGGATTGGTCAATCCGTTCGCGAGATATGGCAGTTTTGAGGTAAGAAACGCTTGAGAAACTCCAAATTTTCGCAGTTCTGATGCTCGAAACGAATAACTAGAACGGTCTAGGGGAAAACTACTCATACCGTTGTAATGGGGCTAGTTTCTACTTTCAGATGCAACAGAAACTTTGCGGATTGGTCAATCCGTTCGCGAGATATGGCAGTTTTGAGGTAAGAAACGCTTGAGAAACTCCAAATTTTCGCAGTTCTGATGCTCGAAACGAATAACTAGAACGGTCTAGGGGAAAACTACTCATACCGTTCTAATGGGGCTAGTTACTACTTTCAGATGCAACAGAAACTTTGCGGATTGGTCAATCCGTTCGCGAGATATGGCAGTTTTGAGGTAAGAAACGCTTGAGAAACTCCAAATTTTCGCAGTTCTGATGCTCGAAACGAATAACTAGAACGGTCTAGGGGAAAACTACTCATACCGATGTAATGGGGCTAGTTTCTACTTTCAGATGCAACAGAAACTTTGCGGATTGGTCAATCCGTTCGCGAGATATGGCAGTTTTGAGGTAAGAAACGCTTGAGAAACTCCAAATTTTCGCAGTTCTGATGCTCGAAACGAATAACTAGAACGGTCTAGGGGAAAACTACTCATACCGTTGTAATGGGGCTAGTTTCTACTTTCAGATGCAACAGAAACTTTGCGGATTGGTCAATCCGTTCGCGAGATATGGCAGTTTTGAGGTAAGAAACGCTTGAGAAACTCCAAATTTTCGCAGTTCTGATGATCGAAACGAAAGACTAGAACGGTCTAGGGGAAAACTACTCATACCGTTGTAATGGGGCTAGTTTCTACTTTCAGATGCAACAGAAACTTTGCGGATTGGTCAATCCGTTCGCGAGATATGGCAGCTTTGAGGTAAGAAACGCTTGAGAAACTCCAAATTTTCGCAGTTCTGATGCTCGAAACGAATAACTAGAACGGTCTAGGGGAAAACTACTCATACCGTTGTAATGGGGCTAGTTTCTACTTTCAGATGCAACAGAAACTTTGCGGATTGGTCAATCCGTTCGCGAGATATGGCAGTTTCGAGGTAAGAAACGCTTGAGAAACTCCAAATTTTCGCAGTTCTGATGATCGAAACGAATAACTAGAACGGTCTAGGGGAAAACTACTCATACCGTTGTAATGGGGCTAGTTTCTACTTTCAGATGCAACAGAAACTTTGCGGATTGGTCAATCCGTTCGCGAGATATGGCAGTTTTGAGGTAAGAAACGCTTGAGAAACTCCAAATTTTCGCAGTTCTGATGCTCGAAACGAATAACTAGAACGGTCTAGGGGAAAACTACTCATACCGTTGTAATGGAGCTAGTTTCCACTTTCAGATGCAACAGAAACTTTGCGGATTGGTCAATCCGTTCGCGAGATATGGCAGTTTTGAGGTAAGAAACGCTTGAGAAACTCCAAATTTTCGCAGTTCTGATGCTCGAAACGAATAACTAGAACGGTCTAGGGGAAAACTACTCATACCGTTGTAATGGGGCTAGTTTCTACTTTCAGATGCAACAGAAACTTTGCGGATTGGTCAATCCGTTCGCGAGATATGGCAGTTTTGAGGTAAGAAACGCTTGAGAAACTCCAAATTTTCGCAGTTCTGATGCTCGAAACGAATAACTAGAACGGTCTAGGGGAAAACTACTCATACCGTTCTAATGGGGCTAGTTACTACTTTCAGATGCAACAGAAACTTTGCGGATTGGTCAATCCGTTCGCGAGATATGGCAGTTTTGAGGTAAGAAACGCTTGAGAAACTCCAAATTTTCGCAGTTCTGATGCTCGAAACGAATAACTAGAACGGTCTAGGGGAAAACTACTCATGCCGATGTAATGGGGCTAGTTTCTACTTTCAGATGCAACAGAAACTTTGCGGATTGGTCAATCCGTTCGCGAGATATGGCAGTTTTGAGGTAAGAAACGCTTGAGAAACTCCAAATTTTCGCAGTTCTGATGCTCGAAACGAATAACTAGAACGGTCTAGGGGAAAACTACTCATACCGTTGTAATGGGGCTAGTTTCTACTTTCAGATGCAACAGAAACTTTGCGGATTGGTCAATCCGTTCGCGAGATATGGCAGTTTTGAGGTAAGAAACGCTTGAGAAACTCCAAATTTTCGCAGTTCTGATGATCGAAACGAAAGACTAGAACGGTCTAGGGGAAAACTACTCATACCGTTGTAATGGGGCTAGTTTCTACTTTCAGATGCAACAGAAACTTTGCGGATTGGTCAATCCGTTCGCGAGATATGGCAGTTTTGAGGTAAGAAACGCTTGAGAAACTCCAAATTTTCGCAGTTCTGATGCTCGAAACGAATAACTAGAACGGTCTAGGGGAAAACTACTCATACCGTTGTAATGGGGCTAGTTTCTACTTTCAGATGCAACAGAAACTTTGCGGATTCGTCAATCCATTCGCGAGATATGGCAGTTTTGAGGTAAGAAACGCTTGAGAAACTCCAAATTTTCGCAGTTCTGATGCTCGAAACGAATAACTAGAACGGTCTAGGGGAAAACTACTCATACCGTTCTAATGGGGCTAGTTTCTACTTTCAGATGCAGCAGAAACTTTGCGGATTGGTCAATCCGTTCGCGAGATATGGCAGTTTTGAGGTAAGAAACGCTTGAGAAACTACAAATTTTCGCAGTTCTGATGCTCGAAACGAATGACTAGAACGGTCTAGGGGAAAACTACTCATACCGTTGTAATGGGGCTAGTTACTACTTTCAGATGCAACAGAAACTTTGCGGATTGGTCAATCCGTTCGCGAGATATGCCAGTTTTGAGGTAAGAAACGCTTGAGAAACTCCAAATTTTCGCAGTTCTGATGCTCGAAACGAATAACTAGAACGGTCTGGGGGAAAACTACTCATACCGATGTAATGGGGCTAGTTTCTACTTTCAGATGCAACAGAAACTTTGCGGATTGGTCAATCCGTTCGCGAGATATGGCAGTTTTGAGGTAAGAAACGCTTGAGAAACTCCAAATTTTCGCAGTTCTGATGCTCGAAACGAATAACTAGAACGGTCTAGGGGAAAACTACTCATACCGTTGTAATGGGGCTAGTTTCTACTTTCAGATGCAACAGAAACTTTGCGGATTGGTCAATCCGTTCGCGAGATATGGCAGTTTTGAGGTAAGAAACGCTTGAGAAACTCCAAATTTTCGCAGTTCTGATGATCGAAACGAATAACTAGAACGGTCTAGGGGAAAACTACTCATACCGTTGTAATGGGGCTAGTTTCTACTTTCAGATGCAACAGAAACTTTGCGGATTGGTCAATCCGTTCGCGAGATATGGCAGTTTTGAGGTAAGAAACGCTTGAGAAACTCCAAATTTTCGCAGTTCTGATGCTCGAAACGAATAACTAGAACGGCCTAGGGGATAACTACTTATACCGTTGTAATGGGGCGAGTTTCTACTTTCAGATGCAACAGAAACTTTGCGGATTGGTCAATCCGTTCGCAAGATATGGCAGTTTTGAGGTAAGAAACGCTTGAGAAACTCCAAATTTTCGCAGTTCTGATGCTCGAAACGAATAACTAGAACGGTCTAGGGGAAAACTACTCATACCGTTGTAATGGGGCTAGTTTCTACTTTCAGATGCAACAGAAACTTTGCGGATTGGTCAATCCGTTCGCGAGATATGGCAGTTTTGAGGTAAGAAACGCTTGAGAAACTCCAAATTTTCGCAGTTCTGATGCTCGAAACGAATAACTAGAACGGTCTAGGGGAAAACTACTCATACCGTTGTAATGGGGCTAGTTTCTACTTTCAGATGCAACAGAAACTTTGCGGATTGGTCAATCCGTTCGCGAGATATGGCAGTTTTGAGGTAAGAAACGCTTGAGAAACTCCAAATTTTCGCAGTTCTGATGCTCGAAACGAATAACTAGAACGGTCTAGGGGAAAACTACTCATACCGTTCTAATGGGGCTAGTTACTACTTTCAGATGCAACAGAAACTTTGCGGATTGGTCAATCCGTTCGCGAGATATGGCAGTTTTGAGGTAAGAAACGCTTGAGAAACTCCAAATTTTCGCAGTTCTGATGCTCGAAACGAATAACTAGAACGGTCTGGGGGAAAACTACTCATACCGTTGTAATGGGGCTAGTTTCTACTTTCAGATGCAACAGAAACTTTGCGGATTGGTCAATTCGTTCGCGAGATATGGCAGTTTTGAGGTAAGAAACGCTTGAGAAACTCCAAATTTTCGCAGTTCTGATGCTCGAAACGAATAACTAGAACGGTCTAGGGGAAAACTACTCATACCGTTGTAATGGGGCTAGTTTCTACTTTCAGATGCAACAGAAACTTTGCGGATTGGTCAATCCGTTCGCGAGATATGGCAGTTTTGAGGTAAGAAACGCTTGAGAAACTCCAAATTTTCGCAGTTCTGATGCTCGAAACGAATAACTAGAACGGCCTAGGGGATAACTACTTATACCGTTGTAATGGGGCGAGTTTCTACTTTCAGATGCAACAGAAACTTTGCGGATTGGTCAATCCGTTCGCGAGATATGGCAGTTTTGAGGTAAGAAACGCTTGAGAAACTCCAAATTTTCGCAGTTCTGATGCTCGAAACGAATAACTAGACCGGTCTAGGGGAAAACTACTCATACCGTTGTAATGGGGCTAGTTTCTACTTTCAGATGCAACAGAAACTTTGCGGATTGGTCAATTCGTTCGCGAGATATGGCAGTTTTGAGGTAAGAAACGCTTGAGAAACTCCAAATTTTCACAGTTCTGATGCTCGAAACGAATAACTAGAACGGTCTAGGGGAAAACTACTCATACCGTTGTAATGGGGCTAGTTTCTACTTTCAGATGCAACAGAAACTTTGCGGATTGGTCAATCCGTTCGCGAGATATGGCAGTTTTGAGGTAAGAAACGCTTGAGAAACTCCAAATTTTCGCAGTTCTGACGCTCGAAACGAATAACTAGAACGGTCTAGGGGAAAACTACTCATACCGTTGTAATGGGGCTAGTTTCTACTTTCAGATGCAACAGAAACTTTGCGGATTGGTCAATCCGTTCGCGAGATATGGCAGTTTTGAGGTAAGAAACGCTTGAGAAACTCCAAATTTTCGCAGTTCTGATGCTCGAAACGAATAACTAGACCGGTCTAGGGGAAAACTACTCATACCGTTGTAATGGGGCTAGTTTCTACTTTCAGATGCAACAGAAACTTTGCGGATTGGTCAATCCGTTCGCGAGATATGGCAGTTTTGAGGTAAGAAACGCTTGAGAAACTCCTAATTTTCGCAGTTCTGAGGCTCGAAACGAATAACTAGAACGGCCTAGGGGATAACTACTTATACCGTTGTAATGGGGCGAGTTTCTACTTTCAGATGCAACAGAAACTTTGCGGATTGGTCAATCCGTTCGCGAGATATGGCAGTTTTGAGGTAAGAAACGCTTGAGAAACTCCAAATTTTCGCAGTTCTGATGCTCGAAACGAATAACTAGACCGGTCTAGGGGAAAACTACTCATACCGTTGTAATGGGGCTAGTTTCTACTTTCAGATGCCACAGAAACTTTGCGGATTGGTCAATTCGTTCGCGAGATATGGCAGTTTTGAGGTAAGAAACGCTTGAGAAACTCCAAATTTTCGCAGTTCTGATGCTCGAAACGAATAACTAGAACGGTCTAGGGGAAAACTACTCATACCGTTGTAATGGGGCTAGTTTCTACTTTCAGATGCAACAGAAACTTTGCGGATTGGTCAATCCATTCGCGAGATATGGCAGTTTTGAGGTAAGAAACGCTTGAGAAACTCCAAATTTTCGCAGTTCTGACGCTCGAAACGAATAACTAGAACGGTCTAGGGGAAAACTACTCATACCGTTGTAATGGGGCTAGTTTCTACTTTCAGATGCAACAGAAACTTTGCGGATTGGTCAATCCGTTCGCGAGATATGGCAGTTTTGAGGTAAGAAACGCTTGAGAAACTCCAAATTTTCGCAGTTCTGATGCTCGAAACGAATAACTAGACCGGTCTAGGGGAAAACTACTCATACCGTTGTAATGGGGCTAGTTTCTACTTTCAGATGCAACAGAAACTTTGCGGATTGGTCAATCCGTTCGCGAGATATGGCAGTTTTGAGGTAAGAAACGCTTGAGAAACCCCTAATTTTCGCAGTTCTGAGGCTCGAAACGAATAACTAGAACGGCCTAGGGGATAACTACTTATACCGTTGTAATGGGGCGAGTTTCTACTTTCAGATGCAACAGAAACTTTGCGGATTGGTCAATCCGTTCGCGAGATATGGCAGTTTTGAGGTAAGAAACGCTTGAGAAACTCCAAATTTTCGCAGTTCTGATGCTCGAAACGAATAACTAGACCGGTCTAGGGGAAAACTACTCATACCGTTGTAATGGGGCTAGTTTCTACTTTCAGATGCAACAGAAACTTTGCGGATTGGTCAATCCGTTCGCGAGATATGGCAGTTTTGAGGTAAGAAACGCTTGAGAGACTCCAAATTTTCGCAGTTCTGACGCTCGAAACGAATAACTAGAACGGTCTAGGGGAAAACTACTCATACCGTTGTAATGGGGCTAGTTTCTACTTTCAGATGCAACAGAAACTTTGCGGATTGGTCAATCCGTTCGCGAGATATGGCAGTTTTGAGGTAAGAAACGCTTGAGAAACTCCAAATTTTCGCAGTTCTGATGCTCGAAACGAATAACTAGAACGGTCTAGGGGAAAACTACTCATACCGTTGTAATGGGGCTAGTTTCTACTTTCAGATGCAACAGAAACTTTGCGGATTGGTCAATCCGTTCGCGAGATATGGCAGTTTTGAGGTAAGAAACGCTTGAGAAACTCCAAATTTTCGCAGTTCTGATGCTCGAAACGAATAACTAGAACGGTCTAGGGGAAAACTACTCATACCGTTGTAATGGGGCGAGTTTCTACTTTCAGATGCAACAGAACTTTGCGGATTGGTCAATCCGTTCGCGAGATATGGCAGTTTTGAGGTAAGAAACGCTTGAGAAACTCCAAATTTTCGCAGTTCTGATGCTCGAAACGAATAACTAGAACGGTCTAGGGGAAAACTACTCATACCGTTGTAATGGAGCTAGTTTCTACTTTCAGATGCAACAGAAACTTTGCGGATTGGTCAATCCGTTCGCGAGATATGGCAGTTTTGAGGTAAGAAACGCTTGAGAAACTCCAAATTTTCGCAGTTCTGATGCTCGAAACGAATAACTAGAACGGTCTAGGGGAAAACTACTCATACCGTTGTAATGGGGCTAGTTTCTACTTTCAGATGCAACAGAAACTTTGCGGATTGGTCAATCCGTTCGCGAGATATGGCAGTTTTGAGGTAAGAAAAGCTTGAGAAACTCCAAATTTTCGCAGTTCTGATGCTCGAAACGAATAACTAGAACGGCCTAGGGGAAAACTACTCATACCGTTGTAATGGGGCGAGTTTCTACTTTCAGATGCAACAGAAACTTTGCGGATTGGTCAATCCGTTCGCGAGATATGGCAGTTTTGATGTAAGAAACGCTTGAGAAACTCCAAATTTTCGCAGTTCTGATGCTCGAAACGAATAACTAGAACGGTCTAGGGGAAAACTACCCATACCGTTGTAATGGGGCTAGTTTCTACTTTCAGATGCAACAGAAACTTTGCGGATTGGTCAATCCGTTCGCGAGATATGGCAGTTTTGAGGTAAGAAACGCTTGAGAAACTCCAAATTTTCGCAGTTCTGATGCTCGAAACGAATAACTAGAACGGTCTAGGGGAAAACTACTCATACCGTTGTAATGGGGCGAGTTTCTACTTTCAGATGCAACAGAAACTTTGCGGATTGGTCAATCCGTTCGCGAGATATGGCAGCTTTGAGGTAAGAAACGCTTGAGAAACTCCAAATTTTCGCAGTTCTGACGCTCGAAACGAATAACTAGAACGGTCTAGGGGAAAACTACTCATACCGTTGTAATGGGGCTAGTTTCTACTTTCAGATGCAACAGAAACTTTGCGGATTGGTCAATCCGTTCGCGAGATATGGCAGTTTTGAGGTAAGAAACGCTTGAGAAACTCCAAATTTTCGCAGTTCTGATGCTCGAAACGAATAACTAGAACGGTCTAGGGGAAAACTACTCATACCGTTGTAATGGGGCTAGTTTCTACTTTCAGATGCAACAGAAACTTTGCGGATTGGTCAATCCGTTCGCGAGATATGGCAGATTTGAGGTAAGAAACGCTTGAGAAACTCCTACTTTTCGCAGTTCTGAGGCTCGAAACGAATAACTAGAACGGCCTAGGGGATAACTACTTATACCGCTGTAATGGGGCGAGTTTCTACTTTCAGATGCAACAGAAACTTTGCGGATTGGTCAATCCGTTCGCGAGATATGGCAGTTTTGATGTAAGAAACGCTTGAGAAACTCCAAATTTTCGCAGTTCTGATGCTCGAAACGAATAACTAGAACGGTCTAGGGGAAAACTACCCATACCGTTGTAATGGGGCTAGTTTCTACTTTCAGATGCAACAGAAACTTTGCGGATTGGTCAATCCGTTCGCGAGATATGGCAGTTTTGAGGTAAGAAACGCTTGAGAAACTCCAAATTTTCGCAGTTCTGATGCTCGAAACGAATAACTAGAACGGTCTAGGGGAAAACTACTCATACCGTTGTAATGGGGCGAGTTTCTACTTTCAGATGCAACAGAAACTTTGCGGATTGGTCAATCCGTTCGCGAGATATGGCAGCTTTGAGGTAAGAAACGCTTGAGAAACTCCAAATTTTCGCAGTTCTGACGCTCGAAACGAATAACTAGAACGGTCTAGGGGAAAACTACTCATACCGTTGTAATGGGGCTAGTTTCTACTTTCAGATGCAACAGAAACTTTGCGGATTGGTCAATCCGTTCGCGAGATATGGCAGTTTTGAGGTAAGAAACGCTTGAGAAACTCCAAATTTTCGCAGTTCTGATGCTCGAAACGAATAACTAGAACGGTCTAGGGGAAAACTACTCATACCGTTGTAATGGGGCTAGTTTCTACTTTCAGATGCAACAGAAACTTTGCGGATTGGTCAATCCGTTCGCGAGATATGGCAGATTTGAGGTAAGAAACGCTTGAGAAACTCCTACTTTTCGCAGTTCTGAGGCTCGAAACGAATAACTAGAACGGCCTAGGGGATAACTACTTATACCGCTGTAATGGGGCGAGTTTCTACTTTCAGATGCAACAGAAACTTTGCGGATTGGTCAATCCGTTCGCGAGATATGGCAGTTTTGAGGTAAGAAAAGCTTGAGAAACTCCAAATTTTCGCAGTTCTGATGCTCGAAACGAATAACTAGAACGGCCTAGGGGAAAACTACTCATACCGTTGTAATGGGGCGAGTTTCTACTTTCAGATGCAACAGAAACTTTGCGGATTGGTCAATCCGTTCGCGAGATATGGCAGTTTTGATGTAAGAAACGCTTGAGAAACTCCAAATTTTCGCAGTTCTCATGCTCGAAACGAATAATTAGAACGGTCTAGGGGAAAACTACTCATACCGTTGTAATGGGGCTAGTTTCTACTTTCAGATGCAACAGAAACTTTGCGGATTGGTCAATCCGTTCGCGAGATATGGCAGTTTTGAGGTAAGAAACGCTTGAGAAACTCCAAATTTTCGCAGTTCTGATGCTCGAAACGAATAACTAGAACGGTCTAGGGGAAAACTACTCATACCGTTGTAATGGGGCTAGTTTCTACTTTCAGATGCAACAGAAACTTTGCGGATTGGTCAATCCGTTCGCGAGATATGGCAGTTTTGAGGTAAGAAACGCTTGAGAAACTCCAAATTTTCGCAGTTCTGATGCTCGAAACGAATAACTAGAACGGTCTAGGGGAAAACTACTCATACCGTTGTAATGGGGCGAGTTTCTACTTTCAGATGCAACAGAACTTTGCGGATTGGTCAATCCGTTCGCGAGATATGGCAGTTTTGAGGTAAGAAACGCTTGAGAAACTCCAAATTTTCGCAGTTCTGATGCTCGAAACGAATAACTAGAACGGTCTAGGGGAAAACTACTCATACCGTTGTAATGGAGCTAGTTTCTACTTTCAGATGCAACAGAAACTTTGCGGATTGGTCAATCCGTTCGCGAGATATGGCAGTTTTGAGGTAAGAAACGCTTGAGAAACTCCAAATTTTCGCAGTTCTGATGCTCGAAACGAATAACTAGAACGGTCTAGGGGAAAACTACTCATACCGTTGTAATGGGGCTAGTTTCTACTTTCAGATGCAACAGAAACTTTGCGGATTGGTCAATCCGTTCGCGAGATATGGCAGTTTTGAGGTAAGAAAAGCTTGAGAAACTCCAAATTTTCGCAGTTCTGATGCTCGAAACGAATAACTAGAACGGCCTAGGGGAAAACTACTCATACCGTTGTAATGGGGCGAGTTTCTACTTTCAGATGCAACAGAAACTTTGCGGATTGGTCAATCCGTTCGCGAGATATGGCAGTTTTGATGTAAGAAACGCTTGAGAAACTCCAAATTTTCGCAGTTCTGATGCTCGAAACGAATAACTAGAACGGTCTAGGGGAAAACTACCCATACCGTTGTAATGGGGCTAGTTTCTACTTTCAGATGCAACAGAAACTTTGCGGATTGGTCAATCCGTTCGCGAGATATGGCAGTTTTGAGGTAAGAAACGCTTGAGAAACTCCAAATTTTCGCAGTTCTGATGCTCGAAACGAATAACTAGAACGGTCTAGGGGAAAACTACTCATACCGTTGTAATGGGGCGAGTTTCTACTTTCAGATGCAACAGAAACTTTGCGGATTGGTCAATCCGTTCGCGAGATATGGCAGCTTTGAGGTAAGAAACGCTTGAGAAACTCCAAATTTTCGCAGTTCTGACGCTCGAAACGAATAACTAGAACGGTCTAGGGGAAAACTACTCATACCGTTGTAATGGGGCTAGTTTCTACTTTCAGATGCAACAGAAACTTTGCGGATTGGTCAATCCGTTCGCGAGATATGGCAGTTTTGAGGTAAGAAACGCTTGAGAAACTCCAAATTTTCGCAGTTCTGATGCTCGAAACGAATAACTAGAACGGTCTAGGGGAAAACTACTCATACCGTTGTAATGGGGCTAGTTTCTACTTTCAGATGCAACAGAAACTTTGCGGATTGGTCAATCCGTTCGCGAGATATGGCAGATTTGAGGTAAGAAACGCTTGAGAAACTCCTACTTTTCGCAGTTCTGAGGCTCGAAACGAATAACTAGAACGGCCTAGGGGATAACTACTTATACCGCTGTAATGGGGCGAGTTTCTACTTTCAGATGCAACAGAAACTTTGCGGATTGGTCAATCCGTTCGCGAGATATGGCAGTTTTGATGTAAGAAACGCTTGAGAAACTCCAAATTTTCGCAGTTCTGATGCTCGAAACGAATAACTAGAACGGTCTAGGGGAAAACTACCCATACCGTTGTAATGGGGCTAGTTTCTACTTTCAGATGCAACAGAAACTTTGCGGATTGGTCAATCCGTTCGCGAGATATGGCAGTTTTGAGGTAAGAAACGCTTGAGAAACTCCAAATTTTCGCAGTTCTGATGCTCGAAACGAATAACTAGAACGGTCTAGGGGAAAACTACTCATACCGTTGTAATGGGGCGAGTTTCTACTTTCAGATGCAACAGAAACTTTGCGGATTGGTCAATCCGTTCGCGAGATATGGCAGCTTTGAAGTAAGAAACGCTTGAGAAACTCCTACTTTTCGCAGTTCTGAGGCTCGAAACGAATAACTAGAACGGCCTAGGGGATAACTACTTATACCGCTGTAATGGGGCGAGTTTCTACTTTCAGATGCAACAGAAACTTTGCGGATTGGTCAATCCGTTCGCGAGATATGGCAGTTTTGATGTAAGAAACGCTTGAGAAACTCCAAATTTTCGCAGTTCTGATGCTCGAAACGAATAACTAGAACGGTCTAGGGGAAAACTACCCATACCGTTGTAATGGGGCTAGTTTCTACTTTCAGATGCAACAGAAACTTTGCGGATTGGTCAATCCGTTCGCGAGATATGGCAGTTTTGAGGTAAGAAACGCTTGAGAAACTCCAAATTTTCGCAGTTCTGATGCTCGAAACGAATAACTAGAACGGTCTAGGGGAAAACTACTCATACCGTTGTAATGGGGCGAGTTTCTACTTTCAGATGCAACAGAAACTTTGCGGATTGGTCAATCCGTTCGCGAGATATGGCAGCTTTGAGGTAGGAAACGCTTGAGAAACTCCAAATTTTCGCAGTTCTGACGCTCGAAACGAATAACTAGAACGGTCTAGGGGAAAACTACTCATACCGTTGTAATGGGGCTAGTTTCTACTTTCAGATGCAACAGAAACTTTGCGGATTGGTCAATCCGTTCGCGAGATATGGCAGTTTTGAGGTAAGAAACGCTTGAGAAACTCCAAATTTTCGCAGTTCTGATGCTCGAAACGAATAACTAGAACGGTCTAGGGGAAAACTACTCATACCGTTGTAATGGGGCTAGTTTCTACTTTCAGATGCAACAGAAACTTTGCGGATTGGTCAATCCGTTCGCGAGATATGGCAGATTTGAGGTAAGAAACGCTTGAGAAACTCCTACTTTTCGCAGTTCTGAGGCTCGAAACGAATAACTAGAACGGCCTAGGGGATAACTACTTATACCGCTGTAATGGGGCGAGTTTCTACTTTCAGATGCAACAGAAACTTTGCGGATTGGTCAATCCGTTCGCGAGATATGGCAGTTTTGAGGTAAGAAAAGCTTGAGAAACTCCAAATTTTCGCAGTTCTGATGCTCGAAACGAATAACTAGAACGGCCTAGGGGAAAACTACTCATACCGTTGTAATGGGGCGAGTTTCTACTTTCAGATGCAACAGAAACTTTGCGGATTGGTCAATCCGTTCGCGAGATATGGCAGTTTTGAGGTAAGAAACGCTTGAGAAACTCCAAATTTTCGCAGTTCTGATGCTCGAAACGAATAACTAGAACGGTCTAGGGGAAAACTACTCATACCGTTGTAATGGGGCGAGTTTCTACTTTCAGATGCAACAGAAACTTTGCGGATTGGTCAATCCGTTCGCGAGATATGGCAGCTTTGAAGTAAGAAACGCTTGAGAAACTCCAAATTTTCGCAGTTCTGACGCTCGAAACGAATAACTAGAACGGTCTAGGGGAAAACTACTCATACCGTTGTAATGGGGCTAGTTTCTACTTTCAGATGCAACAGAAACTTTGCGGATTGGTCAATCCGTTCGCGAGATATGGCAGTTTTGAGGTAAGAAACGCTTGAGAAACTCCAAATTTTCGCAGTTCTGATGCTCGAAACGAATAACTAGAACGGTCTAGGGGAAAACTACTCATACCGTTGTAATGGGGCTAGTTTCTACTTTCAGATGCAACAGAAACTTTGCGGATTGGTCAATCCGTTCGCGAGATATGGCAGTTTTGAGGTAAGAAACGCTTGAGAAACTCCAAATTTTCGCAGTTCTGATGCTCGAAACGAATAACTAGAACGGTCTAGGGGAAAACTACTCATACCGTTGTAATGGGGCGAGTTTCTACTTTCAGATGCAACAGAAACTTTGCAGATTGGTCAATCCGTTCGCGAGATATGGCAGCTTTGAGGTAAGAAACGCTTGAGAAACTCCAAATTTTCGCAGTTCTGACGCTCGAAACGAATAACTAGAACGGTCTAGGGGAAAACTACTCATACCGTTGTAATGGGGCTAGTTTCTACTTTCAGATGCAACAGAAACTTTGCGGATTGGTCAATCCGTTCGCGAGATATGGCAGTTTTGAGGTAAGAAACGCTTGAGAAACTCCAAATTTTCGCAGTTCTGATGCTCGAAACGAATAACTAGAACGGTCTAGGGGAAAACTACTCATACCGTTGTAATGGGGCTAGTTTCTACTTTCAGATGCAACAGAAACTTTGCGGATTGGTCAATCCGTTCGCGAGATATGGCAGATTTGAGGTAAGAAACGCTTGAGAAACTCCTACTTTTCGCAGTTCTGAGGCTCGAAACGAATAACTAGAACGGCCTAGGGGATAACTACTTATACCGCTGTAATGGGGCGAGTTTCTACTTTCAGATGCAACAGAAACTTTGCGGATTGGTCAATCCGTTCGCGAGATATGGCAGTTTTGAGGTAAGAAAAGCTTGAGAAACTCCAAATTTTCGCAGTTCTGATGCTCGAAACGAATAACTAGAACGGCCTAGGGGAAAACTACTCATACCGTTGTAATGGGGCGAGTTTCTACTTTCAGATGCAACAGAAACTTTGCGGATTGGTCAATCCGTTCGCGAGATATGGCAGTTTTGATGTAAGAAACGCTTGAGAAACTCCAAATTTTCGCAGTTCTGATGCTCGAAACGAATAATTAGAACGGTCTAGGGGAAAACTACTCATACCGTTGTAATGGGGCTAGTTTCTACTTTCAGATGCAACAGAAACTTTGCGGATTGGTCAATCCGTTCGCGAGATATGGCAGTTTTGAGGTAAGAAACGCTTGAGAAACTCCAAATTTTCGCAGTTCTGATGCTCGAAACGAATAACTAGAACGGTCTAGGGGAAAACTACTCATACCGTTGTAATGGGGCGAGTTTCTACTTTCAGATGCAACAGAAACTTTGCGGATTGGTCAATCCGTTCGCGAGATATGGCAGCTTTGAAGTAAGAAACGCTTGAGAAACTCCAAATTTTCGCAGTTCTGACGCTCGAAACGAATAACTAGAACGGTCTAGGGGAAAACTACTCATACCGTTGTAATGGGGCTAGTTTCTACTTTCAGATGCAACAGAAACTTTGCGGATTGGTCAATCCGTTCGCGAGATATGGCAGTTTTGAGGTAAGAAACGCTTGAGAAACTCCAAATTTTCGCAGTTCTGATGCTCGAAACGAATAACTAGACCGGTCTAGGGGAAAACTACTCATACCGTTGTAATGGGGCTAGTTTCTACTTTCAGATGCAACAGAAACTTTGCGGATTCGTCAATCCATTCGCGAGATATGGCAGTTTTGAGGTAAGAAACGCTTGAGAAACTCCAAATTTTCGCAGTTCTGATGCTCGAAACGAATAACTAGAACGGTCTAGGGGAAAACTACTCATACCGTTCTAATGGGGCTAGTTTCTACTTTCAGATGCAGCAGAAACTTTGCGGATTGGTCAATCCGTTCGCGAGATATGGCAGTTTTGAGGTAAGAAACGCTTGAGAAACTCCAAATTTTCGCAGTTCTGATGCTCGAAACGAATAATTAGAACGGTCTAGGGGAAAACTACTCATACCGTTGTAATGGGGCTAGTTTCTACTTTCAGATGCAACAGAAACTTTGCGGATTGGTCAATCCGTTCGCGAGATATGGCAGTTTTGAGGTAAGAAACGCTTGAGAAACTCCAAATTTTCGCAGTTCTGATGCTCGAAACGAATAACTAGAACGGTCTAGGGGAAAACTACTCATACCGTTGTAATGGGGCGAGTTTCTACTTTCAGATGCAACAGAAACTTTGCGGATTGGTCAATCCGTTCGCGAGATATGGCAGCTTTGAAGTAAGAAACGCTTGAGAAACTCCAAATTTTCGCAGTTCTGACGCTCGAAACGAATAACTAGAACGGTCTAGGGGAAAACTACTCATACCGTTGTAATGGGGCTAGTTTCTACTTTCAGATGCAACAGAAACTTTGCGGATTGGTCAATCCGTTCGCGAGATATGGCAGTTTTGAGGTAAGAAACGCTTGAGAAACTCCAAATTTTCGCAGTTCTGATGCTCGAAACGAATAACTAGAACGGTCTAGGGGAAAACTACTCATACCGTTGTAATGGGGCTAGTTTCTACTTTCAGATGCAACAGAAACTTTGCGGATTGGTCAATCCGTTCGCGAGATATGGCAGTTTTGAGGTAAGAAGCGCTTGAGAAACTCCAAATTTTCGCAGTTCTGATGCTCGAAACGAATTACTAGAACGGTCTAGGGGAAAACTACTCATACCGTTGTAATGGGGCGAGTTTCTACTTTCAGATGCAACAGAAACTTTGCAGATTGGTCAATCCGTTCGCGAGATATGGCAGCTTTGAGGTAAGAAACGCTTGAGAAACTCCAAATTTTCGCAGTTCTGACGCTCGAAACGAATAACTAGAACGGTCTAGGGGAAAACTACTCATACCGTTGTAATGGGGCTAGTTTCTACTTTCAGATGCAACAGAAACTTTGCGGATTGGTCAATCCGTTCGCGAGATATGGCAGTTTTGAGGTAAGAAACGCTTGAGAAACTCCAAATTTTCGCAGTTCTGATGCTCGAAACGAATAACTAGAACGGTCTAGGGGAAAACTACTCATACCGTTGTAATGGGGCTAGTTTCTACTTTCAGATGCAACAGAAACTTTGCGGATTGGTCAATCCGTTCGCGAGATATGGCAGATTTGAGGTAAGAAACGCTTGAGAAACTCCTACTTTTCGCAGTTCTGAGGCTCGAAACGAATAACTAGAACGGCCTAGGGGATAACTACTTATACCGCTGTAATGGGGCGAGTTTCTACTTTCAGATGCAACAGAAACTTTGCGGATTGGTCAATCCGTTCGCGAGATATGGCAGTTTTGAGGTAAGAAAAGCTTGAGAAACTCCAAATTTTCGCAGTTCTGATGCTCGAAACGAATAATTAGAACGGTCTAGGGGAAAACTACTCATACCGTTGTAATGGGGCTAGTTTCTACTTTCAGATGCAACAGAAACTTTGCGGATTGGTCAATCCGTTCGCGAGATATGGCAGTTTTGAGGTAAGAAACGCTTGAGAAACTCCAAATTTTCGCAGTTCTGATGCTCGAAACGAATAACTAGAACGGTCTAGGGGAAAACTACTCATACCGTTGTAATGGGGCGAGTTTCTACTTTCAGATGCAACAGAAACTTTGCGGATTGGTCAATCCGTTCGCGAGATATGGCAGCTTTGAAGTAAGAAACGCTTGAGAAACTCCAAATTTTCGCAGTTCTGACGCTCGAAACGAATAACTAGAACGGTCTAGGGGAAAACTACTCATACCGTTGTAATGGGGCTAGTTTCTACTTTCAGATGCAACAGAAACTTTGCGGATTGGTCAATCCGTTCGCGAGATATGGCAGTTTTGAGGTAAGAAACGCTTGAGAAACTCCAAATTTTCGCAGTTCTGATGCTCGAAACGAATAACTAGAACGGTCTAGGGGAAAACTACTCATACCGTTGTAATGGGGCTAGTTTCTACTTTCAGATGCAACAGAAACTTTGCGGATTGGTCAATCCGTTCGCGAGATATGGCAGTTTTGAGGTAAGAAACGCTTGAGAAACTCCAAATTTTCGCAGTTCTGATGCTCGAAACGAATAACTAGACCGGTCTAGGGGAAAACTACTCTTACCGTTGTAATGGGGCTAGTTTCTACTTTCAGATGCAACAGAAACTTTGCGGATTGGTCAATCCGTTCGCGAGATATGGCAGTTTTGAGGTAAGAAACGCTTGAGAAACTCCAAATTTTCGCAGTTCTGATGCTCGAAACGAATAACTAGACCGGTCTAGGGGAAAACTACTCATACCGTTGTAATGGGGCTAGTTTCTACTTTCAGATGCAACAGAAACTTTGCGGATTCGTCAATCCATTCGCGAGATATGGCAGTTTTGAGGTAAGAAACGCTTGAGAAACTCCAAATTTTCGCAGTTCTGATGCTCGAAACGAATAACTAGAACGGTCTAGGGGAAAACTACTCATACCGTTGTAATGGGGCTAGTTTCTACTTTCAGATGCAACAGAAACTTTGCGGATTGGTCAATCCGTTCGCGAGATATGGCAGTTTTGAGGTAAGAAACGCTTGAGAAACTCCAAATTTTCGCAGTTCTGATGCTCGAAACGAATAACTAGAACGGTCTAGGGGAAAACTACTCATACCGTTGTAATGGGGCTAGTTTCTACTTTCAGATGCAACAGAAACTTTGCGGATTGGTCAATCCGTTCGCGAGATATGGCAGTTTTGAAATAAGAAACGCTTGAGAAACTCCAAATTTTCGCAGTTCTGAGGCTCGAAACGAATAACTAGAACGGCCTAGGGGATAACTACTTATACCGTTGTAATGGGGCGAGTTTCTACTTTCAGATGCAACAGAAACTTTGCGGATTGGTCAATCCGTTCGCGAGATATGGCAGTTTTGAGGTAAGAAACGCTTGAGAAACTCCAAATTTTCGCAGTTCTGATGCTCGAAACGAATAACTAGACCGGTCTAGGGGAAAACTACTCATACCGTTGTAATGGGGCTAGTTTCTACTTTCAGATGCAACAGAAACTTTGCGGATTGGTCAATCCGTTCGCGAGATATGGCAGTTTTGAGGTAAGAAACGCTTGAGAAACTCCAAATTTTCGCAGTTCTGATGCTCGAAACGAATAACTAGACCGGTCTAGGGGAAAACTACTCATACCGTTGTAATGGGGCTAGTTTCTACTTTCAGATGCAACACAAACTTTGCGGATTCGTCAATCCATTCGCGAGATATGGCAGTTTTGAGGTAAGAAACGCTTGAGAAACTCCAAATTTTCGCAGTTCTGATGCTCGAAACGAATAACTAGAACGGTCTAGGGGAAAACTACTCATACCGTTCTAATGGGGCTAGTTTCTACTTTCAGATGCAGCAGAAACTTTGCGGATTGGTCAATCCGTTCGCGAGATATGGCAGTTTTGAGGTAAGAAACGCTTGAGAAACTACAAATTTTCGCAGTTCTGATGCTCGAAACGAATAACTAGACCGGTCTAGGGGAAAACTACTCATACCGTTGTAATGGGGCTAGTTTCTACTTTCAGATGCAACAGAAACTTTGCGGATTGGTCAATCCGTTCGCGAGATATGGCAGTTTTGAGATAAGAAACGCTTGAGAAACTCCAAATTTTCGCAGTTCTGAGGCTCGAAACGAATAACTAGAACGGCCTAGGGGATAACTACTTATACCGTTGTAATGGGGCGAGTTTCTACTTTCAGATGCAACAGAAACTTTGCGGATTGGTCAATCCGTTCGCGAGATATGGCAGTTTTGAGGTAAGAAACGCTTGAGAAACTCCAAATTTTCGCAGTTCTGATGCTCGAAACGAATAACTAGACCGGTCTAGGGGAAAACTACTCATACCGTTGTAATGGGGCTAGTTTCTACTTTCAGATGCAACAGAAACTTTGCGGATTGGTCAATCCGTTCGCGAGATATGGCAGTTTTGAGGTAAGAAACGCTTGAGAAACTCCAAATTTTCGCAGTTCTGATGCTCGAAACGAATAACTAAAACGGTCTAGGGGAAAACTACTCATACCGATGTAATGGGGCTAGTTTCTACTTTCAGATGCAACAGAAACTTTGCGGATTGGTCAATCCGTTCGCGAGATATGGCAGTTTTGAGGTAAGAAACGCTTGAGAAACTCCAAATTTTCGCAGTTCTGATGCTCGAAACGAATAACTAGAACGGTCTAGGGGAAAACTACTCATACCGTTGTAATGGGGCTAGTTTCTACTTTCAGATGCAACAGAAACTTTGCGGATTGGTCAATCCGTTCGCGAGATATGGCAGTTTTGATGTAAGAAACGCTTGAGAAACTCCAAATTTTCGCAGTTCTGATGATCGAAACGAATAACTAGACCGGTCTAGGGGAAAACTACTCATACCGTTGTAATGGGGCTAGTTTCTACTTTCAGATGCAACAGAAACTTTGCGGATTGGTCAATCCGTTCGCGAGATATGGCAGTTTTGAGGTAAGAAACGCTTGAGAAACTCCAAATTTTCGCAGTTCTGATGCTCGAAACGAATAACTAGAACGGTCTAGGGGAAAACTACTCATACCGATGTAATGGGGCTAGTTTCTACTTTCAGATGCAACAGAAACTTTGCGGATTGGTCAATCCGTTCGCGAGATATGGCAGTTTTGAGGTAAGAAACGCTTGAGAAACTCCAAATTTTCGCAGTTCTGATGCTCGAAACGAGTAACTAGAACGGTCTAGGGGAAAACTACTCATACCGTTGTAATGGGGCTAGTTTCTACTTTCAGATGCAACAGAAACTTTGCGGATTGGTCAATCCGTTCGCGAGATATGGCAGTTTTGATGTAAGAAACGCTTGAGAAACTCCAAATTTTCGCAGTTCTGATGATCGAAACGAATAACTAGAACGGTCTAGGGGAAAACTACTCATACCGTTGTAATGGGGCTAGTTTCTACTTTCAGATGCAACAGAAACTTTGCGGATTCGTCAATCCGTTCGCGAGATATGGCAGTTTTGAGGTAAGAAACGCTTGAGAAACTCCAAATTTTCGCAGTTCTGATGCTCGAAACGAATAACTAGAACGGTCTAGGGGAAAACTACTCATACCGTTGTAAGCTAGTTTCTACTTTCAGATGCAACCGAAACTTTGCGGATTGGTCAATCCGTTCGCGAGATATGGCAGTTTTGAGGTAAGAAACCCTTGAGAAACTCCAAATTTTCGCAGTTCTGATGCTCGAAACGAATAACTAGAACGGTCTAGGGGAAAACTACTCATACCGTTGTAATGGGGCGAGTTTCTACTTTCAGATGCAACAGAAACTTTGCGGATTGGTCAATCCGTTCGCGAGATATGGCAGTTTTGAGGTAAGAAACGCTTGAGAAACTCCAAATTTTCGCAGTTCTGACGCTCGAAACGAATAACTAGAACGGTCTAGGGGAAAACTACTCATACCGTTGTAATGGGGCTAGTTTCTACTTTCAGATGCAACAGAAACTTTGCGGATTGGTCAATCCGTTCGCGAGATATGGCAGTTTTGAAGTAAGAAACGCTTGAGAAACTCCAAATTTTCGCAGTTCTGATGCTCGAAACGAATAACTAGAACAGTCTAGGGGAAAACTACTCATACCGTTGTAATGGGTCTAGTTTCTACTTTCAGATGCAACAGAAACTTTGCGGATTGGTCAATCCGTTCGCGAGATATGGCAGTTTTGAAGTAAGAAACGCTTGAGAAACTCCAAATTTGCGCAGTTCTGATGCTCGAAACGAATAACTAGAACGGTCTAGGGGAAAACTACTCATACCGTTGTAATGGGGCTAGTTTCTACTTTCAGATGCAACAGAAACTTTGCGGATTGGTCAATCCGTTCGCGAGATATGGCAGTTTTGAGGTAAGAAACGCTTGAGAAACTCCAAATTTTCGCAGTTCTGATGCTCGAAACGAATAACTAGAACGGTCTAGGGGAAAACTACTCATACGGTTGTAATGGAGCTACTTTCTACTTTCAGATGCAACAGAAACTTTGCGGATTGGTCAATCCGTTCGCGAGATATGGCAGTTTTGAGGTAAGAAACGCTTGAGAAACTCCAAATTTTCGCAGTTCTGATGCTCGAAACGAATAACTAGAACGGTCTAGGGGAAAACTACTCATACCGTTGTAATGGGGCTAGTTTCTACTTTCAGATGCAACAGAAACTTTGCGGATTGGTCAATCCGTTCGCGAGATATGGCAGTTTTGAGGTAAGAAACGCTTGAGAAACTCCAAATTTTCGCAGTTCTGATGCTCGAAACGAATAACTAGAACGGTCTAGGGGAAAACTACTCACACCGTTGTAATGGGGCTAGTTTCTACTTTCAGACGCAACAGAAACTTTTCGGATTGGTCAATCCGTTCGCGAGATATAGCAGTTTTGAGGTAAGAAACGCTTGAGAAACTCCAAATTTTCGCAGTTCTGAGGCTCGAAACGAATAACTAGAACGGCCTAGGGGATAACTACTTATACCGTTGTAATGGGGCGAGTTTCTACTTTCAGATGCTACAGAAACTTTGCGGATTGGTCAATCCGTTCGCGAGATATGGCAGTTTTGAGGTAAGAAACGCTTGAGTAACTCAAAATTTTCGCAGTTCTGACGCTCGAAACGAATAACTAGAACGGTCTAGGGGAAAACTACTCATACCGTTGTAATGGGGCTAGTTTCTACTTTCAGATGCAACAGAAACTTTGCGGATTGGTCAATCCGTTCGCGAGATATGGCAGTTTTGAGGTAAGAAACGCTTGAGAAACTCCAAATTTTCGCAGTTCTGAGGCTCGAAAAGAATAACTAGAACGGCCTAGAGGATAACTACTTATACCGTTGTAATGGGGCGAGTTTCTACTTTCAGATGCAACAGAAACTTTGCGGATTGGTCAATCCGTTCGCGAGATATGGCAGTTTTGAGGTAAGAAACGCTTGAGAAACTCCAAATTTTCGCAGTTCTGATGCTCGAAACGAATAAGTAGACCGGTCTAGGGGAAAACTACTCATACCGTTGTAATGGGGCTAGTTTCTACTTTCAGATGCAACAGAAGCTTTGCGGATTGGTCAATCCGTTCGCGAGATATGGCAGTTTTGAGGTAAGAAACGCTTGAGAAACTCCAAATTTTCGCAGTTCTGAGGCTCGAAACGAATAACTAGAACGGCCTAGGGGATAACTACTTATACCGTTGTAATGGGGCGAGTTTCTACTTTCAGATGCAACAGAAACTTTGCGGATTGGTCAATCCGTTCGCGAGATATGGCAGTTTTGAGGTAAGAAACGCTTGAGAAACTCCAAATTTTCGCAGTTCTGATGCTCGAAACGAATAAGTAGACCGGTCTAGGGGAAAACTACTCATACCGTTGTAATGGGGCTAGTTTCTACTTTCAGATGCAACAGAAGCTTTGCGGATTGGTCAATCCGTTCGCGAGATATGGCAGTTTTGAGGTAAGAAACGCTTGAGAAACTCCAAATTTTCGCAGTTCTGACGCTCGAAACGAATAACTAGAACGGTCTAGGGGAAAACTACTCATACCGTTGTAATGGGGCTAGTTTCTACTTTCAGATGCAACAGAAACTTTGCGGATTGGTCAATCCGTTCGCGAGATATGGCAGTTTTGAGGTAAGAAACGCTTGAGAAACTCCAAATTTTCGCAGTTCTGATGCTCGAAACGAATAACTAGACCGGTCTAGGGGAAAACTACTCATACCGTTGTAATGGGGCTAGTTTCTACTTTCAGATGCAACAGAAACTTTGCGGATTGGTCAATCCGTTCGCGAGATATGGCAGTTTGGAGGTAGAAACGCTTGAGAAACTCCAAATTTTCGCAGTTCTGAGGCTCGAAACGAATAACTAGAACGGCCTAGGGGATAACTACTTATACCGTTGTAATGGGGCGAGTTTCTACTTTCAGATGCTACAGAAACTTTGCGGATTGGTCAATCCGTTCGCGAGATATGGCAGTTTTGAGGTAAGAAACGCTTGAGAAACCCCAAATTTTCGCAGTTCTGAGGCTCGAAACGAATAACTAGAACGGCCTAGGGGAGAACTACTCATACCGTTGTAGTGGGGCGAGTTTCTACTTTCAGATGCAAGAGAAATTTTGCGGATTGGTCGATCCGTTCGCGAGATATGGCAGTTTTGGGGTAAGAAACGCTTGAGAAACTCAAAATTTTCGCAGTTCTGATGCTCGAAACGAATAACTAGACCGGTCTAGGGGAAAACTACTCATACTGTTGTAATGGGGCGAGTTTCTACTTTCAGATGCAACAGAAACTTTGCGGATTGGTCAATCCGTTCGCGAGATATGGCAGTTTTGAGGTAAGAAACGCTTGAGAAACTCCAAATTTTCGCAGTTCTGAGGCTCGAAACGAATAACTAGAACGGCCTAGGGGAAAACTACTCATACCGTTGCAATGGGGCGAGTTACTACTTTCAGATGCAAGAGAAATTTTCGGATTGGTCGATCCGTTCGCGAGATATGGCAGTTTTGGGGTAAGAAACGGTTGAGAAACTCAAAATTTTCGCAGTTCTGAAGCTCGAAACGAATAACTAGAACGGTCTAGGGGAAAACTACTCATACCGTCTTAATGGGGCTAGTTTCTACTTTCAGATGCAACAGAAACTTTGCGGATTGGTCAATCCGTTCGCGAGATATGGCAGTTTTGAGGTAAGAAACGCTTGAGAAACTCCAAATTTTCGCAGTTCTGATGCTCGAAACGAATAACTAGAACGGTCTAGGGGAAAACTACTCATACCGTTGTAATGGGGCTAGTTTCTACTTTCAGATGCAACCGAAACTTTGCGGATTGGTCAATCCGTTCGCGAGATATGGCAGTTTTGAGGTAAGAAACCCTTGAGAAACTCCAAATTTTCGCAGTTCTGATGCTCGAAACGAATAACTAGAACGGTCTAGGGGAAAACTACTCATACCGTTGTAATGGGGCGAGTTTCTACTTTCAGATGCAACAGAAACTTTGCGGATTGGTCAATCCGTTCGCGAGATATGGCAGTTTTGAGGTAAGAAACGCTTGAGAAACTCCAAATTTTCGCAGTTCTGACGCTCGAAACGAATAACTAGAACGGTCTAGGGGAAAACTACTCATACCGTTGTAATGGGGCTAGTTTCTACTTTCAGATGCAACAGAAACTTTGCGGATTGGTCAATCCGTTCGCGAGATATGGCAGTTTTGAAGTAAGAAACGCTTGAGAAACTCCAAATTTTCGCAGTTCTGATGCTCGAAACGAATAACTAGAACAGTCTAGGGGAAAACTACTCATACCGTTGTAATGGGTCTAGTTTCTACTTTCAGATGCAACAGAAACTTTGCGGATTGGTCAATCCGTTCGCGAGATATGGCAGTTTTGAGGTAAGAAACGCTTGAGAAACTCCAAATTTGCGCAGTTCTGATGCTCGAAACGAATAACTAGAACGGTCTAGGGGAAAACTACTCATACCGTTGTAATGGGGCTAGTTTCTACTTTCAGATGCAACAGAAACTTTGCGGATTGGTCAATCCGTTCGCGAGATATGGCAGTTTTGAGGTAAGAAACGCTTGAGAAACTCCAAATTTTCGCAGTTCTGATGCTCGAAACGAATAACTAGAACGGTCTAGGGGAAAACTACTCATACGGTTGTAATGGAGCTACTTTCTACTTTCAGATGCAACAGAAACTTTGCGGATTGGTCAATCCGTTCGCGAGATATGGCAGTTTTGAGGTAAGAAACGCTTGAGAAACTCCAAATTTTCGCAGTTCTGATGCTCGAAACGAATAACTAGAACGGTCTAGGGGAAAACTACTCATACCGTTGTAATGGGGCTAGTTTCTACTTTCAGATGCAACAGAAACTTTGCGGATTGGTCAATCCGTTCGCGAGATATGGCAGTTTTGAGGTAAGAAACGCTTGAGAAACTCCAAATTTTCGCAGTTCTGATGCTCGAAACGAATAACTAGAACGGTCTAGGGGAAAACTACTCACACCGTTGTAATGGGGCTAGTTTCTACTTTCAGACGCAACAGAAACTTTTCGGATTGGTCAATCCGTTCGCGAGATATAGCAGTTTTGAGGTAAGAAACGCTTGAGAAACTCCAAATTTTCGCAGTTCTGAGGCTCGAAACGAATAACTAGAACGGCCTAGGGGATAACTACTTATACCGTTGTAATGGGGCGAGTTTCTACTTTCAGATGCTACAGAAACTTTGCGGATTGGTCAATCCGTTCGCGAGATATGGCAGTTTTGAGGTAAGAAACGCTTGAGTAACTCAAAATTTTCGCAGTTCTGACGCTCGAAACGAATAACTAGAACGGTCTAGGGGAAAACTACTCATACCGTTGTAATGGGGCTAGTTTCTACTTTCAGATGCAACAGAAACTTTGCGGATTGGTCAATCCGTTCGCGAGATATGGCAGTTTTGAGGTAAGAAACGCTTGAGAAACTCCAAATTTTCGCAGTTCTGATGCTCGAAACGAATAACTAGACCGGTCTAGGGGAAAACTACTCATACCGTTGTAATGGGGCTAGTTTCTACTTTCAGATGCAACAGAAACTTTGCGGATTGGTCAATCCGTTCGCGAGATATGGCAGTTTTGAGGTAAGAAACGCTTGAGAAACTCCAAATTTTCGCAGTTCTGAGGCTCGAAACGAATAACTAGACCGGTCTAGGGGAAAACTACTCATACCGTTGTAATGGGGCTAGTTTCTACTTTCAGATGCAACAGAAACTTTGCGGATTGGTCAATCCGTTCGCGAGATATGGCAGTTTTGAGGTAAGAAACGCTTGAGAAACTCCAAATTTTCGCAGTTCTGAGGCTCGAAAAGAATAACTAGAACGGCCTAGAGGATAACTACTTATACCGTTGTAATGGGGCGAGTTTCTACTTTCAGATGCAACAGAAACTTTGCGGATTGGTCAATCCGTTCGCGAGATATGGCAGTTTTGAGGTAAGAAACGCTTGAGAAACTCCAAATTTTCGCAGTTCTGATGCTCGAAACGAATAAGTAGACCGGTCTAGGGGAAAACTACTCATACCGTTGTAATGGGGCTAGTTTCTACTTTCAGATGCAACAGAAGCTTTGCGGATTGGTCAATCCGTTCGCGAGATATGGCAGTTTTGAGGTAAGAAACGCTTGAGAAACTCCAAATTTTCGCAGTTCTGAGGCTCGAAACGAATAACTAGAACGGCCTAGGGGATAACTACTTATACCGTTGTAATGGGGCGAGTTTCTACTTTCAGATGCAACAGAAACTTTGCGGATTGGTCAATCCGTTCGCGAGATATGGCAGTTTTGAGGTAAGAAACGCTTGAGAAACTCCAAATTTTCGCAGTTCTGATGCTCGAAACGAATAAGTAGACCGGTCTAGGGGAAAACTACTCATACCGTTGTAATGGGGCTAGTTTCTACTTTCAGATGCAACAGAAACTTTGCGGATTGGTCAATCCGTTCGCGAGATATGGCAGTTTGGAGGTAGAAACGCTTGAGAAACTCCAAATTTTCGCAGTTCTGAGGCTCGAAACGAATAACTAGAACGGCCTAGGGGATAACTACTTATACCGTTGTAATGGGGCGAGTTTCTACTTTCAGATGCTACAGAAACTTTGCGGATTGGTCAATCCGTTCGCGAGATATGGCAGTTTTGAGGTAAGAAACGCTTGAGAAACCCCAAATTTTCGCAGTTCTGAGGCTCGAAACGAATAACTAGAACGGCCTAGGGGAGAACTACTCATACCGTTGTAGTGGGGCGAGTTTCTACTTTCAGATGCAAGAGAAATTTTGCGGATTGGTCGATCCGTTCGCGAGATATGGCAGTTTTGGGGTAAGAAACGCTTGAGAAACTCAAAATTTTCGCAGTTCTGATGCTCGAAACGAATAACTAGACCGGTCTAGGGGAAAACTACTCATACCGTTGTAATGGGGCGAGTTTCTACTTTCAGATGCAACAGAAACTTTGCGGATTGGTCAATCCGTTCGCGAGATATGGCAGTTTTGAGGTAAGAAACGCTTGAGAAACTCCAAATTTTCGCAGTTCTGAGGCTCGAAACGAATAACTAGAACGGCCTAGGGGAAAACTACTCATACCGTTGTAATGGGGCGAGTTACTACTTTCAGATGCAAGAGAAATTTTCGGATTGGTCGATCCGTTCGCGAGATATGGCAGTTTTGGGGTAAGAAACGGTTGAGAAACTCAAAATTTTCGCAGTTCTGAAGCTCGAAACGAATAACTAGAACGGTCTAGGGGAAAACTACTCATACCGTCTTAATGGGGCTAGTTTCTACTTTCAGATGCAACAGAAACTTTGCGGATTGGTCAATCCGTTCGCGAGATATGGCAGTTTTGAGGTAAGAAACGCTTGAGAAACTCCAAATTTTCGCAGTTCTGATGCTCGAAACGAATAACTAGAACGGTCTAGGGGAAAACTACTCATACCGTTGTAATGGGGCTAGTTTCTACTTTCAGATGCAACCGAAACTTTGCGGATTGGTCAATCCGTTCGCGAGATATGGCAGTTTTGAGGTAAGAAACGCTTGAGAAACTCCAAATTTTCGCAGTTCTGATGCTCGAAACGAATAACTAGAACGGTCTAGGGGAAAACTACTCATACCGTTGTAATGGGGCTAGTTTCTACTTTCAGATGCAACAGAAACTTTGCGGATTGGTCAATCCGTTCGCGAGATATGGCAGTTTTGAGGTAAGAAACGCTTGAGAATCTCCAAATTTTCGCAGTTCTGATGCTCGAAACGAATAACTAGAACGGTCTAGGGGAAAACTACTCATACGGTTGTAATGGAGCTAGTTTCTACTTTCAGATGCAACAGAAACTTTGCGGATTGGTCAATCCGTTCGCGAGATATGGCAGTTTTGAGGTAAGAAACGCTTGAGAAACTCCAAATTTTCGCAGTTCTGATGCTCGAAACGAATAACTAGAACGGTCTAGGGGAAAACTACTCATACCGTTGTAATGGGGCTAGTTTCTACTTTCAGATGCAACAGAAACTTTGCGGATTGGTCAATCCGTTCGCGAGATATGGCAGTTTTGAGGTAAGAAACGCTTGAGAAACTCCAAATTTTCGCAGTTCTGATGCTCGAAACGAATAACTAGAACGGTCTAGGGGAAAACTACTCACACCGTTGTAATGGGGCTAGTTTCTACTTTCAGATGCAACAGAAACTTTGCGGATTGGTCAATCCGTTCGCGAGATATGGCAGTTTTGAGGTAAGAAACGCTTGAGAAACTCCAAATTTGCGCAGTTCTGATGCTCGAAACGAATAACTAGAACGGTCTAGGGGAAAACTACTCATACCGTTGTAATGGGGCTAGTTTCTACTTTCAGATGCAACAGAAACTTTGCGGATTGGTCAATCCGTTCGCGAGATATGGCAGTTTTGAGGTAAGAAACGCTTGAGAAACTCCAAATTTTCGCAGTTCTGATGCTCGAAACGAATAACTAGAACGGTCTAGGGGAAAACTACTCATACGGTTGTAATGGAGCTAGTTTCTACTTTCAGATGCAACAGAAACTTTGCGGATTGGTCAATCCGTTCGCGAGATATGGCAGTTTTGAGGTAAGAAACGCTTGAGAAACTCCAAATTTTCGCAGTTCTGATGCTCGAAACGAATAACTAGAACGGTCTAGGGGAAAACTACTCATACCGTTGTAATGGGGCTAGTTTCTACTTTCAGATGCAACAGAAACTTTGCGGATTGGTCAATCCGTTCGCGAGATATGGCAGTTTTGAGGTAAGAAACGCTTGAGAAACTCCAAATTTTCGCAGTTCTGATGCTCGAAACGAATAACTAGAACGGTCTAGGGGAAAACTACTCACACCGTTGTAATGGGGCTAGTTTCTACTTTCAGATGCAACAGAAACTTTTCGGATTGGTCAATCCGTTCGCGAGATATAGCAGTTTTGAGGTAAGAAACGCTTGAGAAACTCCAAATTTTCGCAGTTCTGAGGCTCGAAACGAATAACTAGACCGGTCTAGGGGAAAACTACTCATACCGTTGTAATGGGGCTAGTTTCTACTTTCAGATGCAACAGAAACTTTGCGGATTGGTCAATCCGTTCGCGAGATATGGCAGTTTTGAGGTAAGAAACGCTTGAGAAACTCCAAATTTTCGCAGTTCTGAGGCTCGAAAAGAATAACTAGAACGGCCTAGAGGATAACTACTTATACCGTTGTAATGGGGCGAGTTTCTACTTTCAGATGCAACAGAAACTTTGCGGATTGGTCAATCCGTTCGCGAGATATGGCAGTTTTGAGGTAAGAAACGCTTGAGAAACTCCAAATTTTCGCAGTTCTGATGCTCGAAACGAATAAGTAGACCGGTCTAGGGGAAAACTACTCATACCGTTGTAATGGGGCTAGTTTCTACTTTCAGATGCAACAGAAGCTTTGCGGATTGGTCAATCCGTTCGCGAGATATGGCAGTTTTGAGGTAAGAAACGCTTGAGAAACTCCAAATTTTCGCAGTTCTGAGGCTCGAAACGAATAACTAGAACGGCCTAGGGGATAACTACTTATACCGTTGTAATGGGGCGAGTTTCTACTTTCAGATGCAACAGAAACTTTGCGGATTGGTCAATCCGTTCGCGAGATATGGCAGTTTTGAGGTAAGAAACGCTTGAGAAACTCCAAATTTTCGCAGTTCTGATGCTCGAAACGAATAAGTAGACCGGTCTAGGGGAAAACTACTCATACCGTTGTAATGGGGCTAGTTTCTACTTTCAGATGCAACAGAAACTTTGCGGATTGGTCAATCCGTTCGCGAGATATGGCAGTTTGGAGGTAGAAACGCTTGAGAAACTCCAAATTTTCGCAGTTCTGAGGCTCGAAACGAATAACTAGAACGGCCTAGGGGATAACTACTTATACCGTTGTAATGGGGCGAGTTTCTACTTTCAGATGCTACAGAAACTTTGCGGATTGGTCAATCCGTTCGCGAGATATGGCAGTTTTGAGGTAAGAAACGCTTGAGAAACCCCAAATTTTCGCAGTTCTGAGGCTCGAAACGAATAACTAGAACGGCCTAGGGGAGAACTACTCATACCGTTGTAGTGGGGCGAGTTTCTACTTTCAGGTGCAAGAGAAATTTTGCGGATTGGTCGATCCGTTCGCGAGATATGGCAGTTTTGGGGTAAGAAACGCTTGAGAAACTCAAAATTTTCGCAGTTCTGATGCTCGAAACGAATAACTAGACCGGTCTAGGGGAAAACTACTCATACCGTTGTAATGGGGCGAGTTTCTACTTTCAGATGCAACAGAAACTTTGCGGATTGGTCAATCCGTTCGCGAGATATGGCAGTTTTGAGGTAAGAAACGCTTGAGAAACTCCAAATTTTCGCAGTTCTGAGGCTCGAAACGAATAACTAGAACGGCCTAGGGGAAAACTACTCATACCGTTGTAATGGGGCGAGTTACTACTTTCAGATGCAAGAGAAATTTTCGGATTGGTCGATCCGTTCGCGAGATATGGCAGTTTTGGGGTAAGAAACGGTTGAGAAACTCAAAATTTTCGCAGTTCTGAAGCTCGAAACGAATAACTAGAACGGTCTAGGGGAAAACTACTCATACCGTCTTAATGGGGCTAGTTTCTACTTTCAGATGCAACAGAAACTTTGCGGATTGGTCAATCCGTTCGCGAGATATGGCAGTTTTGAGGTAAGAAACGCTTGAGAAACTCCAAATTTTCGCAGTTCTGATGCTCGAAACGAATAACTAGAACGGTCTAGGGGAAAACTACTCATACCGTTGTAATGGGGCTAGTTTCTACTTTCAGATGCAACCGAAACTTTGCGGATTGGTCAATCCGTTCGCGAGATATGGCAGTTTTGAGGTAAGAAACGCTTGAGAAACTCCAAATTTTCGCAGTTCTGATGCTCGAAACGAATAACTAGAACGGTCTAGGGGAAAACTACTCATACCGTTGTAATGGGGCGAGTTTCTACTTTCAGATGCAACAGAAACTTTGCGGATTGGTCAATCCGTTCGCGAGATATGGCAGTTTTGAGGTAAGAAACGCTTGAGAAACTCCAAATTTTCGCAGTTCTGACGCTCGAAACGAATAACTAGAACGGTCTAGGGGAAAACTACTCATACCGTTGTAATGGGGCTAGTTTCTACTTTCAGATGCAACAGAAACTTTGCGGATTGGTCAATCCGTTCGCGAGATATGGCAGTTTTGAAGTAAGAAACGCTTGAGAAACTCCAAATTTTCGCAGTTCTGATGCTCGAAACGAATAACTAGAACGGTCTAGGGGAAAACTACTCATACCGTTGTAATGGGGCTAGTTTCTACTTTCAGATGCAACCGAAACTTTGCGGATTGGTCAATCCGTTCGCGAGATATGGCAGTTTTGAGGTAAGAAACGCTTGAGAAACTCCAAATTTTCGCAGTTCTGATGCTCGAAACGAATAACTAGAACGGTCTAGGGGAAAACTACTCATACCGTTGTAATGGGGCGAGTTTCTACTTTCAGATGCAACAGAAACTTTGCGGATTGGTCGATCCGTTCGCGAGATATGGCAGTTTTGGGGTAAGAAACGCTTGAGAAACTCAAAATTTTCGCAGTTCTGATGCTCGAAACGAATAACTAGACCGGTCTAGGGGAAAACTACTCATACCGTTGTAATGGGGCGAGTTTCTACTTTCAGATGCAACAGAAACTTTGCGGATTGGTCAATCCGTTCGCGAGATATGGCAGTTTTGAGGTAAGAAACGCTTGAGAAACTCCAAATTTTCGCAGTTCTGAGGCTCGAAACGAATAACTAGAACGGCCTAGGGGAAAACTACTCATACCGTTGTAATGGGGCGAGTTACTACTTTCAGATGCAAGAGAAATTTTCGGATTGGTCGATCCGTTCGCGAGATATGGCAGTTTTGGGGTAAGAAACGGTTGAGAAACTCAAAATTTTCGCAGTTCTGAAGCTCGAAACGAATAACTAGAACGGTCTAGGGGAAAACTACTCATACCGTCTTAATGGGGCTAGTTTCTACTTTCAGATGCAACAGAAACTTTGCGGATTGGTCAATCCGTTCGCGAGATATGGCAGTTTTGAGGTAAGAAACGCTTGAGAAACTCCAAATTTTCGCAGTTCTGATGCTCGAAACGAATAACTAGAACGGTCTAGGGGAAAACTACTCATACCGTTGTAATGGGGCTAGTTTCTACTTTCAGATGCAACCGAAACTTTGCGGATTGGTCAATCCGTTCGCGAGATATGGCAGTTTTGAGGTAAGAAACGCTTGAGAAACTCCAAATTTTCGCAGTTCTGATGCTCGAAACGAATAACTAGAACGGTCTAGGGGAAAACTACTCATACGGTTGTAATGGAGCTAGTTTCTACTTTCAGATGCAACAGAAACTTTGCGGATTGGTCAATCCGTTCGCGAGATATGGCAGTTTTGAGGTAAGAAACGCTTGAGAAACTCCAAATTTTCGCAGTTCTGATGCTCGAAACGAATAACTAGAACGGTCTAGGGGAAAACTACTCATACCGTTGTAATGGGGCTAGTTTCTACTTTCAGATGCAACAGAAACTTTGCGGATTGGTCAATCCGTTCGCGAGATATGGCAGTTTTGAGGTAAGAAACGCTTGAGAAACTCCAAATTTTCGCAGTTCTGATGCTCGAAACGAATAACTAGAACGGTCTAGGGGAAAACTACTCACACCGTTGTAATGGGGCTAGTTTCTACTTTCAGATGCAACAGAAACTTTGCGGATTGGTCAATCCGTTCGCGAGATATGGCAGTTTTGAGGTAAGAAACGCTTGAGAAACTCCAAATTTTCGCAGTTCTGATGCTCGAAACGAATAACTAGAACGGTCTAGGGGAAAACTACTCATACCGTTGTAATGGGGCTAGTTTCTACTTTCAGATGCTACAGAAACTTTGCGGATTGGTCAATCCGTTCGCGAGATATGGCAGTTTTGAGGTAAGAAACGCTTGAGAAACTCCAAATTTTCGCAGTTCTGAGGCTCGAAACGAATAACTAGAACGGCCTAGGGGATAACTACTTATACCGTTGTAATGGGGCGAGTTTCTACTTTCAGATGCTACAGAAACTTTGCGGATTGGTCAATCCGTTCGCGAGATATGGCAGTTTTGAGGTAAGAAACGCTTGAGTAACTCAAAATTTTCGCAGTTCTGACGCTCGAAACGAATAACTAGAACGGTCTAGGGGAAAACTACTCATACCGTTGTAATGGGGCTAGTTTCTACTTTCAGATGCAACAGAAACTTTGCGGATTGGTCAATCCGTTCGCGAGATATGGCAGTTTTGAGGTAAGAAACGCTTGAGAAACTCCAAATTTTCGCAGTTCTGAGGCTCGAAACGAATAACTAGACCGGTCTAGGGGAAAACTACTCATACCGTTGTAATGGGGCTAGTTTCTACTTTCAGATGCAACAGAAACTTTGCGGATTGGTCAATCCGTTCGCGAGATATGGCAGTTTTGAGGTAAGAAACGCTTGAGAAACTCCAAATTTTCGCAGTTCTGAGGCTCGAAAAGAATAACTAGAACGGCCTAGAGGATAACTACTTATACCGTTGTAATGGGGCGAGTTTCTACTTTCAGATGCAACAGAAACTTTGCGGATTGGTCAATCCGTTCGCGAGATATGGCAGTTTTGAGGTAAGAAACGCTTGAGAAACTCCAAATTTTCGCAGTTCTGATGCTCGAAACGAATAAGTAGACCGGTCTAGGGGAAAACTACTCATACCGTTGTAATGGGGCTAGTTTCTACTTTCAGATGCAACAGAAGCTTTGCGGATTGGTCAATCCGTTCGCGAGATATGGCAGTTTTGAGGTAAGAAACGCTTGAGAAACTCCAAATTTTCGCAGTTCTGAGGCTCGAAACGAATAACTAGAACGGCCTAGGGGATAACTACTTATACCGTTGTAATGGGGCGAGTTTCTACTTTCAGATGCAACAGAAACTTTGCGGATTGGTCAATCCGTTCGCGAGATATGGCAGTTTTGAGGTAAGAAACGCTTGAGAAACTCCAAATTTTCGCAGTTCTGATGCTCGAAACGAATAAGTAGACCGGTCTAGGGGAAAACTACTCATACCGTTGTAATGGGGCTAGTTTCTACTTTCAGATGCAACAGAAACTTTGCGGATTGGTCAATCCGTTCGCGAGATATGGCAGTTTGGAGGTAGAAACGCTTGAGAAACTCCAAATTTTCGCAGTTCTGAGGCTCGAAACGAATAACTAGAACGGCCTAGGGGATAACTACTTATACCGTTGTAATGGGGCGAGTTTCTACTTTCAGATGCTACAGAAACTTTGCGGATTGGTCAATCCGTTCGCGAGATATGGCAGTTTTGAGGTAAGAAACGCTTGAGAAACCCCAAATTTTCGCAGTTCTGAGGCTCGAAACGAATAACTAGAACGGCCTAGGGGAGAACTACTCATACCGTTGTAGTGGGGCGAGTTTCTACTTTCAGATGCAAGAGAAATTTTGCGGATTGGTCGATCCGTTCGCGAGATATGGCAGTTTTGGGGTAAGAAACGCTTGAGAAACTCAAAATTTTCGCAGTTCTGATGCTCGAAACGAATAACTAGACCGGTCTAGGGGAAAACTACTCATACCGTTGTAATGGGGCGAGTTTCTACTTTCAGATGCAACAGAAACTTTGCGGATTGGTCAATCCGTTCGCGAGATATGGCAGTTTTGAGGTAAGAAACGCTTGAGAAACTCCAAATTTTCGCAGTTCTGAGGCTCGAAACGAATAACTAGAACGGCCTAGGGGAAAACTACTCATACCGTTGTAATGGGGCGAGTTACTACTTTCAGATGCAAGAGAAATTTTCGGATTGGTCGATCCGTTCGCGAGATATGGCAGTTTTGGGGTAAGAAACGGTTGAGAAACTCAAAATTTTCGCAGTTCTGAAGCTCGAAACGAATAACTAGAACGGTCTAGGGGAAAACTACTCATACCGTCTTAATGGGGCTAGTTTCTACTTTCAGATGCAACAGAAACTTTGCGGATTGGTCAATCCGTTCGCGAGATATGGCAGTTTTGAGGTAAGAAACGCTTGAGAAACTCCAAATTTTCGCAGTTCTGATGCTCGAAACGAATAACTAGAACGGTCTAGGGGAAAACTACTCATACCGTTGTAATGGGGCTAGTTTCTACTTTCAGATGCAACCGAAACTTTGCGGATTGGTCAATCCGTTCGCGAGATATGGCAGTTTTGAGGTAAGAAACGCTTGAGAAACTCCAAATTTTCGCAGTTCTGATGCTCGAAACGAATAACTAGAACGGTCTAGGGGAAAACTACTCATACCGTTGTAATGGGGCGAGTTTCTACTTTCAGATGCAACAGAAACTTTGCGGATTGGTCAATCCGTTCGCGAGATATGGCAGTTTTGAGGTAAGAAACGCTTGAGAAACTCCAAATTTTCGCAGTTCTGACGCTCGAAACGAATAACTAGAACGGTCTAGGGGAAAACTACTCATACCGTTGTAATGGGGCTAGTTTCTACTTTCAGATGCAACAGAAACTTTGCGGATTGGTCAATCCGTTCGCGAGATATGGCAGTTTTGAAGTAAGAAACGCTTGAGAAACTCCAAATTTTCGCAGTTCTGATGCTCGAAACGAATAACTAGAACGGTCTAGGGGAAAACTACTCATACCGTTGTAATGGGTCTAGTTTCTACTTTCAGATGCAACAGAAACTTTGCGGATTGGTCAATCCGTTCGCGAGATATGGCAGTTTTGAGGTAAGAAACGCTTGAGAAACTCCAAATTTGCGCAGTTCTGATGCTCGAAACGAATAACTAGAACGGTCTAGGGGAAAACTACTCATACCGTTGTAATGGGGCTAGTTTCTACTTTCAGATGCAACAGAAACTTTGCGGATTGGTCAATCCGTTCGCGAGATATGGCAGTTTTGAGGTAAGAAACGCTTGAGAAACTCCAAATTTTCGCAGTTCTGATGCTCGAAACGAATAACTAGAACGGCCTAGGGGAAAACTACTCATACCGTTGTATTGGGGCAAGTTTCTACTTTCAGATGCAAGAGAGATTTTGCGGATTGGTCAATCCGTTCGCGAGATATGGCAGTTTTGAGGTAAGAAACGCTTGAGAAACTCCAAATTTTCGCAGTTCTGAGGCTCGAAACGAATAACTAGAACGGCCTAGGGGAAAACTACTCATACCGTTGTAATGGGGCGAGTTACTACTTTCAGATGCAAGAGAAATTTTCGGATTGGTCGATCCGTTCGCGAGATATGGCAGTTTTGGGGTAAGAAACGGTTGAGAAACTCAAAATTTTCGCAGTTCTGAAGCTCGAAACGAATAACTAGAACGGTCTAGGGGAAAACTACTCATACCGTTGTAATGGGGCTAGTTTCTACTTTCAGATGCAACAGAAACTTTGCGGATTGGTCAATCCGTTCGCGAGATATGGCAGTTTTGAGGTAAGAAACGCTTGAGAAACTCCAAATTTTCGCAGTTCTGATGCTCGAAACGAATAACTAGAACGGTCTAGGGGAAAACTACTCACACCGTTGTAATGGGGCTAGTTTCTACTTTCAGATGCAACAGAAACTTTTCGGATTGGTCAATCCGTTCGCGAGATATAGCTGTTTTGAGGTAAGAAACGCTTGAGAAACTCCAAATTTTCGCAGTTCTGATGCTCGAAACGAATAACTAGAACGGTCTAGGGGAAAACTACTCATACCGTTGTAATGGGGCTAGTTTCTACTTTCAGATGCAACCGAAACTTTGCGGATTGGTCAATCCGTTCGCGAGATATGGCAGTTTTGAGGTAAGAAACGCTTGAGAAACTCCAAATTTTCGCAGTTCTGATGCTCGAAACGAATAACTAGAACGGTCTAGGGGAAAACTACTCATACCGTTGTAATGGGGCGAGTTTCTACTTTCAGATGCAACAGAAACTTTGCGGATTGGTCAATCCGTTCGCGAGATATGGCAGTTTTGAGGTAAGAAACGCTTGAGAAACTCCAAATTTTCGCAGTTCTGACGCTCGAAACGAATAACTAGAACGGTCTAGGGGAAAACTACTCATACCGTTGTAATGGGGCTAGTTTCTACTTTCAGATGCAACAGAAACTTTGCGGATTGGTCAATCCGTTCGCGAGATATGGCAGTTTTGAAGTAAGAAACGCTTGAGAAACTCCAAATTTTCGCAGTTCTGATGCTCGAAACGAATAACTAGAACGGTCTAGGGGAAAACTACTCATACCGTTGTAATGGGTCTAGTTTCTACTTTCAGATGCAACAGAAACTTTGCGGATTGGTCAATCCGTTCGCGAGATATGGCAGTTTTGAGGTAAGAAACGCTTGAGAAACTCCAAATTTGCGCAGTTCTGATGCTCGAAACGAATAACTAGAACGGTCTAGGGGAAAACTACTCATACCGTTGTAATGGGGCTAGTTTCTACTTTCAGATGCAACAGAAACTTTGCGGATTGGTCAATCCGTTCGCGAGATATGGCAGTTTTGAGGTAAGAAACGCTTGAGAAACTCCAAATTTTCGCAGTTCTGATGCTCGAAACGAATAACTAGAACGGCCTAGGGGAAAACTACTCATACCGTTGTATTGGGGCAAGTTTCTACTTTCAGATGCAAGAGAGATTTTGCGGATTGGTCAATCCGTTCGCGAGATATGGCAGTTTTGAGGTAAGAAACGCTTGAGAAACTCCAAATTTTCGCAGTTCTGAGGCTCGAAACGAATAACTAGAACGGCCTAGGGGAAAACTACTCATACCGTTGTAATGGGGCGAGTTACTACTTTCAGATGCAAGAGAAATTTTCGGATTGGTCGATCCGTTCGCGAGATATGGCAGTTTTGGGGTAAGAAACGGTTGAGAAACTCAAAATTTTCGCAGTTCTGAAGCTCGAAACGAATAACTAGAACGGTCTAGGGGAAAACTACTCATACCGTTGTAATGGGGCTAGTTTCTACTTTCAGATGCAACAGAAACTTTGCGGATTGGTCAATCCGTTCGCGAGATATGGCAGTTTTGAGGTAAGAAACGCTTGAGAAACTCCAAATTTTCGCAGTTCTGATGCTCGAAACGAATAACTAGAACGGTCTAGGGGAAAACTACTCACACCGTTGTAATGGGGCTAGTTTCTACTTTCAGATGCAACAGAAACTTTTCGGATTGGTCAATCCGTTCGCGAGATATAGCTGTTTTGAGGTAAGAAACGCTTGAGAAACTCCAAATTTTCGCAGTTCTGATGCTCGAAACGAATAACTAGAACGGCCTAGGGGAAAACTACTCATACCGTTGTAATGGGGCTAGTTTCTACTTTCAGATGCAACAGAAACTTTGCGGATTGGTCAATCCGTTCGCGAGATATGGCAGTTTTGAGGTAAGAAACGCTTGAGAAACTCCAAATTTTCGCAGTTCTGATGCTCGAAACGAATAACTACAACGGCCTAGGGGAAAACTACTCATACCGTTGTAATGGGGCTAGTTTCTACTTTCAGATGCAACAGAGATTTTTCAGATTGGTCAATCCGTTCGCGATATATGGCAGTTTTGAGGTAAGAAACGCTTGAGAAACTCCAAATTTTCGCAGTTCTGATGCTCGAAACGAATAACTAGAACGGCCTAGGGGAAAACTACTCATACTGTTTTAATGGGGCTAGTTTCTACTTTCAGATGCAACAGAGATTTTTCAGATTGGTCAATCCGTTCGCGAGATATGGCAGTTTTGAGGTAAGAAACGCTTGAGAAACTCCAAATTTTCGCAGTTCTGATGCTCGAAACGAATAACTAGAACGGTCTAGGGGAAAACTACTCATACCGTTGTAATGGGGCTAGTTTCTACTTTCAGATGCAACAGAAACTTTGCGGATTGGTCAATCCGTTCGCGAGATATGGCAGTTTTGAGGTAAGAAACGCTTGAGAAACTCCAAATTTTCGCAGTTCTGATGCTCGAAACGAATAACTAGAACGGTCTAGGGGAAAACTACTCACACCGTTGTAATGGGGCTAGTTTCTACTTTCAGATGCAACAGAAACTTTTCGGATTGGTCAATCCGTTCGCGAGATATAGCAGTTTTGAGGTAAGAAACGCTTGAGAAACTCCAAATTTTCGCAGTTCTGAGGCTCGAAACGAATAACTAGAACGGCCTAGGGGATAACTACTTATACCGTTGTAATGGGGCGAGTTTCTACTTTCAGATGCTACAGAAACTTTGCGGATTGGTCAATCCGTTCGCGAGATATGGCAGTTTTGAGGTAAGAAACGCTTGAGAATCTCCAAATTTTCGCAGTTCTGATGCTCGAAACGAATAACTAGAACGGTCTAGGGGAAAACTACTCATACGGTTGTAATGGAGCTAGTTTCTACTTTCAGATGCAACAGAAACTTTGCGGATTGGTCAATCCGTTCGCGAGATATGGCAGTTTTGAGGTAAGAAACGCTTGAGAAACTTCAAATTTTCGCAGTTCTGATGCTCGAAACGAATAACTAGAACGGTCTAGGGGAAAACTACTCATACCGTTGTAATGGGGCTAGTTTCTACTTTCAGATGCAACAGAAACTTTGCGGATTGGTCAATCCGTTCGCGAGATATGGCAGTTTTGAGGTAAGAAACGCTTGAGAAACTCCAAATTTTCGCAGTTCTGATGCTCGAAACGAATAACTAGAACGGTCTAGGGGAAAACTACTCACACCGTTGTAATGGGGCTAGTTTCTACTTTCAGATGCAACAGAAACTTTTCGGATTGGTCAATCCGTTCGCGAGATATAGCAGTTTTGAGGTAAGAAACGCTTGAGAAACTCCAAATTTTCGCAGTTCTGAGGCTCGAAACGAATAACTAGAACGGCCTAGGGGATAACTACTTATACCGTTGTAATGGGGCGAGTTTCTACTTTCAGATGCTACAGAAACTTTGCGGATTGGTCAATCCGTTCGCGAGATATGGCAGTTTTGAGGTAAGAAACGCTTGAGAAACTCCAAATTTTCGCAGTTCTGAGGCTCGAAACGAATAACTAGAACGGCCTAGGGGAAAACTACTCATACCGTTGTAATGGGGCGAGTTACTACTTTCAGATGCAAGAGAAATTTTCGGATTGGTCGATCCGTTCGCGAGATATGGCAGTTTTGGGGTAAGAAACGGTTGAGAAACTCAAAATTTTCGCAGTTCTGAAGCTCGAAACGAATAACTAGAACGGTCTAGGGGAAAACTACTCACACCGTTGTAATGGGGCTAGTTTCTACTTTCAGATGCAACAGAAACTTTTCGGATTGGTCAATCCGTTCGCGAGATATAGCTGTTTTGAGGTAAGAAACGCTTGAGAAACTCCAAATTTTCGCAGTTCTGATGCTCGAAACGAATAACTAGAACGGCCTAGGGGAAAACTACTCATACCGTTGTAATGGGGCTAGTTTCTACTTTCAGATGCAACAGAAACTTTGCGGATTGGTCAATCCGTTCGCGAGATATGGCAGTTTTGAGGTAAGAAACGCTTGAGAAACTCCAAATTTTCGCAGTTCTGAAGCTCGAAACGAATAACTACAACGGCCTAGGGGAAAACTACTCATACCGTTGTAATGGGGCTAGTTTCTACTTTCAGATGCAACAGAGATTTTTCAGATTGGTCAATCCGTTCGCGATATATGGCAGTTTTGAGGTAAGAAACGCTTGAGAAACTCCAAATTTTCGCAGTTCTGATGCTCGAAACGAATAACTAGAACGGCCTAGGGGAAAACTACTCATACCGTTTTAATGGGGCTAGTTTCTACTTTCAGATGCAACAGAGATTTTTCAGATTGGTCAATCCGTTCGCGAGATATGGCAGTTTTGAGGTAAGAAACGCTTGAGAAACTCCAAATTTTCGCAGTTCTGATGCTCGAAACGAATAACTAGAACGGTCTAGGGGAAAACTACTCATACCGTTGTAATGGGGCTAGTTTCTACTTTCAGATGCAACAGAAACTTTGCGGATTGGTCAATCCGTTCGCGAGATATGGCAGTTTTGAGGTAAGAAACGCTTGAGAAACTCCAAATTTTCGCGGTTCTGACGCTCGAAACGAATAACTAGAACGGTCTAGGGGAAAACTACTCATACCGTTGTAATGGGGCTAGTTTCTACTTTCAGATGCAACAGAAACTTTGCGGATTGGTCAATCCGTTCGCGACATATGGCAGTTTTGAGGTAAGAAAAGCTTGAGAAACTCCAAATTTTCGCAGTTCTGATGCTCGAAACGAATAACTAGAACGGCCTAGGGGAAAACTACTCATACCGTTGTAATGGGGCGAGTTTCTACTTTCAGATGCAACAGAAACTTTGCGGATTGGTCAATCCGTTCGCGAGATATGGCAGTTTGGAGGTAGAAACGCTTGAGAAACTCCAAATTTTCGCAGTTCTGAGGCTCGAAACGAATAACTAGAACGGCCTAGGGGATAACTACTTATACCGTTGTAATGGGGCGAGTTTCTACTTTCAGATGCAACAGAAACTTTGCGGATTGGTCAATCCGTTCGCGAGATATGGCAGTTTTGATGTAAGAAACGCTTGAGAAACTCCAAATTTTCGCAGTTCTGATGCTCGAAACGAATAACTAGAACGGTCTAGGGGAAAACTACTCATACCGTTGTAATGGGGCCAGTTTCTACTTTCATATGCAACAGAAACTTTGCGGATTGGTCAATCCGTTCGCGAGATATGGCAGTTTTGAGGTAAGAAACGCTTGAGAAACTCCAAATTTTCGCAGTTCTGATGCTCGAAACGAATAACTAGAACGGTCTAGGGGAAAACTACTCATACCGTTGTAATGGGGCTAGTTTCTGTTTTCAGATGCAACAGAAACATTGCGGATTGGTCAATCCGTTCGCGAGATATGGCAGTTTTGAGGTAAGAAACGCTTGAGAAACTCCAAATTTTCGCAGTTCTGATGCTCGAAACGAATAACTAGAACGGTCTAGGGGAAAACTACTCATACCGTTGTAATGGGGCGAGTTTCTACTTTCAGATGCAACAGAAACTTTGCGGATTGGTCAATCCGTTCGCGAGATATGGCAGTTTTGAGGTAAGAAACGCTTGAGAAACTCCAAATTTTCGCAGTTCTGACGCTCGAAACGAATAACTAGAACGGTCTAGGGGAAAACTACTCATACCGTTGTAATGGGGCTAGTTTCTACATTCAGATGCAACAGAAACTTTGCGGATTGGTCAATCCGTTCGCGAGATATGGCAGTTTTGAGGTAAGAAACGCTTGAGAAACTCCAAATTTTCGCAGTTCTGATGCTCGAAACGAATAACTAGAACGGTCTAGGGGAAAACTACTCATACCGTTGTAATGGGGCTAGTTTCTACTTTCAGATGCAACAGAAACTTTGCGGATTGGTCAATCCGTTCGCGAGATATGGCAGTTTTGAGGTAAGAAACGCTTGAGAAACTCCAAATTTTCGCAGTTCTGATGCTCGAAACGAATAACTAGAACGGTCTAGGGGAAAACTACTCATACGGTTGTAATGGAGCTAGTTTCTACTTTCAGATGCAACAGAAACTTTGCGGATTGGTCAATCCGTTCGCGAGATATGGCAGTTTTGAGGTAAGAAACGCTTGAGAAACTCCAAATTTTCGCAGTTCTGATGCTCGAAACGAATAACTAGAACGGTCTAGGGGAAAACTACTCATACCGTTGTAATGGGGCTAGTTTCTACTTTCAGATGCAACAGAAACTTTGCGGATTGGTCAATCCGTTCGCGAGATATGGCAGTTTTGAGGTAAGAAACGCTTGAGAAACTCCAAATTTTCGCAGTTCTGATGCTCGAAACGAATAACTAGAACGGTCTAGGGGAAAACTACTCACACCGTTGTAATGGGGCTAGTTTCTACTTTCAGATGCAACAGAAACTTTTCGGATTTGTCAATCCGTTCGCGAGATATAGCAGTTTTGAGGTAAGAAACGCTTGAGAAACTCCAAATTTTCGCAGTTCTGAGGCTCGAAACGAATAACTAGAACGGCCTAGGGGATAACTACTTATACCGTTGTAATGGGGCGAGTTTCTACTTTCAGATGCTACAGAAACTTTGCGGATTGGTCAATCCGTTCGCGAGATATGGCAGTTTTGAGGTAAGAAACGCTTGAGAAACTCCAAATTTTCGCAGTTCTGAGGCTCGAAACGAATAACTAGAACGGCCTAGGGGAAAACTACTCATACCGTTGTAATGGGGCGAGTTACTACTTTCAGATGCAAGAGAAATTTTCGGATTGGTCGATCCGTTCGCGAGATATGGCAGTTTTGGGGTAAGAAACGGTTGAGAAACTCAAAATTTTCGCAGTTCTGAAGCTCGAAACGAATAACTAGAACGGTCTAGGGGAAAACTACTCATACCGTTGTAATGGGGCTAGTTTCTACTTTCAGATGCAACAGAAACTTTGCGGATTGGTCAATCCGTTCGCGAGATATGGCAGTTTTGAGGTAAGAAACGCTTGAGAAACTCCAAATTTTCGCAGTTCTGATGCTCGAAACGAATAACTAGAACGGTCTAGGGGAAAACTACTCACACCGTTGTAATGGGGCTAGTTTCTACTTTCAGATGCAACAGAAACTTTCCGGATTGGTCAATCCGTTCGCGAGATATAGCTGTTTTGAGGTAAGAAACGCTTGAGAAACTCCAAATTTTCGCAGTTCTGATGCTCGAAACGAATAACTAGAACGGCCTAGGGGAAAACTACTCATACCGTTGTAATGGGGCTAGTTTCTACTTTCAGATGCAACAGAAACGTTGCGGATTGGTCAATCCGTTCGCGAGATATGGCAGTTTTGAGGTAAGAAACGCTTGAGAAACTCCAAATTTTCGCAGTTCTGATGCTCGAAACGAATAACTACAACGGCCTAGGGGAAAACTACTCATACCGTTGTAATGGGGCTAGTTTCTACTTTCAGATGCAACAGAGATTTTTCAGATTGGTCAATCCGTTCGCGAGATATGGCAGTTTTGAGGTAAGAAACGCTTGAGAAACTCCAAATTTTCGCAGTTCTGATGCTCGAAACGAATAACTAGAACGGTCTAGGGGAAAACTACTCATACCGTTGTAATGGGGCTAGTTTCTACTTTCAGATGCAACAGAAACTTTGCGGATTGGTCAATCCGTTCGCGAGATATGGCAGTTTTGAGGTAAGAAACGCTTGAGAAACTCCAAATTTTCGCGGTTCTGACGCTCGAAACGAATAACTAGAACGGTCTAGGGGAAAACTACTCATACCGTTGTAATGGGGCTAGTTTCTACTTTCAGATGCAACAGAAACTTTGCGGATTGGTCAATCCGTTCGCGACATATGGCAGTTTTGAGGTAAGAAAAGCTTGAGAAACTCCAAATTTTCGCAGTTCTGATGCTCGAAACGAATAACTAGAACGGCCTAGGGGAAAACTACTCATACCGTTGTAATGGGGCGAGTTTCTACTTTCAGATGCAACAGAAACTTTGCGGATTGGTCAATCCGTTCGCGAGATATGGCAGTTTTGATGTAAGAAACGCTTGAGAAACTCCAAATTTTCGCAGTTCTGATGCTCGAAACGAATAACTAGAACGGTCTAGGGGAAAACTACTCATACCGTTGTAATGGGGCCAGTTTCTACTTTCATATGCAACAGAAACTTTGCGGATTGGTCAATCCGTTCGCGAGATATGGCAGTTTTGAGGTAAGAAACGCTTGAGAAACTCCAAATTTTCGCAGTTCTGATGCTCGAAACGAATAACTAGAACGGTCTAGGGGAAAAGTACTCATACCGTTGTAATGGGGCTAGTTTCTGTTTTCAGATGCAACAGAAACATTGCGGATTGGTCAATCCGTTCGCGAGATATGGCAGTTTTGAGGTAAGAAACGCTTGAGAAACTCCAAATTTTCGCAGTTCTGATGCTCGAAACGAATAACTAGAACGGTCTAGGGGAAAACTACTCATACCGTTGTAATGGGACGAGTTTCTACTTTCAGATGCAACAGAAACTTTGCGGATTGGTCAATCCGTTCGCGAGATATGGCAGTTTTGAGGTAAGAAACGCTTGAGAAACTCCAAATTTTCGCAGTTCTGACGCTCGAAACGAATAACTAGAACGGTCTAGGGGAAAACTACTCATACCGTTGTAATGGGGCTAGTTTCTACATTCAGATGCAACAGAAACTTTGCGGATTGGTCAATCCGTTCGCGAGATATGGCAGTTTTGAGGTAAGAAACGCTTGAGAAACTCCAAATTTTCGCAGTTCTGATGCTCGAAACGAATAACTAGAACGGTCTAGGGGAAAACTACTCATACCGTTGTAATGGGGCTAGTTTCTACTTTCAGATGCAACAGAAACTTTGCGGATTGGTCAATCCGTTCGCGAGATATGGCAGTTTTGAGGTAAGAAACGCTTGAGAAACTCCAAATTTGCGCAGTTCTGATGCTCGAAACGAATAACTAGAACGGTCTAGGGGAAAACTACTCATACCGTTGTAATGGGGCTAGTTTCTACTTTCAGATGCAACAGAAACTTTGCGGATTGGTCAATCCGTTCGCGAGATATGGCAGTTTTGAGGTAAGAAACGCTTGAGAAACTCCAAATTTTCGCAGTTCTGACGCTCGAAACGAATAACTAGAACGGTCTAGGGGAAAACTACTAATACCGTTGTAATGGGGCTAGTTTCTACATTCAGATGCAACAGAAACTTTGCGGATTGGTCAATCCGTTCGCGAGATATGGCAGTTTTGAGGTAAGAAACGCTTGAGAAACTCCAAATTTTCGCAGTTCTGATGCTCGAAACGAATAACTAGAACGGTCTAGGGGAAAACTACTCATACCGTTGTAATGGGGCTAGTTTCTACTTTCAGATGCAACAGAAACTTTGCGGATTGGTCAATCCGTTCGCGAGATATGGCAGTTTTGAGGTAAGAAACGCTTGAGAAACTCCAAATTTGCGCAGTTCTGATGCTCGAAACGAATAACTAGAACGGTCTAGGGGAAAACTACTCATACCGTTGTAATGGGGCTAGTTTCTACTTTCAGATGCAACAGAAACTTTGCGGATTGGTCAATCCGTTCGCGAGATATGGCAGTTTTGAGGTAAGAAACGCTTGAGAAACTCCAAATTTTCGCAGTTCTGATGCTCGAAACGAATAACTAGAACGGTCTAGGGGAAAACTACTCACACCGTTGTAATGGGGCTAGTTTCTACTTTCAGATGCAACAGAAACTTTTCGGATTGGTCAATCCGTTCGCGAGATATAGCTGTTTTGAGGTAAGAAACGCTTGAGAAACTCCAAATTTTCGCAGTTCTGATGCTCGAAACGAATAACTAGAACGGCCTAGGGGAAAACTACTCATACCGTTCTAATGGGGCTAGTTTCTACTTTCAGATGCAACAGAAACTTTGCGGATTGGTCAATCCGTTCGCGAGATATGGCAGTTTTGAGGTAAGAAACGCTTGAGAAACTCCAAATTTTCGCAGTTCTGATGCTCGAAACGAATAACTACAACGGCCTAGGGGAAAACTACTCATACCGTTGTAATGGGGCTAGTTTCTACTTTCAGATGCAACAGAGATTTTTCAGATTGGTCAATCCGTTCGCGATATATGGCAGTTTTGAGGTAAGAAACGCTTGAGAAACTCCAAATTTTCGCAGTTCTGATGCTCGAAACGAATAACTAGAACGGCCTAGGGGAAAACTACTCATACCGTTTTAATGGGGCTAGTTTCTACTTTCAGATGCAACAGAGATTTTTCAGATTGGTCAATCCGTTCGCGAGATATGGCAGTTTTGAGGTAAGAAACGCTTGAGAAACTCCAAATTTTCGCAGTTCTGATGCTCGAAACGAATAACTAGAACGGTCTAGGGGAAAACTACTCATACCGTTGTAATGGGGCTAGTTTCTACTTTCAGATGCAACAGAAACTTTGCGGATTGGTCAATCCGTTCGCGAGATATGGCAGTTTTGAGGTAAGAAACGCTTGAGAAACTCCAAATTTTCGCGGTTCTGACGCTCGAAACGAATAACTAGAACGGTCTAGGGGAAAACTACTCATACCGTTGTAATGGGGCTAGTTTCTACTTTCAGATGCAACAGAAACTTTGCGGATTGGTCAATCCGTTCGCGACATATGGCAGTTTTGAGGTAAGAAAAGCTTGAGAAACTCCAAATTTTCGCAGTTCTGATGCTCGAAACGAATAACTAGAACGGCCTAGGGGAAAACTACTCATACCGTTGTAATGGGGCGAGTTTCTACTTTCAGATGCAACAGAAACTTTGCGGATTGGTCAATCCGTTCGCGAGATATGGCAGTTTTGATGTAAGAAACGCTTGAGAAACTCCAAATTTTCGCAGTTCTGATGCTCGAAACGAATAACTAGAACGGTCTAGGGGAAAACTACTCATACCGTTGTAATGGGGCCAGTTTCTACTTTCATATGCAACAGAAACTTTGCGGATTGGTCAATCCGTTCGCGAGATATGGCAGTTTTGAGGTAAGAAACGCTTGAGAAACTCCAAATTTTCGCAGTTCTGATGCTCGAAACGAATAACTAGAACGGTCTAGGGGAAAACTACTCATACCGTTGTAATGGGGCTAGTTTCTGTTTTCAGATGCAACAGAAACATTGCGGATTGGTCAATCCGTTCGCGAGATATGGCAGTTTTGAGGTAAGAAACGCTTGAGAAACTCCAAATTTTCGCAGTTCTGATGCTCGAAACGAATAACTAGAACGGTCTAGGGGAAAACTACTCATACCGTTGTAATGGGGCGAGTTTCTACTTTCAGATGCAACAGAAACTTTGCGGATTGGTCAATCCGTTCGCGAGATATGGCAGTTTTGAGGTAAGAAACGCTTGAGAAACTCCAAATTTTCGCAGTTCTGACGCTCGAAACGAATAACTAGAACGGTCTAGGGGAAAACTACTCATACGGTTGTAATGGGGCTAGTTTCTACATTCAGATGCAACAGAAACTTTGCGGATTGGTCAATCCGTTCGCGAGATATGGCAGTTTTGAGGTAAGAAACGCTTGAGAAACTCCAAATTTTCGCAGTTCTGATGCTCGAAACGAATAACTAGAACGGTCTAGGGGAAAACTACTCATACCGTTGTAATGGGGCTAGTTTCTACTTTCAGATGCAACAGAAACTTTGCGGATTGGTCAATCCGTTCGCGACATATGGCAGTTTTGAGGTAAGAAAAGCTTGAGAAACTCCAAATTTTCGCAGTTCTGATGCTCGAAACGAATAACTAGAACGGCCTAGGGGAAAACTACTCATACCGTTGTAATGGGGCGAGTTTCTACTTTCAGATGCAACAGAAACTTTGCGGATTGGTCAATCCGTTCGCGAGATATGGCAGTTTTGATGTAAGAAACGCTTGAGAAACTCCAAATTTTCGCAGTTCTGATGCTCGAAACGAATAACTAGAACGGTCTAGGGGAAAACTACTCATACCGTTGTAATGGGGCCAGTTTCTACTTTCATATGCAACAGAAACTTTGCGGATTGGTCAATCCGTTCGCGAGATATGGCAGTTTTGAGGTAAGAAACGCTTGAGAAACTCCAAATTTTCGCAGTTCTGATGCTCGAAACGAATAACTAGAACGGTCTAGGGGAAAACTACTCATACCGTTGTAATGGGGCTAGTTTCTGTTTTCAGATGCAACAGAAACATTGCGGATTGGTCAATCCGTTCGCGAGATATGGCAGTTTTGAGGTAAGAAACGCTTGAGAAACTCCAAATTTTCGCAGTTCTGATGCTCGAAACGAATAACTAGAACGGTCTAGGGGAAAACTACTCATACCGTTGTAATGGGGCGAGTTTCTACTTTCAGATGCAACAGAAACTTTGCGGATTGGTCAATCCGTTCGCGAGATATGGCAGTTTTGAGGTAAGAAACGCTTGAGAAACTCCAAATTTTCGCAGTTCTGACGCTCGAAACGAATAACTAGAACGGTCTAGGGGAAAACTACTCATACGGTTGTAATGGGGCTAGTTTCTACATTCAGATGCAACAGAAACTTTGCGGATTGGTCAATCCGTTCGCGAGATATGGCAGTTTTGAGGTAAGAAACGCTTGAGAAACTCCAAATTTGCGCAGTTCTGATGCTCGAAACGAATAACTAGAACGGTCTAGGGGAAAACTACTCATACCGTTGTAATGGGGCTAGTTTCTACTTTCAGATGCAACAGAAACTTTGCGGATTGGTCAATCCGTTCGCGAGATATGGCAGTTTTGAGGTAAGAAACGCTTGAGAAACTCCAAATTTTCGCAGTTCTGATGCTCGAAACGAATAACTAGAACGGTCTAGGGGAAAACTACTCATACCGTTGTAATGGAGCTAGTTTCTACTTTCAGATGCAACAGAAACTTTGCGGATTGGTCAATCCGTTCGCGAGATATGGCAGTTTCGAGGTAAGAAACGCTTGAGAAACTCCAAATTTTCGCAGTTCTGATGCTCGAAACGAATAACTAGAACGGTCTAGGGGAAAACTACTCATACCGTTGTAATGGGGCTAGTTTCTACTTTCAGATGCAACAGAAACTTTGCGGATTGGTCAATCCGTTCGCGAGATATGGCAGTTTTGAGGTAAGAAACGCTTGAGAAACTCCAAATTTTCGCAGTTCTGATGCTCGAAACGAATAACTAGAACGGTCTAGGGGAAAACTACTCACACCGTTGTAATGGGGCTAGTTTCTACTTTCAGATGCAACAGAAACTTTTCGGATTGGTCAATCCGTTCGCGAGATATAGCTGTTTTGAGGTAAGAAACGCTTGAGAAACTCCAAATTTTCGCAGTTCTGATGCTCGAAACGAATAACTAGAACGGCCTAGGGGAAAACTACTCATACCGTTGTAATGGGGCTAGTTTCTACTTTCAGATGCAACAGAAACTTTGCGGATTGGTCAATCCGTTCGCGAGATATGGCAGTTTTGAGGTAAGAAACGCTTGAGAAACTCCAAATTTTCGCAGTTCTGATGCTCGAAACGAATAACTAGAACGGCCTAGGGGAAAACTACTCATACCGTTGTAATGGGGCTAGTTTCTACTTTCAGATGCAACAGAGATTTTTCAGATTGGTCAATCCGTTCGCGATATATGGCAGTTTTGAGGTAAGAAACGCTTGAGAAACTCCAAATTTTCGCAGTTCTGATGCTCGAAACGAATAACTAGAACGGCCTAGGGGAAAACAACTCATACCGTTTTAATGGGGCTAGTTTCTACTTTCAGATGCAACAGAGATTTTTCAGATTGGTCAATCCGTTCGCGAGATATGGCAGTTTTGAGGTAAGAAACGCTTGAGAAACTCCAAATTTTCGCAGTTCTGATGCTCGAAACGAATAACTAGAACGGTCTAGGGGAAAACTACTCATACCGTTGTAATGGGGCTAGTTTCTACTTTCAGATGCAACAGAAACTTTGCGGATTGGTCAATCCGTTCGCGAGATATGGCAGTTTTGAGGTAAGAAACGCTTGAGAAACTCCAAATTTTCGCGGTTCTGACGCTCGAAACGAATAACTAGAACGGTCTAGGGGAAAACTACTCATACCGTTGTAATGGGGCTAGTTTCTACTTTCAGATGCAACAGAAACTTTGCGGATTGGTCAATCCGTTCGCGACATATGGCAGTTTTGAGGTAAGAAAAGCTTGAGAAACTCCAAATTTTCGCAGTTCTGATGCTCGAAACGAATAACTAGAACGGCCTAGGGGAAAACTACTCATACCGTTGTAATGGGGCGAGTTTCTACTTTCAGATGCAACAGAAACTTTGCGGATTGGTCAATCCGTTCGCGAGATATGGCAGTTTTGATGTAAGAAACGCTTGAGAAACTCCAAATTTTCGCAGTTCTGATGCTCGAAACGAATAACTAGAACGGTCTAGGGGAAAACTACTCATACCGTTGTAATGGGGCCAGTTTCTACTTTCATATGCAACAGAAACTTTGCGGATTGGTCAATCCGTTCGCGAGATATGGCAGTTTTGAGGTAAGAAACGCTTGAGAAACTCCAAATTTTCGCAGTTCTGATGCTCGAAACGAATAACTAGAACGGTCTAGGGGAAAACTACTCATACCGTTGTAATGGGGCTAGTTTCTGTTTTCAGATGCAACAGAAACTTTGCGGATTGGTCAATCCGTTCGCGAGATATGGCAGTTTTGAGGTAAGAAACGCTTGAGAAACTCCAAATTTTCGCAGTTCTGATGCTCGAAACGAATAACTAGAACGGTCTAGGGGAAAACTACTCATACCGTTGTAATGGGGCTAGTTTCTGCTTTCAGATGCAACAGAAACTTTGCGGATTGGTCAATCCGTTCGCGAGATATGGCAGTTTTGAGGTAAGAAAAGCTTGAGAAACTCCAAATTTTCGCAGTTCTGATGCTCGAAACGAATAACTAGAACGGTCTAGGGGAAAACCACTCATACCGTTGTAATGGGGCGAGTTTCTACTTTCAGATGCAAGAGAAATTTTGCGGATTGGTCGATCCGTTCGCGAGATATGGCAGTTTTGGGGTAAGAAACGCTTGAGAAACTCAAAATTTTCGCAGTTCTGATGCTCGAAACGAATAACTAGACCGGTCTAGGGGAAAACTACTCATACCGTTGTAATGGGGCGAGTTTCTACTTTCAGATGCAACAGAAACTTTGCGGATTGGTCAATCCGTTCGCGAGATATGGCAGTTTTGAGGTAAGAAACGCTTGAGAAACTCCAAATTTTCGCAGTTCTGAGGCTCGAAACGAATAACTAGAACGGCCTAGGGGAAAACTACTCATACCGTTGTAATGGGGCGAGTTACTACTTTCAGATGCAAGAGAAATTTTCGGATTGGTCGATCCGTTCGCGAGATATGGCAGTTTTGATGTAAGAAACGCTTGAGAAACTCCAAATTTTCGCAGTTCTGATGCTCGAAACGAATAACTAGAACGGTCTAGGGGAAAACTACTCATACCGTTGTAATGGGGCTAGTTTCTGTTTTCAGATGCAACATAAACTTTGCGGATTGGTCAATCCGTTCGCGAGATATGGCAGTTTTGAGGTAAGAAACGCTTGAGAAACTCCAAATTTTCGCAGTTCTGATGCTCGAAACGAATAACTAGAACGGTCTAGGGGAAAACTACTCATTCCGTTGTAATGGGGCTAGTTTCTGCTTTCAGATGCAACAGAAACTTTGCGGATTGGTCAATCCGTTCGCGAGATATGGCAGTTTTGAGGTAAGAAAAGCTTGAGAAACTCCAAATTTTCGCAGTTCTGATGCTCGAAACGAATAACTAGAACGGCCTAGGGGAAAACTACTCATACCGTTGTAATGGGGCGAGTTTCTACTTTCAGATGCAACAGAAACTTTGCGGATTGGTCAATCCGTTCGCGAGATATGGCAGTTTTGATGTAAGAAACGCTTGAGAAACTCCAAATTTTCGCAGTTCTGATGCTCGAAACGAATAACTAGAACGGTCTAGGGGAAAACTACTCATACCGTTGTAATGGGGCTAGTTTCTACTTTCAGATGCAACAGAAACTTTGCGGATTGGTCAATCCGTTCGCGAGATATGGCAGTTTTGAGGTAAGAAACGCTTGAGAAACTCCAAATTTTCGCAGTTCTGATGCTCGAAACGAATAACTAGAACGGTCTAGGGGAAAACTACTCATACCGTTGTAATGGGGCGAGTTTCTACTTTCAGATGCAACAGAAACTTTGCGGATTGGTCAATCCGTTCGCGAGATATGGCAACTTTGAGGTAAGAAACGCTTGAGAAACTCCAAATTTTCGCAGTTCTGACGCTCGAAACGAATAACTAGAACGGTCTAGGGGAAAACTACTCATACCGTTGTAATGGGGCTAGTTTCTACTTTCAGATGCAACAGAAACTTTGCGGATTGGTCAATCCGTTCGCGAGATATGGCAGATTTGAGGTAAGAAACGCTTGAGAAACTCCTAATTTTCGCAGTTCTGAGGCTCGAAACGAATAACTAGAACGGCCTAGGGGATAACTACTTATACCGTTGTAATGGGGCGAGTTTCTACTTTCAGATGCAACAGAAACTTTGCGGATTGGTCAATCCGTTCGCGAGATATGGCAGTTTTGAGGTAAGAAACGCTTGAGAAACTCCAAATTTTCGCAGTTCTGACGCTCGAAACGAATAACTAGAACGGTCTAGGGGAAAACTACTCATACCGTTGTAATGGGGCTAGTTTCTACTTTCAGATGCAACAGAAACTTTGCGGATTGGTCAATCCGTTCGCGAGATATGGCAGTTTTGAGGTAAGAAACGCTTGAGAAACTCCAAATTTTCGCAGTTCTGAGGCTCGAAACGAATAACTAGAACGGCCTAGGGGATAACTACTTATACCGTTGTAATGGGGCGAGTTTCTACTTTCAGATGCAACAGAAACTTTGCGGATTGGTCAATCCGTTCGCGAGATATGGCAGTTTTGAGGTAAGAAACGCTTGAGAAACTCCAAATTTTCGCAGTTCTGATGCTCGAAACGAATAACTAGACCGGTCTAGGGGAAAACTACTCATACCGTTGTAATGGGGCTAGTTTCTACTTTCAGATGCAACAGAAACTTTGCGGATTGGTCAATCCGTTCGCGAGATATGGCAGTTTTGAGGTAAGAAACGCTTGAGAAACTCCAAATTTTCGCAGTTCTGAGGCTCGAAACGAATAACTAGAACGGCCTAGGGGATAACTACTTATACCGTTGTAATGGGGCGAGTTTCTACTTTCAGATGCAACAGAAACTTTGCGGATTGGTCAATCCGTTCGCGAGATATGGCAGTTTTGAGGTAAGAAACGCTTGAGAAACTCCAAATTTTCGCAGTTCTGATGCTCGAAACGAATAAGTAGACCGGTCTAGGGGAAAACTACTCATACCGTTGTAATGGGGCTAGTTTCTACTTTCAGATGCAACAGAAACTTTGCGGATTGGTCAATCCGTTCGCGAGATATGGCAGTTTTGAGGTAAGAAACGCTTGAGAAACTCCAAATTTTCGCAGTTCTGAGGCTCGAAACGAATAACTAGAACGGCCTAGGGGATAACTACTTATACCGTTGTAATGGGGCGAGTTTCTACTTTCAGATGCTACAGAAACTTTGCGGATTGGTCAATCCGTTCGCGAGATATGGCAGATTTGAGGTAAGAAACGCTTGAGAAACCCCAAATTTTCGCAGTTCTGAGGCTCGAAACGAATAACTAGAACGGCCTAGGGGAGAACTACTCATACCGTTGTAGTGGGGCGAGTTTCTACTTTCAGATGCAAGAGAAATTTTGCGGATTGGTCGATCCGTTCGCGAGATATGGCAGTTTTGGGGTAAGAAACGCTTGAGAAACTCAAAATTTTCGCAGTTCTGATGCTCGAAACGAATAACTAGACCGGTCTAGGGGAAAACTACTCATACCGTTGTAATGGGGCGAGTTTCTACTTTCAGATGCAACAGAAACTTTGCGGATTGGTCAATCCGTTCGCGAGATATGGCAGTTTTGAGGTAAGAAACGCTTGAGAAACTCCAAATTTTCGCAGTTCTGAGGCTCGAAACGAATAACTAGAACGGCCTAGGGGAAAACTACTCATACCGTTGTAATGGGGCGAGTTACTACTTTCAGATGCAAGAGAAATTCTCGGATTGGTCGATCCGTTCGCGAGATATGGCAGTTTTGGGGTAAGAAACGGTTGAGAAACTCAAAATTTTCGCAGTTCTGAAGCTCGAAACGAATAACTAGAACGGTCTAGGGGAAAACTACTCATACCGTTGTAATGGGGCTAGTTTCTACTTTCAGATGCAACAGAAACTTTGCGGATTGGTCAATCCGTTCGCGAGATATGGCAGTTTTGAGGTAAGAAACGCTTGAGAAACTCCAAATTTTCGCAGTTCTGATGCTCGAAACGAATAACTAGAACGGTCTAGGGGAAAGCTACTCATACCGTTGTAATGGGGCTAGTTTCTACTTTCAGATGCAACCGAAACTTTGCGGATTGGTCAATCCGTTCGCGAGATATGGCAGTTTTGAGGTAAGAAACGCTTGAGAAACTCCAAATTTTCGCAGTTCTGATGCTCGAAACGAATAACTAGAACGGTCTAGGGGAAAACTACTCATACCGTTGTAATGGGGCGAGTTTCTACTTTCAGATGCAACAGAAACTTTGCGGATTGGTCAATCCGTTCGCGAGATATGGCAGTTTTGAGGTAAGAAACGCTTGAGAAACTCCAAATTTTCGCAGTTCTGAGGCTCGAAACGAATAACTAGAACGGCCTAGGGGAAAACTACTCATACCGTTGTAATGGGGCGAGTTACTACTTTCAGATGCAAGAGAAATTTTCGGATTGGTCGATCCGTTCGCGAGATATGGCAGTTTTGGGGTAAGAAACGGTTGAGAAACTCAAAATTTTCGCAGTTCTGAAGCTCGAAACGAATAACTAGAACGGTCTAGGGGAAAACTACTCATACCGTTGTAATGGGGCTAGTTTCTACTTTCAGATGCAACAGAAACTTTGCGGATTGGTCAATCCGTTCGCGAGATATGGCAGTTTTGAGGTAAGAAACGCTTGAGAAACTCCAAATTTTCGCAGTTCTGATGCTCGAAACGAATAACTAGAACGGTCTAGGGGAAAGCTACTCATACCGTTGTAATGGGGCTAGTTTCTACTTTCAGATGCAACCGAAACTTTGCGGATTGGTCAATCCGTTCGCGAGATATGGCAGTTTTGAGGTAAGAAACGCTTGAGAAACTCCAAATTTTCGCAGTTCTGATGCTCGAAACGAATAACTAGAACGGTCTAGGGGAAAACTACTCATACCGTTGTAATGGGGCGAGTTTCTACTTTCAGATGCAACAGAAACTTTGCGGATTGGTCAATCCGTTCGCGAGATATGGCAGTTTTGAGGTAAGAAACGCTTGAGAAACTCCAAATTTTCGCAGTTCTGACGCTCGAAACGAATAACTAGAACGGTCTAGGGGAAAACTACTCATACCGTTGTAATGGGGCTAGTTTCTACTTTCAGATGCAACAGAAACTTTGCGGATTAGTCAATCCGTTCGCGAGATATGGCAGTTTTGAGGTAAGAAACGCTTGAGAAACTCCAAATTTTCGCAGTTCTGATGCTCGAAACGAATAACTAGAACGGTCTAGGGGAAAACTACTCATACGGTTGTAATGGGTCTAGTTTCTACTTTCAGATGCAACAGAAACTTTGCGGATTGGTCAATCCGTTCGCGAGATATGGCAGTTTTGAGGTAAGAAACGCTTGAGAAACTCCAAATTTGCGCACTTCTGATGCTCGAAACGAATAACTAGAACGGTCTAGGGGAAAACTACTCATACCGTTGTAATGGGGCTAGTTTCTACTTTCAGATGCAACAGAAACTTTGCGGATTGGTCAACCCGTTCGCGAGATATGGCAGTTTTGAGGTAAGAAACGCTTGAGAAACTCCAAATTTTCGCAGTTCTGATGCTCGAAACGAATAACTAGAACGGTCTAGGGGAAAACTACTCATACCGTTGTAATGGAGCTAGTTTCTACTTTCAGATGCAACAGAAACTTTGCGGATTGGTCAATCCGTTCGCGAGATATGGCAGTTTTGAGGTAAGAAACGCTTGAGAAACTCCAAATTTTCGCAGTTCTGATGCTCGAAACGAATAACTAGAATGGTCTAGGGGAAAACTACTCATACCGTTGTAATGGGGCTAGTTTCTACTTTCAGATGCAACAGAAACTTTGCGGATTGGTCAATCCGTTCGCGAGATATGGCAGTTTTGAGGTAAGAAACGCTTGAGAAACTCCAAATTTTCGCAGTTCTGATGCTCGAAACGAATAACTAGAACGGTCTAGGGGAAAACTACTCACACCGTTGTAATGGGGCTAGTTTCTACTTTCAGATGCAACAGAAACTTTTCGGATTGGTCAATCCGTTCGCGAGATATAGCTGTTTTGAGGTAAGAAACGCTTGAGAAACTCCAAATTTTCGCAGTTCTGATGCTCGAAACGAATAACTAGAACGGCCTAGGGGAAAACTACTCATACCGTTGTAATGGGGCTAGTTTCTACTTTCAGATGCAACAGAAACTTTGCGGATTGGTCAATCCGTTCGCGAGATATGGCAGTTTTGAGGTAAGAAACGCTTGAGAAACTCCAAATTTTCGCAGTTCTGATGCTCGAAACGAATAACTAGAACGGCCTAGGGGAAAACTACTCATACCGTTGTAATGGGGCTAGTTTCTACTTTCAGATGCAACAGAGATTTTTCAGATTGGTCAATCCGTTCGCGATATATGGCAGTTTTGAGGTAAGAAACGCTTGAGAAACTCCAAATTTTCGCAGTTCTGATGCTCGAAACGAATAACTAGAACGGCCTAGGGGAAAACTACTCATACCGTTTTAATGGGGCTAGTTTCTACTTTCAGATGCAACAGAGATTTTTCAGATTGGTCAATCCGTTCGCGAGATATGGCAGTTTTGAGGTAAGAAACGCTTGAGAAACTCCAAATTTTCGCAGTTCTGATGCTCGAAACGAATAACTAGAACGGTCTAGGGGAAAACTACTCATACCGTTGTAATGGGGCTAGTTTCTACTTTCAGATGCAACAGAAACTTTGCGGATTGGTCAATCCGTTCGCGAGATATGGCAGTTTTGAGGTAAGAAACGCTTGAGAAACTCCAAATTTTCGCAGTTCTGAGGCTCGAAACGAATAACTAGAACGGCCTAGGGGATAACTACTTATACCGTTGTAATGGGGCGAGTTTCTACTTTCAGATGCTACAGAAACTTTGCGGATTGGTCAATCCGTTCGCGAGATATGGCAGTTTTGAGGTAAGAAACGCTTGAGAAACCCCAAATTTTCGCAGTTCTGAGGCTCGAAACGAATAACTAGAACGGCCTAGGGGATAACTACTTATACCGTTGTAATGGGGCGAGTTTCTACTTTCAGATGCTACAGAAACTTTGCGGATTGGTCAATCCGTTCGCGAGATATGGCAGTTTTGAGGTAAGAAACGCTTGAGAAACCCCAAATTTTCGCAGTTCTGAGGCTCGAAACGAATAACTAGAACGGCCTAGGGGAGAACTACTCATACCGTTGTAGTGGGGCGAGTTTCTACTTTCAGATGCAAGAGAAATTTTGCGGATTGGTCGATCCGTTCGCGAGATATGGCAGTTTTGGGGTAAGAAACGCTTGAGAAACTCAAAATTTTCGCAGTTCTGATGCTCGAAACGAATAGCTAGACCGGTCTAGGGGAAAACTACTCATACCGTTGTAATGGGGCGAGTTTCTACTTTCAGATGCAACAGAAACTTTGCGGATTGGTCAATCCGTTCGCGAGATATGGCAGTTTTGAGGTAAGAAACGCTTGAGAAACTCCAAATTTTCGCAGTTCTGAGGCTCGAAACGAATAACTAGAACGGCCTAGGGGAAAACTACTCATACCGTTGTAATGGGGCTAGTTTCTACTTTCAGATGCAACCGAAACTTTGCGGATTGGTCAATCCGTTCGCGAGATATGGCAGTTTTGAGGTAAGAAACGCTTGAGAAACTCCAAATTTTCGCAGTTCTGATGCTCGAAACGAATAACTAGAACGGTCTAGGGGAAAACTACTCATACCGTTGCAATGGGGCGAGTTTCTACTTTCAGATGCAACAGAAACTTTGCGGATTGGTCAATCCGTTCGCGAGATATGGCAGTTTTGAGGTAAGAAACGCTTGAGAAACTCCAAATTTGCGCAGTTCTGATGCTCGAAACGAATAACTAGAACGGTCTAGGGGAAAACTACTCATACCGTTGTAATGGGGCTAGTTTCTACTTTCAGATGCAACAGAAACTTTGCGGATTGGTCAATCCGTTCGCGAGATATGGCAGTTTTGAGGTAAGAAACGCTTGAGAAACTCCAAATTTTCGCAGTTCTGATGCTCGAAACGAATAACTAGAACGGTCTAGGGGAAAACTACTCATACCGTTGTAATGGGGCTAGTTTCTACTTTCAGATGCAACAGAAACTTTGCGGATTGGTCAATCCGTTCGCGAGATATGGCAGTTTTGAGGTAAGAAACGCTTGAGAAACTCCAAATTTTCGCAGTTCTGATGCTCGAAACGAATAACTAGAACGGCCTAGGGGAAAACTACTCATACCGTTTTAATGGGGCTAGTTTCTACTTTCAGATGCAACAGAGATTTTTCAGATTGGTCAATCCGTTCGCGAGATATGGCAGTTTTGAGGTAAGAAACGCTTGAGAAACTCCAAATTTTCGCAGTTCTGATGCTCGAAACGAATAACTAGAACGGTCTAGGGGAAAACTACTCATACTGTTGTAATGGGGCTAGTTTCTACTTTCAGATGCAACAGAAACTTTGCGGATTGGTCAATCCGTTCGCGAGATATGGCAGTTTTGAGGTAAGAAACGCTTGAGAAACTCCAAATTTTCGCAGTTCTGACGCTCGAAACGAATAACTAGAACGGTCTAGGGGAAAACTACTCATACCGTTGTAATGGGGCTAGTTTCTACTTTCAGATGCAACAGAAACTTTGCGGATTGGTCAATCCGTTCGCGACATATGGCAGTTTTGAGGTAAGAAAAGCTTGAGAAACTCCAAATTTTCGCAGTTCTGATGCTCGAAACGAATAACTAGAACGGCCTAGGGGAAAACTACTCATACCGTTGTAATGGGGCGAGTTTCTACTTTCAGATGCAACAGAAACTTTGCGGATTGGTCAATCCGTTCGCGAGATATGGCAGTTTTGATGTAAGAAACGCTTGAGAAACTCCAAATTTTCGCAGTTCTGATGCTCGAAACGAATAACTAGAACGGTCTAGGGGAAAACTACTCATACCGTTGTAATGGGGCCAGTTTCTACTTTCATATGCAACAGAAACTTTGCGGATTGGTCAATCCGTTCGCGAGATATGGCAGTTTTGAGGTAAGAAACGCTTGAGAAACTCCAAATTTTCGCAGTTCTGATGCTCGAAACGAATAACTAGAACGGTCTAGGGGAAAACTACTCATACCGTTGTAATGGGGCTAGTTTCTGTTTTCAGATGCAACAGAAACTTTGCGGATTGGTCAATCCGTTCGCGAGATATGGCAGTTTTGAGGTAAGAAACGCTTGAGAAACTCCAAATTTTCGCAGTTCTGATGCTCGAAACGAATAACTAGAACGGTCTAGGGGAAAACTACTCATACCGTTGTAATGGGGCTAGTTTCTGCTTTCAGATGCAACAGAAACTTTGCGGATTGGTCAATCCGTTCGCGAGATATGGCAGTTTTGAGGTAAGAAAAGCTTGAGAAACTCCAAATTTTCGCAGTTCTGATGCTCGAAACGAATAACTAGAACGGCCTAGGGGAAAACTACTCATACCGTTGTAATGGGGCGAGTTTCTACTTTCAGATGCAACAGAAACTTTGCGGATTGGTCAATCCGTTCGCGAGATATGGCAGTTTTGATGTAAGAAACGCTTGAGAAACTCCAAATTTTCGCAGTTCTGATGCTCGAAACGAATAACTAGAACGGTCTATGGGAAAACTACTCATACCGTTGTAATGGGGCTAGTTTCTACTTTCAGATGCAACAGAAACTTTGCGGATTGGTCAATCCGTTCGCGAGATATGGCAGTTTTGAGGTAAGAAACGCTTGAGAAACTCCAAATTTTCGCAGTTCTGATGCTCGAAACGAATAACTAGAACGGCCTAGGGGAAAACTACTCATACCGTTGTAATGGGGCTAGTTTCTACTTTCAGATGCAACAGAGATTTTTCAGATTGGTCAATCCGTTCGCGATATATGGCAGTTTTGAGGTAAGAAACGCTTGAGAAACTCCAAATTTTCGCAGTTCTGATGCTCGAAACGAATAACTAGAACGGCCTAGGGGAAAACTACTCATACCGTTTTAATGGGGCTAGTTTCTACTTTCAGATGCAACAGAGATTTTTCAGATTGGTCAATCCGTTCGCGAGATATGGCAGTTTTGAGGTAAGAAACGCTTGAGAAACTCCAAATTTTCGCAGTTCTGATGCTCGAAACGAATAACTAGAACGGTCTAGGGGAAAACTACTCATACCGTTGTAATGGGGCTAGTTTCTACTTTCAGATGCAACAGAAACTTTGCGGATTGGTCAATCCGTTCGCGAGATATGGCAGTTTTGAGGTAAGAAACGCTTGAGAAACTCCAAATTTTCGCAGTTCTGAGGCTCGAAACGAATAACTAGAACGGCCTAGGGGATAACTACTTATACCGTTGTAATGGGGCGAGTTTCTACTTTCAGATGCTACAGAAACTTTGCGGATTGGTCAATCCGTTCGCGAGATATGGCAGTTTTGAGGTAAGAAACGCTTGAGAAACCCCAAATTTTCGCAGTTCTGAGGCTCGAAACGAATAACTAGAACGGCCTAGGGGATAACTACTTATACCGTTGTAATGGGGCGAGTTTCTACTTTCAGATGCTACAGAAACTTTGCGGATTGGTCAATCCGTTCGCGAGATATGGCAGTTTTGAGGTAAGAAACGCTTGAGAAACCCCAAATTTTCGCAGTTCTGAGGCTCGAAACGAATAACTAGAACGGCCTAGGGGAGAACTACTCATACCGTTGTAGTGGGGCGAGTTTCTACTTTCAGATGCAAGAGAAATTTTGCGGATTGGTCGATCCGTTCGCGAGATATGGCAGTTTTGGGGTAAGAAACGCTTGAGAAACTCAAAATTTTCGCAGTTCTGATGCTCGAAACGAACAGCTAGACCGGTCTAGGGGAAAACTACTCATACCGTTGTAATGGGGCGAGTTTCTACTTTCAGATGCAACAGAAACTTTGCGGATTGGTCAATCCGTTCGCGAGATATGGCAGTTTTGATGTAAGAAACGCTTGAGAAACTCCAAATTTTCGCAGTTCTGATGCTCGAAACGAATAACTAGAACGGTCTATGGGAAAACTACTCATACCGTTGTAATGGGGCTAGTTTCTACTTTCAGATGCAACAGAAACTTTGCGGATTGGTCAATCCGTTCGCGAGATATGGCAGTTTTGAGGTAAGAAACGCTTGAGAAACTCCAAATTTTCGCAGTTCTGATGCTCGAAACGAATAACTAGAACGGTCTAGGGGAAAACTACTCATACCGTTGTAATGGGTCTAGTTTCTACTTTCAGGTGCAACAGAAACTTTGCGGATTGGTCAATCCGTTCGCGAGATATGGCAGTTTTGAGGTAAGAAACGCTTGAGAAACTCCAAATTTGCGCAGTTCTGATGCTCGAAACGAATAACTAGAACGGTCTAGGGGAAAACTACTCATACCGTTGTAATGGGGCTAGTTTCTACTTTCAGATGCAACAGAAACTTTGCGGATTGGTCAATCCGTTCGCGAGATATGGCAGTTTTGAGGTAAGAAACGCTTGAGAAACTCCAAATTTTCGCAGTTCTGAGGCTCGAAACGAATAACTAGAACGGCCTAGGGGAAAACTACTCATACCGTTGTAATGGGGCGAGTTACTACTTTCAGATGCAAGAGAAATTTTCGGATTGGTCGATCCGTTCGCGAGATATGGCAGTTTTGGGGTAAGAAACGGTTGAGAAACTCAAAATTTTCGCAGTTCTGATGCTCGAAACGAATAACTAGAACGGTCTAGGGGAAAACTACTCATACCGTTGTAATGGGGCTAGTTTCTACTTTCAGATGCAACCGAAACTTTGCGGATTGGTCAATCCGTTCGCGAGATATGGCAGTTTTGAGGTAAGAAACGCTTGAAAAACTCCAAATTTTCGCAGTTCTGATGCTCGAAACGAATAACTAGAACGGTCTAGGGGAAAACTACTCATACCGTTGTAATGGGGCTAGTTTCTACTTTCAGATGCAACAGAAACTTTGCGGATTGGTCAATCCGTTCGCGAGATATGGCAGTTTTGAGGTAAGAAACGCTTGAGAAACTCCAAATTTGCGCAGTTCTGATGCTCGAAACGAATAACTAGAACGGTCTAGGGGAAAACTACTCATACCGTTGTAATGGGGCGAGTTTCTACTTTCAGATGCTACAGAAACTTTGCGGATTGGTCAATCCGTTCGCGAGATATGGCAGTTTTGAGGTAAGAAACGCTTGAGAAACCCCAAATTTTCGCAGTTCTGAGGCTCGAAACGAATAACTAGAACGGCCTAGGGGAGAACTACTCATACCGTTGTAGTGGGGCGAGTTTCTACTTTCAGATGCAAGAGAAATTTTGCGGATTGGTCGATCCGTTCGCGAGATATGGCAGTTTTGGGGTAAGAAACGCTTGAGAAACTCAAAATTTTCGCAGTTCTGATGCTCGAAACGAATAACTAGAACGGTCTAGGGGAAAACTACTCATACCGTTGTAATGGGGCGAGTTTCTACTTTCAGATGCAACAGAAACTTTGCGGATTGGTCAATCCGTTCGCGAGATATGGCAGTTTTGAGGTAAGAAACGCTTGAGAAACTCCAAATTTTCGCAGTTCTGACGCTCGAAACGAATAACTAGAACGGTCTAGGGGAAAACTACTCATACCGTTGTAATGGGGCTAGTTTCTACTTTCAGATGCAACAGAAACTTTGCGGATTGGTCAATCCGTTCGCGAGATATGGCAGTTTTGAGGTAAGAAACGCTTGAGAAACTCCAAATTTTCGCAGTTCTGATGCTCGAAACGAATAACTAGAACGGTCTAGGGGAAAACTACTCATACCGTTGTAATGGGGCTAGTTTCTACTTTCAGATGCAACAGAAACTTTGCGGATTGGTCAATCCGTTCGCGAGATATGGCAGTTTTGAGGTAAGAAACGCTTGAGAAACTCCAAATTTTCGCAGTTCTGAGGCTCGAAACGAATAACTAGAACGGCCTAGGGGAAAACTACTCATACCGTTGTAATGGGGCGAGTTACTACTTTCAGATGCAAGAGAAATTTTCGGATTGGTCGATCCGTTCGCGAGATATGGCAGTTTTGGGGTAAGAAACGGTTGAGAAACTCAAAATTTTCGCAGTTCTGATGCTCGAAACGAATAACTAGAACGGTCTAGGGGAAAACTACTCATACCGTTGTAATGGGGCTAGTTTCTACTTTCAGATGCAACAGAAACTTTGCGGATTGGTCAATCCGTTCGCGAGATATGGCAGTTTTGAGGTAAGAAACGCTTGAGAAACTCCAAATTTTCGCAGTTCTGAGGCTCGAAACGAATAACTAGAACGGCCTAGGGGAAAACTACTCATACCGTTGTAATGGGGCGAGTTACTACTTTCAGATGCAAGAGAAATTTTCGGATTGGTCGATCCGTTCGCGAGATATGGCAGTTTTGGGGTAAGAAACGGTTGAGAAACTCAAAATTTTCGCAGTTCTGATGCTCGAAACGAATAACTAGAACGGTCTAGGGGAAAACTACTCATACCGTTGTAATGGGGCTAGTTTCTACTTTCAGATGCAACCGAAACTTTGCGGATTGGTCAATCCGTTCGCGAGATATGGCAGTTTTGAGGTAAGAAACGCTTGAAAAACTCCAAATTTTCGCAGTTCTGATGCTCGAAACGAATAACTAGAACGGTCTAGGGGAAAACTACTCATACCGTTGTAATGGGGCTAGTTTCTACTTTCAGATGCAACAGAAACTTTGCGGATTGGTCAATCCGTTCGCGAGATATGGCAGTTTTGAGGTAAGAAACGCTTGAGAAACTCCAAATTTGCGCAGTTCTGATGCTCGAAACGAATAACTAGAACGGTCTAGGGGAAAACTACTCATACCGTTGTAATGGGGCGAGTTTCTACTTTCAGTTGCTACAGAAACTTTGCGGATTGGTCAATCCGTTCGCGAGATATGGCAGTTTTGAGGTAAGAAACGCTTGAGAAACCCCAAATTTTCGCAGTTCTGAGGCTCGAAACGAATAACTAGAACGGCCTAGGGGAGAACTACTCATACCGTTGTAGTGGGGCGAGTTTCTACTTTCAGATGCAAGAGAAATTTTGCGGATTGGTCGATCCGTTCGCGAGATATGGCAGTTTTGGGGTAAGAAACGCTTGAGAAACTCAAAATTTTCGCAGTTCTGATGCTCGAAACGAATAACTAGAACGGTCTAGGGGAAAACTACTCATACCGTTGTAATGGGGCGAGTTTCTACTTTCAGATGCAACAGAAACTTTGCGGATTGGTCAATCCGTTCGCGAGATATGGCAGTTTTGAGGTAAGAAACGCTTGAGAAACTCCAAATTTTCGCAGTTCTGACGCTCGAAACGAATAACTAGAACGGTCTAGGGGAAAACTACTCATACCGTTGTAATGGGGCTAGTTTCTACTTTCAGATGCAACAGAAACTTTGCGGATTGGTCAATCCGTTCGCGAGATATGGCAGTTTTGAGGTAAGAAACGCTTGAGAAACTCCAAATTTTCGCAGTTCTGATGCTCGAAACGAATAACTAGAACGGTCTAGGGGAAAACTACTCATACCGTTGTAATGGGGCTAGTTTCTACTTTCAGATGCAACAGAAACTTTGCGGATTGGTCAATCCGTTCGCGAGATATGGCAGTTTTGAGGTAAGAAACGCTTGAGAAACTCCAAATTTTCGCAGTTCTGATGCTCGAAACGAATAACTAGACCGGTCTAGGGGAAAACTACTCATACCGTTGTAATGGGGCGAGTTTCTACTTTCAGATGCAACAGAAACTTTGCGGATTGGTCAATCCGTTCGCGAGATATGGCAGTTTTGAGGTAAGAAACGCTTGAGAAACTCCAAATTTTCGCAGTTCTGAGGCTCGAAACGAATAACTAGAACGGCCTAGGGGAAAACTACTCATACCGTTGTAATGGGGCGAGTTACTACTTTCAAATGCAAGAGAAATTTTCGGATTGGTCGATCCGTTCGCGAGATATGGCAGTTTTGGGGTAAGAAACGGTTGAGAAACTCAAAATTTTCGCAGTTCTGATGCTCGAAACGAATAACTAGAACGGTCTAGGGGAAAACTACTCATACCGTTGTAATGGGGCGAGTTTCTACTTTCAGATGCAACAGAAACTTTGCGGATTGGTCAATCCGTTCGCGAGATATGGCAGTTTTGAGGTAAGAAACGCTTGAGAAACTCCAAATTTTCGCAGTTCTGACGCTCGAAACGAATAACTAGAACGGTCTAGGGGAAAACTACTCATACCGTTGTAATGGGGCTAGTTTCTACTTTCAGATGCAACAGAAACTTTGCGGATTGGTCAATCCGTTCGCGAGATATGGCAGTTTTGAGGTAAGAAACGCTTGAGAAACTCCAAATTTTCGCAGTTCTGATGCTCGAAACGAATAACTAGAACGGTCTAGGGGAAAACTACTCATACCGTTGTAATGGGGCTAGTTTCTACTTTCAGATGCAACAGAAACTTTGCGGATTGGTCAATCCGTTCGCGAGATATGGCAGTTTTGAGGTAAGAAACGCTTGAGAAACTCCAAATTTTCGCAGTTCTGATGCTCGAAACGAATAACTAGACCGGTCTAGGGGAAAACTACTCATACCGTTGTAATGGGGCGAGTTTCTACTTTCAGATGCAACAGAAACTTTGCGGATTGGTCAATCCGTTCGCGAGATATGGCAGTTTTGAGGTAAGAAACGCTTGAGAAACTCCAAATTTTCGCAGTTCTGAGGCTCGAAACGAATAACTAGAACGGCCTAGGGGAAAACTACTCATACCGTTGTAATGGGGCGAGTTACTACTTTCAAATGCAAGAGAAATTTTCGGATTGGTCGATCCGTTCGCGAGATATGGCAGTTTTGGGGTAAGAAACGGTTGAGAAACTCAAAATTTTCGCAGTTCTGATGCTCGAAACGAATAACTAGAACGGTCTAGGGGAAAACTACTCATACCGTTGTAGTGGGGCGAGTTTCTACTTTCAGATGCAAGAGAAATTTTGCGGATTGGTCGATCCGTTCGCGAGATATGGCAGTTTTGGGGTAAGAAACGCTTGAGAAACTCAAAATTTTCGCAGTTCTGATGCTCGAAACGAATAACTAGACCGGTCTAGGGGAAAACTACTCATACCGTTGTAATGGGGCGAGTTTCTACTTTCAGATGCAACAGAAACTTTGCGGATTGGTCAATCCGTTCGCGAGATATGGCAGTTTTGAGGTAAGAAACGCTTGAGAAACTCCAAATTTTCGCAGTTCTGAGGCTCGAAACGAATAACTAGAACGGCCTAGGGGAAAACTACTCATACCGTTGTAATGGGGCGAGTTACTACTTTCAGATGCAAGAGAAATTTTCGGATTGGTCGATCCGTTCGCGAGATATGGCAGTTTTGGGGTAAGAAACGGTTGAGAAACTCAAAATTTTCGCAGTTCTGATGCTCGAAACGAATAACTAGAACGGTCTAGGGGAAAACTACTCATACCGTTTTAATGGGGCTAGTTTCTACTTTCAGATGCAACAGAGATTTTTCAGATTGGTCAATCCGTTCGCGAGATATGGCAGTTTTGAGGTAAGAAACGCTTGAGAAACTCCAAATTTTCGCAGTTCTGATGCTCGAAACGAATAACTAGAACGGTCTAGGGGAAAATTACTCATACCGTTGTAATGGGGCTAGTTTCTACTTTCAGATGCAACAGAAACTTTGCGGATTGGTCAATCCGTTCGCGAGATATGGCAGTTTTGAGGTAAGAAACGCTTGAGAAACTCCAAATTTTCGCAGTTCTGAGGCTCGAAACGAATAACTAGAACGGCCTAGGGGATAACTACTTATACCGTTGTAATGGGGCGAGTTTCTACTTTCAGATGCTACAGAAACTTTGCGGATTGGTCAATCCGTTCGCGAGATATGGCAGTTTTGAGGTAAGAAACGCTTGAGAAACCCCAAATTTTCGCAGTTCTGAGGCTCGAAACGAATAACTAGAACGGCCTAGGGGAGAACTACTCATACCGTTGTAGTGGGGCGAGTTTCTACTTTCAGATGCAAGAGAAATTTTGCGGATTGGTCGATCCGTTCGCGAGATATGGCAGTTTTGGGGTAAGAAACGCTTGAGAAACTCAAAATTTTCGCAGTTCTGATGCTCGAAACGAATAACTAGAACGGTCTAGGGGAAAACTACTCATACCGTTGTAATGGGGCGAGTTTCTACTTTCAGATGCAACAGAAACTTTGCGGATTGGTCAATCCGTTCGCGAGATATGGCAGTTTTGAGGTAAGAAACGCTTGAGAAACTCCAAATTTTCGCAGTTCTGACGCTCGAAACGAATAACTAGAACGGTCTAGGGGAAAACTACTCATACCGTTGTAATGGGGCTAGTTTCTACTTTCAGATGCAACAGAAACTTTGCGGATTGGTCAATCCGTTCGCGAGATATGGCAGTTTTGAGGTAAGAAACGCTTGAGAAACTCCAAATTTTCGCAGTTCTGATGCTCGAAACGAATAACTAGAACGGTCTAGGGGAAAACTACTCATACCGTTGTAATGGGTCTAGTTTCTACTTTCAGGTGCAACAGAAACTTTGCGGATTGGTCAATCCGTTCGCGAGATATGGCAGTTTTGAGGTAAGAAACGCTTGAGAAACTCCAAATTTGCGCAGTTCTGATGCTCGAAACGAATAACTAGAACGGTCTAGGGGAAAACTACTCATACCGTTGTAATGGAGCTAGTTTCTACTTTCAGATGCAACAGAAACTTTGCGGATTGGTCAATCCGTTCGCGAGATATGGCAGTTTTGAGGTAAGAAACGCTTGAGAAACTCCAAATTTTCGCAGTTCTGATGCTCGAAACGAATAACTAGAACGGTCTAGGGGAAAACTACTCACACCGTTGTAATGGGGCTAGTTTCTACTTTCAGATGCAACAGAAACTTTTCGGATTGGTCAATCCGTTCGCGAGATATAGCTGTTTTGAGGTAAGAAACGCTTGAGAAACTCCAAATTTTCGCAGTTCTGATGCTCGAAACGAATAACTAGAACGGCCTAGGGGAAAACTACTCATACCGTTGTAATGGGGCTAGTTTCTACTTTCAGATGCAACAGAAACTTTGCGGATTGGTCAATCCGTTCGCGAGATATGGCAGTTTTGAGGTAAGAAACGCTTGAGAAACTCCAAATTTTCGCAGTTCTGAGGCTCGAAACGAATAACTAGAACGGCCTAGGGGAAAACTACTCATACCGTTGTAATGGGGCGAGTTACTACTTTCAGATGCAAGAGAAATTTTCGGATTGGTCGATCCGTTCGCGAGATATGGCAGTTTTGGGGTAAGAAACGGTTGAGAAACTCAAAATTTTCGCAGTTCTGATGCTCGAAACGAATAACTAGAACGGTCTAGGGGAAAACTACTCATACCGTTGTAATGGGGCTAGTTTCTACTTTCAGATGCAACCGAAACTTTGCGGATTGGTCAATCCGTTCGCGAGATATGGCAGTTTTGAGGTAAGAAACGCTTGAAAAACTCCAAATTTTCGCAGTTCTGATGCTCGAAACGAATAACTAGAACGGTCTAGGGGAAAACTACTCATACCGTTGTAATGGGGCTAGTTTCTACTTTCAGATGCAACAGAAACTTTGCGGATTGGTCAATCCGTTCGCGAGATATGGCAGTTTTGAGGTAAGAAACGCTTGAGAAACTCCAAATTTGCGCAGTTCTGATGCTCGAAACGAATAACTAGAACGGTCTAGGGGAAAACTACTCATACCGTTGTAATGGGGCTAGTTTCTACTTTCAGATGCAACAGAAACTTTGCGGATTGGTCAATCCGTTCGCGAGATATGGCAGTTTTGAGGTAAGAAACGCTTGAGAAACTCCAAATTTTCGCAGTTCTGATGCTCGAAACGAATAACTAGAACGGTCTAGGGGAAAACTACTCATACCGTTGTAATGGGGCTAGTTTCTACTTTCAGATGCAACAGAAGCTTTGCGGATTGGTCAATCCGTTCGCGAGATATGGCAGTTTTGAGGTAAGAAACGCTTGAGAAACTCCAAATTTTCGCAGTTCTGATGCTCGAAACGAATAACTAGAACGGCCTAGGGGAAAACTACTCATACCGTTGTAATGGGGCTAGTTTCTACTTTCAGATGCAACAGAGATTTTTCAGATTGGTCAATCCGTTCGCGATATATGGCAGTTTTGAGGTAAGAAACGCTTGAGAAACTCCAAATTTTCGCAGTTCTGATGCTCGAAACGAATAACTAGAACGGCCTAGGGGAAAACTACTCATACCGTTTTAATGGGGCTAGTTTCTACTTTCAGATGCAACAGAGATTTTTCAGATTGGTCAATCCGTTCGCGAGATATGGCAGTTTTGAGGTAAGAAACGCTTGAGAAACTCCAAATTTTCGCAGTTCTGATGCTCGAAACGAATAACTAGAACGGTCTAGGGGAAAACTACTCATACCGTTGTAATGGGGCTAGTTTCTACTTTCAGATGCAACAGAAACTTTGCGGATTGGTCAATCCGTTCGCGAGATATGGCAGTTTTGAGGTAAGAAACGCTTGAGAAACTCCAAGTTTTCGCAGTTCTGACGCTCGAAACGAATAACTAGAACGGTCTAGGGGAAAACTACTCATACCGTTGTAATGGGGCTAGTTTCTACTTTCAGATGCAACAGAAACTTTGCGGATTGGTCAATCCGTTCGCGAGATATGGCAGTTTTGAGGTAAGAAACGCTTGAGAAACTCCAAATTTTCGCAGTTCTGATGCTCGAAACGAATAACTAGAACGGTCTAGGGGAAAACTACTCATACCGTTGTAATGGGGCTAGTTTCTACTTTCAGATGCAACAGAAACTTTGCGGATTGGTCAATCCGTTCGCGAGATATGGCAGTTTTGAGGTAAGAAACGCTTGAGAAACTCCAAATTTGCGCAGTTCTGATGCTCGAAACGAATAACTAGAACGGTCTAGGGGAAAACTACTCATACCGTTGTAATGGGGCTAGTTTCTACTTTCAGATGCAACAGAAACTTTGCGGATTGGTCAATCCGTTCGCGAGATATGGCAGTTTTGAGGTAAGAAACGCTTGAGAAACTCCAAATTTTCGCAGTTCTGATGCTCGAAACGAATAACTAGAACGGTCTAGGGGAAAACTACTCATACCGTTGTAATGGGGCTAGTTTCTACTTTCAGATGCAACAGAAGCTTTGCGGATTGGTCAATCCGTTCGCGAGATATGGCAGTTTTGAGGTAAGAAACGCTTGAGAAACTCCAAATTTTCGCAGTTCTGATGCTCGAAACGAATAACTAGAACGGCCTAGGGGAAAACTACTCATACCGTTGTAATGGGGCTAGTTTCTACTTTCAGATGCAACAGAGATTTTTCAGATTGGTCAATCCGTTCGCGATATATGGCAGTTTTGAGGTAAGAAACGCTTGAGAAACTCCAAATTTTCGCAGTTCTGATGCTCGAAACGAATAACTAGAACGGCCTAGGGGAAAACTACTCATACCGTTGTAATGGGGCTAGTTTCTACTTTCAGATGCAACAGAAACTTTGCGGATTGGTCAATCCGTTCGCGAGATATGGCAGTTTTGAGGTAAGAAACGCTTGAGAAACTCCAAATTTTCGCAGTTCTGACGCTCGAAACGAATAACTAGAACGGTCTAGGGGAAAACTACTCATACCGTTGTAATGGGGCTAGTTTCTACTTTCAGATGCAACAGAAACTTTGCGGATTGGTCAATCCGTTCGCGAGATATGGCAGTTTTGGGGTAAGAAACGGTTGAGAAACTCAAAATTTTCGCAGTTCTGATGCTCGAAACGAATAACTAGAACGGTCTAGGGGAAAACTACTCATACCGTTGTAATGGGGCGAGTTTCTACTTTCAGATGCAACAGAAACTTTTCGGATTGGTCAATCCGTTCGCGAGATATAGCTGTTTTGAGGTAAGAAACGCTTGAGAAACTCCAAATTTTCGCAGTTCTGATGCTCGAAACGAATAACTAGAACGGCCTAGGGGAAAACTACTCATACCGTTTTAATGGGGCTAGTTTCTACTTTCAGATGCAACAGAGATTTTTCAGATTGGTCAATCCGTTCGCGAGATATGGCAGTTTTGAGGTAAGAAACGCTTGAGAAACTCCAAATTTTCGCAGTTCTGATGCTCGAAACGAATAACTAGAACGGTCTAGGGGAAAACTACTCATACCGTTGTAATGGGGCTAGTTTCTACTTTCAGATGCAACAGAAACTTTGCGGATTGGTCAATCCGTTCGCGAGATATGGCAGTTTTGAGGTAAGAAACGCTTGAGAAACTCCAAATTTTCGCAGTTCTGAGGCTCGAAACGAATAACTAGAACGGCCTAGGGGATAACTACTTATACCGTTGTAATGGGGCGAGTTTCTACTTTCAGATGCTACAGAAACTTTGCGGATTGGTCAATCCGTTCGCGAGATATGGCAGTTTTGAGGTAAGAAACGCTTGAGAAACCCCAAATTTTCGCAGTTCTGAGGCTCGAAACGAATAACTAGAACGGCCTAGGGGAGAACTACTCATACCGTTGTAGTGGGGCGAGTTTCTACTTTCAGATGCAAGAGAAATTTTGCGGATTGGTCGATCCGTTCGCGAGATATGGCAGTTTTGGGGTAAGAAACGCTTGAGAAACTCCAAATTTTCGCAGTTCTGAGGCTCGAAACGAATAACTAGAACGGCCTAGGGGAAAACTACTCATACCGTTGTAATGGGGCGAGTTACTACTTTCAGATGCAAGAGAAATTTTCGGATTGGTCGATCCGTTCGCGAGATATGGCAGTTTTGGGGTAAGAAACGGTTGAGAAACTCAAAATTTTCGCAGTTCTGATGCTCGAAACGAATAACTAGAACGGTCTAGGGGAAAACTACTCATACCGTTGTAATGGGGCTAGTTTCTACTTTCAGATGCAACAGAAACTTTGCGGATTGGTCAATCCGTTCGCGAGATATGGCAGTTTTGAGGTAAGAAACGTTTGAGAAACTCCAAATTTTCGCAGTTCTGATGCTCGAAACGAATAACTAGAACGGTCTAGGGGAAAACTACTCATACCGTTGTAATGGGGCTAGTTTCTACTTTCAGATGCAACCGAAACTTTGCGGATTGGTCAATCCGTTCGCGAGATATGGCAGTTTTGAGGTAAGAAACGCTTGAGAAACTCCAAATTTTCGCAGTTCTGATGCTCGAAACGAATAACTAGAACGGTCTAGGGGAAAACTACTCATACCGTTGTAATGGGGCGAGTTTCTACTTTCAGATGCAACAGAAACTTTTCGGATTGGTCAATCCGTTCGCGAGATATAGCTGTTTTGAGGTAAGAAACGCTTGAGAAACTCCAAATTTTCGCAGTTCTGATGCTCGAAACGAATAACTAGAATGGCCTAGGGGAAAACTACTCATACCGTTGTAATGGGGCTAGTTTCTACTTTCAGATGCAACAGAAACTTTGCGGATTGGTCAATCCGTTCGCGAGATATGGCAGTTTTGAGGTAAGAAACGCTTGAGAAACTCCAAATTTTCGCAGTTCTGATGCTCGAAACGAATAACTAGAACGGCCTAGGGGAAAACTACTCATACCGTTTTAATGGGGCTAGTTTCTACTTTCAGATGCAACAGAGATTTTTCAGATTGGTCAATCCGTTCGCGAGATATGGCAGTTTTGAGGTAAGAAACGCTTGAGAAACTCCAAATTTTCGCAGTTCTGATGCTCGAAACGAATAACTAGAACGGTCTAGGGGAAAACTACTCATACCGTTGTAATGGGGCTAGTTTCTACTTTCAGATGCAACAGAAACTTTGCGGATTGGTCAATCCGTTCGCGAGATATGGCAGTTTTGAGGTAAGAAACGCTTGAGAAACCCCAAATTTTCGCAGTTCTGAGGCTCGAAACGAATAACTAGAACGGCCTAGGGGAGAACTACTCATACCGTTGTAGTGGGGCGAGTTTCTACTTTCAGATGCAAGAGAAATTTTGCGGATTGGTCGATCCGTTCGCGAGATATGGCAGTTTTGGGGTAAGAAACGCTTGAGAAACTCAAAATTTTCGCAGTTCTGATGCTCGAAACGAATAACTAGAACGGTCTAGGGGAAAACTACTCATACCGTTGTAATGGGGCGAGTTTCTACTTTCAGATGCAACAGAAACTTTGCGGATTGGTCAATCCGTTCGCGAGATATGGCAGTTTTGAGGTAAGAAACGCTTGAGAAACTCCAAATTTTCGCAGTTCTGACGCTCGAAACGAATAACTAGAACGGTCTAGGGGAAAACTACTCATACCGTTGTAATGGGGCTAGTTTCTACTTTCAGATGCAACAGAAACTTTGCGGATTGGTCAATCCGTTCGCGAGATATGGCAGTTTTGAGGTAAGAAACGCTTGAGAAACTCCAAATTTTCGCAGTTCTGATGCTCGAAACGAATAACTAGAACGGTCTAGGGGAAAACTACTCATACCGTTGTAATGGGTCTAGTTTCTACTTTCAGGTGCAACAGAAACTTTGCGGATTGGTCAATCCGTTCGCGAGATATGGCAGTTTTGAGGTAAGAAACGCTTGAGAAACTCCAAATTTGCGCAGTTCTGATGCTCGAAACGAATAACTAGAACGGTCTAGGGGAAAACTACTCATACCGTTGTAATGGAGCTAGTTTCTACTTTCAGATGCAACAGAAACTTTGCGGATTGGTCAATCCGTTCGCGAGATATGGCAGTTTTGAGGTAAGAAACGCTTGAGAAACTCCAAATTTTCGCAGTTCTGATGCTCGAAACGAATAACTAGAACGGTCTAGGGGAAAACTACTCACACCGTTGTAATGGGGCTAGTTTCTACTTTCAGATGCAACAGAAACTTTTCGGATTGGTCAATCCGTTCGCGAGATATAGCTGTTTTGAGGTAAGAAACGGTTGAGAAACTCAAAATTTTCGCAGTTCTGATGCTCGAAACGAATAACTAGAACGGTCTAGGGGAAAACTACTCATACCGTTGTAATGGGGCTAGTTTCTACTTTCAGATGCAACCGAAACTTTGCGGATTGGTCAATCCGTTCGCGAGATATGGCAGTTTTGAGGTAAGAAACGCTTGAAAAACTCCAAATTTTCGCAGTTCTGATGCTCGAAACGAATAACTAGAACGGTCTAGGGGAAAACTACTCATACCGTTGTAATAGGGCTAGTTTCTACTTTCAGATGCAACAGAAACTTTGCGGATTGGTCAATCCGTTCGCGAGATATGGCAGTTTTGAGGTAAGAAACGCTTGAGAAACTCCAAATTTGCGCAGTTCTGATGCTCGAAACGAATAACTAGAACGGTCTAGGGGAAAACTACTCATACCGTTGTAATGGGGCTAGTTTCTACTTTCAGATGCAACAGAAACTTTGCGGATTGGTCAATCCGTTCGCGAGATATGGCAGTTTTGAGGTAAGAAACGCTTGAGAAACTCCAAATTTTCGCAGTTCTGATGCTCGAAACGAATAACTAGAACGGTCTAGGGGAAAACTACTCATACCGTTGTAATGGGGCTAGTTTCTACTTTCAGATGCAACAGAAACTTTGCGGATTGGTCAATCCGTTCGCGAGATATGGCAGTTTTGAGGTAAGAAACGCTTGAGAAACTCCAAATTTTCGCAGTTCTGATGCTCGAAACGAATAACTAGAACGGCCTAGGGGAAAACTACTCATACCGTTGTAATGGGGCTAGTTTCTACTTTCAGATGCAACAGAGATTTTTCAGATTGGTCAATCCGTTCGCAATATATGGCAGTTTTGAGGTAAGAAACGCTTGAGAAACTCCAAATTTTCGCAGTTCTGATGCTCGAAACGAATAACTAGAACGGCCTAGGGGAAAACTACTCATACCGTTTTAATGGGGCTAGTTTCTACTTTCAGATGCAACAGAGATTTTTCAGATTGGTCAATCCGTTCGCGAGATATGGCAGTTTTGAGGTAAGAAACGCTTGAGAAACTCCAAATTTTCGCAGTTCTGATGCTCGAAACGAATAACTAGAACGGTCTAGGGGAAAACTACTCATACCGTTGTAATGGGGCTAGTTTCTACTTTCAGATGCAACAGAAACTTTGCGGATTGGTCAATCCGTTCGCGAGATATGGCAGTTTTGAGGTAAGAAACGCTTGAGAAACTCCAAATTTTCGCAGTTCTGACGCTCGAAACGAATAACTAGAACGGTCTAGGGGAAAACTACTCATACCGTTGTAATGGGGCTAGTTTCTACTTTCAGATGCAACAGAAACTTTGCGGATTGGTCAATCCGTTCGCGAGATATGGCAGTTTTGAGGTAAGAAACGCTTGAGAAACCCGAAATTTTCGCGGTTCTGATGCTCGAAACGAATAACTAGAACGGTCTAGGGGAAAACTACTCATACCGTTTTAATGGGGCTAGTTTCTACTTTCAGATGCAACAGAGATTTTTCAGATTGGTCAATCCGTTCGCGAGATATGGCAGTTTTGAGGTAAGAAACGCTTGAGAAACTCCAAATTTTCGCAGTTCTGATGCTCGAAACGAATAACTAGAACGGTCTAGGGGAAAACTACTCATACCGTTGTAATGGGGCTAGTTTCTACTTTCAGATGCAACAGAAACTTTGCGGATTGGTCAATCCGTTCGCGAGATATGGCAGTTTTGAGGTAAGAAACGCTTGAGAAACTCCAAATTTTCGCAGTTCTGACGCTCGAAACGAATAACTAGAACGGTCTAGGCGAAAACTACTCATACCGTTGTAATGGGGCTAGTTTCTACTTTCAGATGCAACAGAAACTTTGCGGATTGGTCAATCCGTTCGCGAGATATGGCAGTTTTGAGGTAAGAAACGCTTGAGAAACTCCAAATTTTCGCAGTTGTGATGCTCGAAACGAATAACTAGAACGGTCTAGGGGAAAACTACTCATACCGTTGTAATGGAGCTAGTTTCTACTTTCAGATGCAACAGAAACTTTGCGGATTGGTCAATCCGTTCGCGAGATATGGCAGTTTTGAAGTAAGAAACGCTTGAGAAACTCCAAATTTTCGCAGTTCTGATGCTCGAAACGAATAACTAGACCGGTCTAGGGGAAAACTACTCATACCGTTGTAATGGGGCGAGTTTCTACTTTCAGATGCTACAGAAACTTTGCGGATTGGTCAATCCGTTCGCGAGATATGGCAGTTTTGAGGTAAGAAACGCTTGAGAAACTCCAAATTTTCGCAGTTCTGAGGCTCGAAACGAATAACTAGAACGGCCTAGGGGAGAACTACTCATACCGTTGTAGTGGGGCGAGTTTCTACTTTCAGATGCAAGAGAAATTTTGCGGATTGGTCGATCCGTTCGCGAGATATGGCAGTTTTGGGGTAAGAAACGCTTGAGAAACTCAAAATTTTCGCAGTTCTGATGCTCGAAACGAATAACTAGACCGGTCTAGGGGAAAACTACTCATACCGTTGTAATGGGGCGAGTTTCTACTTTCAGATGCAACAGAAACTTTGCGGATTGGTCAATCCGTTCGCGAGATATGGCAGTTTTGAGGTAAGAAACGCTTGAGAAACTCCAAATTTTCGCAGTTCTGAGGCTCGAAACGAATAACTAGAACGGCCTAGGGGAAAACTACTCATACCGTTGTAATGGGGCGAGTTACTACTTTCAGATGCAAGAGAAATTTTCGGATTGGTCGATCCGTTCGCGAGATATGGCAGTTTTGGGGTAAGAAACGCTTGAGAAACTCAAAATTTTCGCAGTTCTGAAGCTCGAAACGAATAACTAGAACGGTCTAGGGGAAAACTACTCATACCGTTGTAATGGGGCTAGTTTCTACTTTCAGATGCAACAGAAACTTTGCGGGTTGGTCAATCCGTTCGCGAGATATGGCAGTTTTGAGGTAAGAAACGCTTGAGAAACTCCAAATTTTCGCAGTTCTGATGCTCGAAACGAATAACTAGAACGGTCTAGGGGAAAACTACTCATACCGTTGTAATGGGGCTAGTTTCTACTTTCAGATGCAACAGAAACTTTGCGGAGTGGTCAATCCGTTCGCGAGATATGGCAGTTTTGAGGTAAGAAACGCATGAGAAACTCCAAATTTTCGCAGTTCTGATGCTCGAAACGAATAACTAGAACGGTCTAGGGGAAAACTACTCATACCGTTGTAATGGAGCTAGTTTCTACTTTCAGATGCAACAGAAACTTTGCGGATTGGTCAATCCGTTCGCGAGATATGGCAGTTTTGAGGTAAGAAACGCTTGAGAAACTCCAAATTTTCGCAGCCCTGATGCTCGAAACGAATAACTAGAACGGTCTAGGGGAAAACTACTCATACCGTTGTAATGGGGCTAGTTTCTACTTTCAGATGCAACAGAAACTTTGCGGATTGGTCAATCCGTTCGCGAGATATGGCAGTTTTGAGGTAAGAAACGCTTGAGAAACTCCAAATTTGCGCAGTTCTGATGCTCGAAACGAATAACTAGAACGGTCTAGGGGAAAACTACTCATACCGTTGTAATGGGGCTAGTTTCTACTTTCAGATGCAACAGAAACTTTGCGGAGTGGTCAATCCGTTCGCGAGATATGGCAGTTTTGAGGTAAGAAACGCATGAGAAACTCCAAATTTTCGCAGTTCTGATGCTCGAAACGAATAACTAGAACGGTCTAGGGGAAAACTACTCATACCGTTGTAATGGAGCTAGTTTCTACTTTCAGATGCAACAGAAACTTTGCGGATTGGTCAATCCGTTCGCGAGATATGGCAGTTTTGAGGTAAGAAACGCTTGAGAAACTCCAAATTTTCGCAGTTCTGATGCTCGAAACGAATAACTAGAACGGTCTAGGGGAAAACTACTCATACCGTTGTAATGGGGCTAGTTTCTACTTTCAGATGCAACAGAAACTTTGCGGATTGGTCAATCCGTTCGCGAGATATGGCAGTTTTGAGGTAAGAAACGCTTGAGAAACTCCAAATTTTCGCAGTTCTGATGCTCGAAACGAATAACTAGAACGGTCTAGGGGAAAACTACTCATATCGTTGTAATGGGGCTAGTTTCTACTTTCAGATGCAACAGAAACTTTTCGGATTGGTCAATCCGTTCGCGAGATATAGCTGTTTTGAGGTAAGAAACGCTTGAGAAACTCCAAATTTTCGCAGTTCTGATGCTCGAAACGAATAACTAGAACGGCCTAGGGGAAAACTACTCATACCGTTGTAATGGGGCTAGTTTCTACTTTCAGATGCAACAGAGATTTTTCAGATTGGTCAATCCGTTCGCGAGATATGGCTGTTTTGAGGTAAGAAACGCTTGAGAAACTCCAAATTTTCGCAGTTCTGATGCTCGAAACGAATAACTAGAACGGCCTAGGGGAAAACTACTCATACCGTTGTAATGGGGCTAGTCTCTACTTTCAGATGCAACAGAAACTTTGCGGATTGGTCAATCCGTTCGCGAGATATGGCAGTTTTGAGGTAAGAAACGCTTGAGAAACTCCAAATTTTCGCAGTTCAGATGCTCGAAACGAATAACTAGAACGGTCTAGGGGAAAACTACTCATACCGTTGTAATGGGGCTAGTTTCTACTTTCAGATGCAACAGAGACTTTCCGCATTGGTCAATCCGTTCGCGTGATATGGCAGTTTTGAGGTAAGAAACGCTTGAGAAACTCCAAATTTTCGCAGTTCTGACGCTCGAAACGAATAACTAGAACGGTCTAGGGGAAAACTACTCATACCGTTGTAATGGGGCTAGTTTCTACTTTCAGATGCAACAGAAACTTTGCGGATTGGTCAATCCGTTCGCGAGATATGGCAGTTTTGAGGTAAGAAACGCTTGAGAAACTCCAAATTTTCGCAGTTCTGATGCTCGAAACGAATAACTAGAACGGTCTAGGGGAAAACTACTCATACCGTTTTAATGGGGCTAGTTTCTACTTTCAGATGCAACAGAGATTTTTCAGATTGGTCAATCCGTTCGCGAGATATGGCAGTTTTGAGGTAAGAAACGCTTGAGAAACTCCAAATTTTCGCAGTTCTGATGCTCGAAACGAATAACTAGAACGGTCTAGGGGAAAACTACTCATACCGTTGTAATGGGGCTAGTTTCTACTTTCAGATGCAACAGAAACTTTGCGGATTGGTCAATCCGTTCGCGAGATATGGCAGTTTTGAGGTAAGAAACGCTTGAGAAACTCCAAATTTTCGCAGTTCTGACGCTCGAAACGAATAACTAGAACGGTCTAGGGGAAAACTACTCATACCGTTGTAATGGGGCTAGTTTCTACTTTCAGATGCAACAGAAACTTTGCGGATTGGTCAATCCGTTCGCGAGATATGGCAGTTTTGAGGTAAGAAACGCTTGAGAAACTCCAAATTTTCGCAGTTCTGATGCTCGAAACGAATAACTAGAACGGTCTAGGGGAAAACTACTCATACCGTTGTAATGGGGCTAGTTTCTACTTTCAGATGCAACAGAAACTTTGCGGATTGGTCAATCCGTTCGCGAGATATGGCAGTTTTGAGGTAAGAAACGCTTGAGAAACTCCAAATTTTCGCAGTTCTGAGGCTCGAAACGAATAACTAGAACGGCCTAGGGGATAACTACTTATACCGTTGTAATGGGGCGAGTTTCTACTTTCAGATGCTACAGAAACTTTGCGGGTTGGTCAATCCGTTCGCGAGATATGGCAGTTTTGAGGTAAGAAACGCTTGAGAAACTCCCAATTTTCGCAGTTCTGAGGCTCGAAACGAATAACTAGAACGGCCTAGGGGAGAACACCTCATACCGTTGTAGTGGGCGAGTTTCTACTTTCAGATGCAAGAGAAATTTTGCGGATTGGTCGATCCGTTCGCGAGATATGGCAGTTTTGAGGTAAGAAACGCTTGTGAAACTCCAAATTTTCGCAGTTCTGATGCTCGAAACGAATAACTAGACCGGTCTAGGGGAAAACTACTCATACCGTTGTAATGGGGCTAGTTTCTACTTTCAGATGCAACAGAAACTTTGCGGATTGGTCAATCCGTTCGCGAGATATGGCAGTTTTGAGGTAAGAAACGCTTGAGAAACTCCAAATTTTCGCAGTTCTGATGCTCGAAACGAATAACTAGAACGGCCTAGGGGAAAACTACTCATACCGTTGTAATGGGGCTAGTTTCTACTTTCAGATGCAACAGAGATTTTTCAGATTGGTCAATCCGTTCGCGATATATGGCAGTTTTGAGGTAAGAAACGCTTGAGAAACTCCAAATTTTCGCAGTTCTGATGCTCGAAACGAATAACTAGAACGGCCTAGGGGAAAACTACTCATACCGTTTTAATGGGGCTAGTTTCTACTTTCAGATGCAACAGAGATTTTTCAGATTGGTCAATCCGTTCGCGAGATATGGCAGTTTTGAGGTAAGAAACGCTTGAGAAACTCCAAATTTTCGCAGTTCTGATGCTCGAAACGAATAACTAGAACGGTCTAGGGGAAAACTACTCATACCGTTGTAATGGGGCTAGTTTCTACTTTCAGATGCAACAGAAACTTTGCGGATTGGTCAATCCGTTCGCGAGATATGGCAGTTTTGAGGTAAGAAACGCTTGAGAAACTCCAAATTTTCGCAGTTCTGACGCTCGAAACGAATAACTAGAACGGTCTAGGGGAAAACTTCTCATACCGTTGTAATGGGGCTAGTTTCTACTTTCAGATGCAACAGAAACTTTGCGGATTGGTCAATCCGTTCGCGAGATATGGCAGTTTTGAGGTAAGAAACGCTTGAGAAACTCCAAATTTTCGCAGTTCTGATGCTCGAAACGAATAACTAGAACGGCCTAGGGGAAAACTACTCATACCGTTGTAATGGGGCTAGTTTCTACTTTCAGATGCAACAGAGATTTTTCAGATTGGTCAATCCGTTCGCGATATATGGCAGTTTTGAGGTAAGAAACGCTTGAGAAACTCCAAATTTTCGCAGTTCTGATGCTCGAAACGAATAACTAGAACGGCCTAGGGGAAAACTACTCATACCGTTTTAATGGGGCTAGTTTCTACTTTCAGATGCAACAGAGATTTTTCAGATTGGTCAATCCGTTCGCGAGATATGGCAGTTTTGAGGTAAGAAACGCTTGAGAAACTCCAAATTTTCGCAGTTCTGATGCTCGAAACGAATAACTAGAACGGTCTAGGGGAAAACTACTCATACCGTTGTAATGGGGCTAGTTTCTACTTTCAGATGCAACAGAAACTTTGCGGATTGGTCAATCCGTTCGCGAGATATGGCAGTTTTGAGGTAAGAAACGCTTGAGAAACTCCAAATTTTCGCAGTTCTGACGCTCGAAACGAATAACTAGAACGGTCTAGGGGAAAACTACTCATACCGTTGTAATGGGGCTAGTTTCTACTTTCAGATGCAACAGAAACTTTGCGGATTGGTCAATCCGTTCGCGAGATATGGCAGTTTTGAGGTAAGAAACGCTTGAGAAACTCCAAATTTTCGCAGTTCTGATGCTCGAAACGAATAACTAGAACGGTCTAGGGGAAAACTACTCATACCGTTTTAATGGGGCTAGTTTCTACTTTCAGATGCAACAGAGATTTTTCAGATTGGTCAATCCGTTCGCGAGATATGGCAGTTTTGAGGTAAGAAACGCTTGAGAAACTCCAAATTTTCGCAGTTCTGATGCTCGAAACGAATAACTAGAACGGTCTAGGGGAAAACTACTCATACCGTTGTAATGGGGCTAGTTTCTACTTTCAGATGCAACAGAAACTTTGCGGATTGGTCAATCCGTTCGCGAGATATGGCAGTTTTGAGGTAAGAAACGCGTGAGAAACTCCAAATTTTCGCAGTTCTGACGCTCGAAACGAATAACTAGAACGGTCTAGGCGAAAACTACTCATACCGTTGTAATGGGGCTAGTTTCTACTTTCAGATGCAACAGAAACTTTGCGGATTGGTCAATCCGTTCGCGAGATATGGCAGTTTTGAGGTAAGAAACGCTTGAGAAACTCCAAATTTTCGCAGTTCTGATGCTCGAAACGAATAACTAGAACGGTCTAGGGGAAAACTACTCATACCGTTGTAATGGAGCTAGTTTCTACTTTCAGATGCAACAGAAACTTTGCGGATTGATCAATCCGTTCGCGAGATATGGCAGTTTTGAAGTAAGAAACGCTTGAGAAACTCCAAATTTTCGCAGTTCTGATGCTCGAAACGAATAACTAGAACGGTCTAGGGGAAAACTACTCATACCGTTGTAATGGGGCTAGTTTCTACTTTCAGATGCAACAGAAACTTTGCGGAGTGGTCAATCCGTTCGCGAGATATGGCAGTTTTGAGGTAAGAAACGCATGAGAAACTCCAAATTTTCGCAGTTCTGATGCTCGAAACGAATAACTAGAACGGTCTAGGGGAAAACTACTCATACCGTTGTAATGGAGCTAGTTTCTACTTTCAGATGCAACAGAAACTTTGCGGATTGGTCAATCCGTTCGCGAGATATGGCAGTTTTGAGGTAAGAAACGCTTGAGAAACTCCAAATTTTCGCAGTTCTGATGCTCGAAACGAATAACTAGAACGGTCTAGGGGAAAACTACTCATACCGTTGTAATGGGGCTAGTTTCTACTTTCAGATGCAACAGAAACTTTGCGGATTGGTCAATCCGTTCGCGAGATATGGCAGTTTTGAGGTAAGAAACGCTTGAGAAACTCCAAATTTTCGCAGTTCTGATGCTCGAAACGAATAACTAGAACGGTCTAGGGGAAAACTACTCATATCGTTGTAATGGGGCTAGTTTCTACTTTCAGATGCAACAGAAACTTTTCGGATTGGTCAATCCGTTCGCGAGATATAGCTGTTTTGAGGTAAGAAACGCTTGAGAAACTCCAAATTTTCGCAGTTCTGATGCTCGAAACGAATAACTAGAACGGCCTAGGGGAAAACTACTCATACCGTTGTAATGGGGCTAGTTTCTACTTTCAGATGCAACAGAGATTTTTCAGATTGGTCAATCCGTTCGCGAGATATGGCTGTTTTGAGGTAAGAAACGCTTGAGAAACTCCAAATTTTCGCAGTTCTGATGCTCGAAACGAATAACTAGAACGGCCTAGGGGAAAACTACTCATACCGTTGTAATGGGGCTAGTCTCTACTTTCAGATGCAACAGAAACTTTGCGGATTGGTCAATCCGTTCGCGAGATATGGCAGTTTTGAGGTAAGAAACGCTTGAGAAACTCCAAATTTTCGCAGTTCAGATGCTCGAAACGAATAACTAGAACGGTCTAGGGGAAAACTACTCATACCGTTGTAATGGGGCTAGTTTCTACTTTCAGATGCAACAGAGACTTTCCGGATTGGTCAATCCGTTCGCGTGATATGGCAGTTTTGAGGTAAGAAACGCTTGAGAAACTCCAAATTTTCGCAGTTCTGACGCTCGAAACGAATAACTAGAACGGTCTAGGGGAAAACTACTCATACCGTTGTAATGGGGCTAGTTTCTACTTTCAGATGCAACAGAAACTTTGCGGATTGGTCAATCCGTTCGCGAGATATGGCAGTTTTGAGGTAAGAAACGCTTGAGAAACTCCAAATTTTCGCAGTTCTGATGCTCGAAACGAATAACTAGAACGGTCTAGGGGAAAACTACTCATACCGTTTTAATGGGGCTAGTTTCTACTTTCAGATGCAACAGAGATTTTTCAGATTGGTCAATCCGTTCGCGAGATATGGCAGTTTTGAGGTAAGAAACGCTTGAGAAACTCCAAATTTTCGCAGTTCTGATGCTCGAAACGAATAACTAGAACGGTCTAGGGGAAAACTACTCATACCGTTGTAATGGGGCTAGTTTCTACTTTCAGATGCAACAGAAACTTTGCGGATTGGTCAATCCGTTCGCGAGATATGGCAGTTTTGAGGTAAGAAACGCTTGAGAAACTCCAAATTTTCGCAGTTCTGACGCTCGAAACGAATAACTAGAACGGTCTAGGGGAAAACTACTCATACCGTTGTAATGGGGCTAGTTTCTACTTTCAGATGCAACAGAAACTTTGCGGATTGGTCAATCCGTTCGCGAGATATGGCAGTTTTGAGGTAAGAAACGCTTGAGAAACTCCAAATTTTCGCAGTTCTGATGCTCGAAACGAATAACTAGAACGGTCTAGGGGAAAACTACTCATACCGTTGTAATGGGGCTAGTTTCTACTTTCAGATGCAACAGAGATTTTTCAGATTGGTCAATCCGTTCGCGATATATGGCAGTTTTGAGGTAAGAAACGCTTGAGAAACTCCAAATTTTCGCAGTTCTGATGCTCGAAACGAATAACTAGAACGGCCTAGGGGAAAACTACTCATACCGTTTTAATGGGGCTAGTTTCTACTTTCAGATGCAACAGAGATTTTTCAGATTGGTCAATCCGTTCGCGAGATATGGCAGTTTTGAGGTAAGAAACGCTTGAGAAACTCCAAATTTTCGCAGTTCTGATGCTCGAAACGAATAACTAGAACGGTCTAGGGGAAAACTACTCATACCGTTGTAATGGGGCTAGTTTCTACTTTCAGATGCAACAGAAACTTTGCGGATTGGTCAATCCGTTCGCGAGATATGGCAGTTTTGAGGTAAGAAACGCTTGAGAAACTCCAAATTTTCGCAGTTCTGACGCTCGAAACGAATAACTAGAACGGTCTAGGGGAAAACTTCTCATACCGTTGTAATGGGGCTAGTTTCTACTTTCAGATGCAACAGAAACTTTGCGGATTGGTCAATCCGTTCGCGAGATATGGCAGTTTTGAGGTAAGAAACGCTTGAGAAACTCCAAATTTTCGCAGTTCTGATGCTCGAAACGAATAACTAGAACGGCCTAGGGGAAAACTACTCATACCGTTGTAATGGGGCTAGTTTCTACTTTCAGATGCAACAGAGATTTTTCAGATTGGTCAATCCGTTCGCGATATATGGCAGTTTTGAGGTAAGAAACGCTTGAGAAACTCCAAATTTTCGCAGTTCTGATGCTCGAAACGAATAACTAGAACGGCCTAGGGGAAAACTACTCATACCGTTGTAATGGAGCTAGTTTCTACTTTCAGATGCAACAGAAACTTTGCGGATTGGTCAATCCGTTCGCGAGATATGGCAGTTTTGAGGTAAGAAACGCTTGAGAAACTCCAAATTTTCGCAGTTCTGATGCTCGAAACGAATAACTAGAACGGTCTAGGGGAAAACTACTCATACCGTTGTAATGGGGCTAGTTTCTACTTTCAGATGCAACAGAAACTTTGCGGATTGGTCAATCCGTTCGCGAGATATGGCAGTTTTGAGGTAAGAAACGCTTGAGAAACTCCAAATTTTCGCAGTTCTGATGCTCGAAACGAATAACTAGAACGGTCTAGGGGAAAACTACTCATATCGTTGTAATGGGGCTAGTTTCTACTTTCAGATGCAACAGAAACTTTTCGGATTGGTCAATCCGTTCGCGAGATATAGCTGTTTTGAGGTAAGAAACGCTTGAGAAACTCCAAATTTTCGCAGTTCTGATGCTCGAAACGAATAACTAGAACGGCCTAGGGGAAAACTACTCATACCGTTGTAATGGGGCTAGTTTCTACTTTCAGATGCAACAGAGATTTTTCAGATTGGTCAATCCGTTCGCGAGATATGGCTGTTTTGAGGTAAGAAACGCTTGAGAAACTCCAAATTTTCGCAGTTCTGATGCTCGAAACGAATAACTAGAACGGCCTAGGGGAAAACTACTCATACCGTTGTAATGGGGCTAGTCTCTACTTTCAGATGCAACAGAAACTTTGCGGATTGGTCAATCCGTTCGCGAGATATGGCAGTTTTGAGGTAAGAAACGCTTGAGAAACTCCAAATTTTCGCAGTTCAGATGCTCGAAACGAATAACTAGAACGGTCTAGGGGAAAACTACTCATACCGTTGTAATGGGGCTAGTTTCTACTTTCAGATGCAACAGAGACTTTCCGGATTGGTCAATCCGTTCGCGTGATATGGCAGTTTTGAGGTAAGAAACGCTTGAGAAACTCCAAATTTTCGCAGTTCTGACGCTCGAAACGAATAACTAGAACGGTCTAGGGGAAAACTACTCATACCGTTGTAATGGGGCTAGTTTCTACTTTCAGATGCAACAGAAACTTTGCGGATTGGTCAATCCGTTCGCGAGATATGGCAGTTTTGAGGTAAGAAACGCTTGAGAAACTCCAAATTTTCGCAGTTCTGATGCTCGAAACGAATAACTAGAACGGTCTAGGGGAAAACTACTCATACCGTTTTAATGGGGCTAGTTTCTACTTTCAGATGCAACAGAGATTTTTCAGATTGGTCAATCCGTTCGCGAGATATGGCAGTTTTGAGGTAAGAAACGCTTGAGAAACTCCAAATTTTCGCAGTTCTGATGCTCGAAACGAATAACTAGAACGGTCTAGGGGAAAACTACTCATACCGTTGTAATGGGGCTAGTTTCTACTTTCAGATGCAACAGAAACTTTGCGGATTGGTCAATCCGTTCGCGAGATATGGCAGTTTTGAGGTAAGAAACGCTTGAGAAACTCCAAATTTTCGCAGTTCTGACGCTCGAAACGAATAACTAGAACGGTCTAGGGGAAAACTACTCATACCGTTGTAATGGGGCTAGTTTCTACTTTCAGATGCAACAGAAACTTTGCGGATTGGTCAATCCGTTCGCGAGATATGGCAGTTTTGAGGTAAGAAACGCTTGAGAAACTCCAAATTTTCGCAGTTCTGATGCTCGAAACGAATAACTAGAACGGTCTAGGGGAAAACTACTCATACCGTTGTAATGGGGCTAGTTTCTACTTTCAGATGCAACAGAGATTTTTCAGATTGGTCAATCCGTTCGCGATATATGGCAGTTTTGAGGTAAGAAACGCTTGAGAAACTCCAAATTTTCGCAGTTCTGATGCTCGAAACGAATAACTAGAACGGCCTAGGGGAAAACTACTCATACCGTTTTAATGGGGCTAGTTTCTACTTTCAGATGCAACAGAGATTTTTCAGATTGGTCAATCCGTTCGCGAGATATGGCAGTTTTGAGGTAAGAAACGCTTGAGAAACTCCAAATTTTCGCAGTTCTGATGCTCGAAACGAATAACTAGAACGGTCTAGGGGAAAACTACTCATACCGTTGTAATGGGGCTAGTTTCTACTTTCAGATGCAACAGAAACTTTGCGGATTGGTCAATCCGTTCGCGAGATATGGCAGTTTTGAGGTAAGAAACGCTTGAGAAACTCCAAATTTTCGCAGTTCTGACGCTCGAAACGAATAACTAGAACGGTCTAGGGGAAAACTTCTCATACCGTTGTAATGGGGCTAGTTTCTACTTTCAGATGCAACAGAAACTTTGCGGATTGGTCAATCCGTTCGCGAGATATGGCAGTTTTGAGGTAAGAAACGCTTGAGAAACTCCAAATTTTCGCAGTTCTGATGCTCGAAACGAATAACTAGAACGGCCTAGGGGAAAACTACTCATACCGTTGTAATGGGGCTAGTTTCTACTTTCAGATGCAACAGAGATTTTTCAGATTGGTCAATCCGTTCGCGATATATGGCAGTTTTGAGGTAAGAAACGCTTGAGAAACTCCAAATTTTCGCAGTTCTGATGCTCGAAACGAATAACTAGAACGGCCTAGGGGAAAACTACTCATACCGTTTTAATGGGGCTAGTTTCTACTTTCAGATGCAACAGAGATTTTTCAGATTGGTCAATCCGTTCGCGAGATATGGCAGTTTTGAGGTAAGAAACGCTTGAGAAACTCCAAATTTTCGCAGTTCTGACGCTCGAAACGAATAACTAGAACGGTCTAGGGGAAAACTACTCATACCGTTGTAATGGGGCTAGTTTCTACTTTCAGATGCAACAGAAACTTTGCGGATTGGTCAATCCGTTCGCGAGATATGGCAGTTTTGAGGTAAGAAACGCTTGAGAAACTCCAAATTTTCGCAGTTCTGATGCTCGAAACGAATAACTAGAACGGTCTAGGGGAAAACTACTCATACCGTTTTAATGGGGCTAGTTTCTACTTTCAGATGCAACAGAGATTTTTCAGATTGGTCAATCCGTTCGCGAGATATGGCAGTTTTGAGGTAAGAAACGCTTGAGAAACTCCAAATTTTCGCAGTTCTGGTGCTCGAAACGAATAACTAGAACGGTCTAGGGGAAAACTACTCATACCGTTGTAATGGGGCTAGTTTCTACTTTCAGATGCAACAGAAACTTTGCGGATTGGTCAATCCGTTCGCGAGATATGGCAGTTTTGAGGTAAGAAACGCTTGAGAAACTCCAAATTTTCGCAGTTCTGACGCTCGAAACGAATAACTAGAACGGTCTAGGCGAAAACTACTCATACCGTTGTAATGGGGCTAGTTTCTACTTTCAGATGCAACAGAAACTTTGCGGATTGGTCAATCCGTTCGCGAGATATGGCAGTTTTGAGGTAAGAAACGCTTGAGAAACTCCAAATTTTCGCAGTTCTGATGCTCGAAACGAATAACTAGAACGGTCTAGGGGAAAACTACTCATACCGTTGTAATGGAGCTAGTTTCTACTTTCGGATGCAACAGAAACTTTGCGGATTGGTCAATCCGTTCGCGAGATATGGCAGTTTTGAAGTAAGAAACGCTTGAGAAACTCCAAATTTTCGCAGTTCTGATGCTCGAAACGAATAACTAGAACGGTCTAGGGGAAAACTACTCATACCGTTGTAATGGGGCTAGTTTCTACTTTCAGATGCAACAGAAACTTTGCGGAGTGGTCAATCCGTTCGCGAGATATGGCAGTTTTGAGGTAAGAAACGCATGAGAAACTCCAAATTTTCGCAGTTCTGATGCTCGAAACGAATAACTAGAACGGTCTAGGGGAAAACTACTCATACCGTTGTAATGGAGCTAGTTTCTACTTTCAGATGCAACAGAAACTTTGCGGATTGGTCAATCCGTTCGCGAGATATGGCAGTTTTGAGGTAAGAAACGCTTGAGAAACTCCAAATTTTCGCAGTTCTGATGCTCGAAACGAATAACTAGAACGGTCTAGGGGAAAACTACTCATACCGTTGTAATGGGGCTAGTTTCTACTTTCAGATGCAACAGAAACTTTGCGGATTGGTCAATCCGTTCGCGAGATATGGCAGTTTTGAGGTAAGAAACGCTTGAGAAACTCCAAATTTTCGCAGTTCTGATGCTCGAAACGAATAACTAGAACGGTCTAGGGGAAAACTACTCATATCGTTGTAATGGGGCTAGTTTCTACTTTCAGATGCAACAGAAACTTTTCGGATTGGTCAATCCGTTCGCGAGATATAGCTGTTTTGAGGTAAGAAACGCTTGAGAAACTCCAAATTTTCGCAGTTCTGATGCTCGAAACGAATAACTAGAACGGCCTAGGGGAAAACTACTCATACCGTTGTAATGGGGCTAGTTTCTACTTTCAGATGCAACAGAGATTTTTCAGATTGGTCAATCCGTTCGCGAGATATGGCTGTTTTGAGGTAAGAAACGCTTGAGAAACTCCAAATTTTCGCAGTTCTGATGCTCGAAACGAATAACTAGAACGGCCTAGGGGAAAACTACTCATACCGTTGTAATGGGGCTAGTCTCTACTTTCAGATGCAACAGAAACTTTGCGGATTGGTCAATCCGTTCGCGAGATATGGCAGTTTTGAGGTAAGAAACGCTTGAGAAACTCCAAATTTTCGCAGTTCAGATGCTCGAAACGAATAACTAGAACGGTCTAGGGGAAAACTACTCATACCGTTGTAATGGGGCTAGTTTCTACTTTCAGATGCAACAGAGACTTTCCGGATTGGTCAATCCGTTCGCGTGATATGGCAGTTTTGAGGTAAGAAACGCTTGAGAAACTACAAATTTTCGCAGTTCTGATGCTCGAAACGAATAACTAGAACGGTCTAGGGGAAAACTACTCATACCGTTGTAATGGGGCTAGTTTCTACTTTCAGATGCAACAGAGACTTTCCGGATTGGTCAATCCGTTCGCGTGATATGGCAGTTTTGAGGTAAGAAACGCTTGAGAAACTCCAAATTTTCGCAGTTCTGACGCTCGAAACGAATAACTAGAACGGTCTAGGGGAAAACTACTCATACCGTTGTAATGGGGCTAGTTTCTACTTTCAGATGCAACAGAAACTTTGCGGATTGGTCAATCCGTTCGCGAGATATGGCAGTTTTGAGGTAAGAAACGCTTGAGAAACTCCAAATTTTCGCAGTTCTGATGCTCGAAACGAATAACTAGAACGGTCTAGGGGAAAACTACTCATACCGTTTTAATGGGGCTAGTTTCTACTTTCAGATGCAACAGAGATTTTTCAGATTGGTCAATCCGTTCGCGAGATATGGCAGTTTTGAGGTAAGAAACGCTTGAGAAACTCCAAATTTTCGCAGTTCTGATGCTCGAAACGAATAACTAGAACGGTCTAGGGGAAAACTACTCATACCGTTGTAATGGGGCTAGTTTCTACTTTCAGATGCAACAGAAACTTTGCGGATTGGTCAATCCGTTCGCGAGATATGGCAGTTTTGAGGTAAGAAACGCTTGAGAAACTCCAAATTTTCGCAGTTCTGACGCTCGAAACGAATAACTAGAACGGTCTAGGGGAAAACTACTCATACCGTTGTAATGGGGCTAGTTTCTACTTTCAGATGCAACAGAAACTTTGCGGATTGGTCAATCCGTTCGCGAGATATGGCAGTTTTGAGGTAAGAAACGCTTGAGAAACTCCAAATTTTCGCAGTTCTGATGCTCGAAACGAATAACTAGAACGGTCTAGGGGAAAACTACTCATACCGTTGTAATGGAGCTAGTTTCTACTTTCAGATGCAACAGAAACTTTGCGGATTGGTCAATCCGTTCGCGAGATATGGCAGTTTTGAAGTAAGAAACGCTTGAGAAACTCCAAATTTTCGCAGTTCTGATGCTCGAAACGAATAACTAGAACGGTCTAGGGGAAAACTACTCATACCGTTGTAATGGGGCTAGTTTCTACTTTCAGATGCAACAGAAACTTTGCGGAGTGGTCAATCCGTTCGCGAGATATGGCAGTTTTGAGGTAAGAAACGCATGAGAAACTCCAAATTTTCGCAGTTCTGATGCTCGAAACGAATAACTAGAACGGTCTAGGGGAAAACTACTCATACCGTTGTAATGGAGCTAGTTTCTACTTTCAGATGCAACAGAAACTTTGCGGATTGGTCAATCCGTTCGCGAGATATGGCAGTTTTGAGGTAAGAAACGCTTGAGAAACTCCAAATTTTCGCAGTTCTGATGCTCGAAACGAATAACTAGAACGGTCTAGGGGAAAACTACTCATACCGTTGTAATGGGGCTAGTTTCTACTTTCAGATGCAACAGAAACTTTGCGGATTGGTCAATCCGTTCGCGAGATACGGCAGTTTTGAGGTAAGAAACGCTTGAGAAACTCCAAATTTTCGCAGTTCTGATGCTCGAAACGAATAACTAGAACGGTCTAGGGGAAAACTACTCATATCGTTGTAATGGGGCTAGTTTCTACTTTCAGATGCAACAGAAACTTTTCGGATTGGTCAATCCGTTCGCGAGATATAGCTGTTTTGAGGTAAGAAACGCTTGAGAAACTCCAAATTTTCGCAGTTCTGATGCTCGAAACGAATAACTAGAACGGCCTAGGGGAAAACTACTCATACCGTTGTAATGGGGCTAGTTTCTACTTTCAGATGCAACAGAGATTTTTCAGATTGGTCAATCCGTTCGCGAGATATGGCTGTTTTGAGGTAAGAAACGCTTGAGAAACTCCAAATTTTCGCAGTTCTGATGCTCGAAACGAATAACTAGAACGGCCTAGGGGAAAACTACTCATACCGTTGTAATGGGGCTAGTCTCTACTTTCAGATGCAACAGAAACTTTGCGGATTGGTCAATCCGTTCGCGAGATATGGCAGTTTTGAGGTAAGAAACGCTTGAGAAACTCCAAATTTTCGCAGTTCAGATGCTCGAAACGAATAACTAGAAGGGTCTAGGGGAAAACTACTCATACCGTTGTAATGGGGCTAGTTTCTACTTTCAGATGCAACAGAGACTTTCCGGATTGGTCAATCCGTTCGCGTGATATGGCAGTTTTGAGGTAAGAAACGCTTGAGAAACTACAAATTTTCGCAGTTCTGATGCTCGAAACGAATAACTAGAACGGTCTAGGGGAAAACTACTCATACCGTTGTAATGGGGCTAGTTTCTACTTTCAGATGCAACAGAGACTTTCCGGATTGGTCAATCCGTTCGCGTGATATGGCAGTTTTGAGGTAAGAAACGCTTGAGAAACTCCAAATTTTCGCAGTTCTGACGCTCGAAACGAATAACTAGAACGGTCTAGGGGAAAACTACTCATACCGTTGTAATGGGGCTAGTTTCTACTTTCAGATGCAACAGAAACTTTGCGGATTGGTCAATCCGTTCGCGAGATATCGCAGTTTTGAGGTAAGAAACGCTTGAGAAACTCCAAATTTTCGCAGTTCTGATGCTCGAAACGAATAACTAGAACGGTCTAGGGGAAAACTACTCATACCGTTTTAATGGGGCTAGTTTCTACTTTCAGATGCAACAGAGATTTTTCAGATTGGTCAATCCGTTCGCGAGATATGGCAGTTTTGAGGTAAGAAACGCTTGAGAAACTCCAAATTTTCGCAGTTCTGATGCTCGAAACGAATAACTAGAACGGTCTAGGGGAAAACTACTCATACCGTTGTAATGGGGCTAGTTTCTACTTTCAGATGCAACAGAAACTTTGCGGATTGGTCAATCCGTTCGCGAGATATGGCAGTTTTGAGGTAAGAAACGCTTGAGAAACTCCAAATTTTCGCAGTTCTGACGCTCGAAACGAATAACTAGAACGGTCTAGGGGAAAACTACTCATACCGTTGTAATGGGGCTAGTTTCTACTTTCAGATGCAACAGAAACTTTGCGGATTGGTCAATCCGTTCGCGAGATATGGCAGTTTTGAGGTAAGAAACGCTTGAGAAACTCCAAATTTTCGCAGTTCTAATGCTCGAAACGAATAACTAGAACGGTCTAGGGGAAAACTACTCATACCGTTGTAATGGAGCTAGTTTCTACTTTCAGATGCAACAGAAACTTTGCGGATTGGTCAATCCGTTCGCGAGATATGGCAGTTTTGAAGTAAGAAACGCTTGAGAAACTCCAAATTTTCGCAGTTCTGATGCTCGAAACGAATAACTAGACCGGTCTAGGGGAAAACTACTCATACCGTTGTAATGGGGCTAGTTTCTACTTTCAGATGCAACAGAAACTTTGCGGATTGGTCAATCCGTTCGCGAGATATGGCAGTTTTGAGGTAAGAAACGCTTGAGAAACTCCAAATTTTCGCAGTTCAGATGCTCGAAACGAATAACTAGAAGGGTCTAGGGGAAAACTACTCATACCGTTGTAATGGGGCTAGTTTCTACTTTCAGATGCAACAGAGACTTTCCGGATTGGTCAATCCGTTCGCGTGATATGGCAGTTTTGAGGTAAGAAACGCTTGAGAAACTACAAATTTTCGCAGTTCTGATGCTCGAAACGAATAACTAGAACGGTCTAGGGGAAAACTACTCATACCGTTGTAATGGGGCTAGTTTCTACTTTCAGATGCAACAGAGACTTTCCGGATTGGTCAATCCGTTCGCGTGATATGGCAGTTTTGAGGTAAGAAACGCTTGAGAAACTCCAAATTTTCGCAGTTCTGACGCTCGAAACGAATAACTAGAACGGTCTAGGGGAAAACTACTCATACCGTTGTAATGGGGCTAGTTTCTACTTTCAGATGCAACAGAAACTTTGCGGATTGGTCAATCCGTTCGCGAGATATGGCAGTTTTGAGGTAAGAAACGCTTGAGAAACTCCAAATTTTCGCAGTTCTGATGCTCGAAACGAATAACTAGAACGGTCTAGGGGAAAACTACTCATACCGTTTTAATGGGGCTAGTTTCTACTTTCAGATGCAACAGAGATTTTTCAGATTGGTCAATCCGTTCGCGAGATATGGCAGTTTTGAGGTAAGAAACGCTTGAGAAACTCCAAATTTTCGCAGTTCTGATGCTCGAAACGAATAACTAGAACGGTCTAGGGGAAAACTACTCATACCGTTGTAATGGGGCTAGTTTCTACTTTCAGATGCAACAGAAACTTTGCGGATTGGTCAATCCGTTCGCGAGATATGGCAGTTTTGAGGTAAGAAACGCTTGAGAAACTCCAAATTTTCGCAGTTCTGACGCTCGAAACGAATAACTAGAACGGTCTAGGGGAAAACTACTCATACCGTTGTAATGGGGCTAGTTTCTACTTTCAGATGCAACAGAAACTTTGCGGATTGGTCAATCCGTTCGCGAGATATGGCAGTTTTGAGGTAAGAAACGCTTGAGAAACTCCAAATTTTCGCAGTTCTAATGCTCGAAACGAATAACTAGAACGGTCTAGGGGAAAACTACTCATACCGTTGTAATGGAGCTAGTTTCTACTTTCAGATGCAACAGAAACTTTGCGGATTGGTCAATCCGTTCGCGAGATATGGCAGTTTTGAAGTAAGAAACGCTTGAGAAACTCCAAATTTTCGCAGTTCTGATGCTCGAAACGAATAACTAGACCGGTCTAGGGGAAAACTACTCATACCGTTGTAATGGGGCTAGTTTCTACTTTCAGATGCAACAGAAACTTTGCGGATTGGTCAATCCGTTCGCGAGATATGGCAGTTTTGAGGTAAGAAACGCTTGAGAAACTCCAAATTTTCGCAGTTCTGAGGCTCGAAACGAATAACTAGAACGGCCTAGGGGATAACTACTTATACCGTTGTAATGGGGCGAGTTTCTACTTTCAGATGCTACAGAAACTTTGCGGGTTGGTCAATCCGTTCGCGAGATATGGCAGTTTTGAGGTAAGAAACGCTTGAGAAACTCCCAATTTTCGCAGTTCTGAGGCTCGAAACGAATAACTAGAACGGCCTAGGGGAGAACACCTCATACCGTTGTAGTGGGCGAGTTTCTACTTTCAGATGCAAGAGAAATTTTGCGGATTGGTCGATCCGTTCGCGAGATATGGCAGTTTTGAGGTAAGAAACGCTTGTGAAACTCCAAATTTTCGCAGTTCTGATGCTCGAAACGAATAACTAGACCGGTCTAGGGGAAAACTACTCATACCGTTGTAATGGGGCTAGTTTCTACTTTCAGATGCAACAGAAACTTTGCGGATTGGTCAATCCGTTCGCGAGATATGGCAGTTTTGAGGTAAGAAACGCTTGAGAAACTCCAAATTTTCGCAGTTCTGATGCTCGAAACGAATAACTAGAACGGCCTAGGGGAAAACTACTCATACCGTTGTAATGGGGCTAGTTTCTACTTTCAGATGCAACAGAGATTTTTCAGATTGGTCAATCCGTTCGCGATATATGGCAGTTTTGAGGTAAGAAACGCTTGAGAAACTCCAAATTTTCGCAGTTCTGATGCTCGAAACGAATAACTAGAACGGCCTAGGGGAAAACTACTCATACCGTTTTAATGGGGCTAGTTTCTACTTTCAGATGCAACAGAAATTTTTCAGATTGGTCAATCCGTTCGCGAGATATGGCAGTTTTGAGGTAAGAAACGCTTGAGAAACTCCAAATTTTCGCAGTTCTGATGCTCGAAACGAATAACTAGAACGGTCTAGGGGAAAACTACTCATACCGTTGTAATGGGGCTAGTTTCTACTTTCAGATGCAACAGAAACTTTGCGGATTGGTCAATCCGTTCGCGAGATATGGCAGTTTTGAGGTAAGAAACGCTTGAGAAACTCCAAATTTTCGCAGTTCTGACGCTCGAAACGAATAACTAGAACGGTCTAGGGGAAAACTACTCATACCGTTGTAATGGGGCTAGTTTCTACTTTCAGATGCAACAGAAACTTTGCGGATTGGTCAATCCGTTCGCGAGATATGGCAGTTTTGAGGTAAGAAACGCTTGAGAAACTCCAAATTTTCGCAGTTCTGATGCTCGAAACGAATAACTAGAACGGTCTAGGGGAAAACTACTCATACCGTTTTAATGGGGCTAGTTTCTACTTTCAGATGCAACAGAGATTTTTCAGATTGGTCAATCCGTTCGCGAGATATGGCAGTTTTGAGGTAAGAAACGCTTGAGAAACTCCAAATTTTCGCAGTTCTGATGCTCGAAACGAATAACTAGAACGGTCTAGGGGAAAACTACTCATACCGTTGTAATGGGGCTAGTTTCTACTTTCAGATGCAACAGAAACTTTGCGGATTGGTCAATCCGTTCGCGAGATATGGCAGTTTTGAGGTAAGAAACGCTTGAGAAACTCCAAATTTTCGCAGTTCTGATGCTCGAAACGAATAACTAGAACGGTCTAGGGGAAAACTACTCATATCGTTGTAATGGGGCTAGTTTCTACTTTCAGATGCAACAGAAACTTTTCGGATTGGTCAATCCGTTCGCGAGATATAGCTGTTTTGAGGTAAGAAACGCTTGAGAAACTCCAAATTTTCGCAGTTCTGATGCTCGAAACGAATAACTAGAACGGCCTAGGGGAAAACTACTCATACCGTTGTAATGGGGCTAGTTTCTACTTTCAGATGCAACAGAGATTTTTCAGATTGGTCAATCCGTTCGCGAGATATGGCTGTTTTGAGGTAAGAAACGCTTGAGAAACTCCAAATTTTCGCAGTTCTGATGCTCGAAACGAATAACTAGAACGGCCTAGGGGAAAACTACTCATACCGTTGTAATGGGGCTAGTCTCTACTTTCAGATGCAACAGAAACTTTGCAGATTGGTCAATCCGTTCGCGAGATATGGCAGTTTTGAGGTAAGAAACGCTTGAGAAACTCCAAATTTTCGCAGTTCAGATGCTCGAAACGAATAACTAGAACGGTCTAGGGGAAAACTACTCATACCGTTGTAATGGGGCTAGTTTCTACTTTCAGATGCAACAGAGACTTTCCGGATTGGTCAATCCGTTCGCGTGATATGGCAGTTTTGAGGTAAGAAACGCTTGAGAAACTACAAATTTTCGCAGTTCTGATGCTCGAAACGAATAACTAGAACGGTCTAGGGGAAAACTACTCATACCGTTGTAATGGGGCTAGTTTCTACTTTCAGATGCAACAGAGACTTTCCGGATTGGTCAATCCGTTCGCGTGATATGGCAGTTTTGAGGTAAGAAACGCTTGAGAAACTCCAAATTTTCGCAGTTCTGACGCTCGAAACGAATAACTAGAACGGTCTAGGGGAAAACTACTCATACCGTTGTAATGGGGCTAGTTTCTACTTTCAGATGCAACAGAAACTTTGCGGATTGGTCAATCCGTTCGCGAGATATGGCAGTTTTGAGGTAAGAAACGCTTGAGAAACTCCAAATTTTCGCAGTTCTGATGCTCGAAACGAATAACTAGAACGGTCTAGGGGAAAACTACTCATACCGTTTTAATGGGGCTAGTTTCTACTTTCAGATGCAACAGAGATTTTTCAGATTGGTCAATCCGTTCGCGAGATATGGCAGTTTTGAGGTAAGAAACGCTTGAGAAACTCCAAATTTTCGCAGTTCTGATGCTCGAAACGAATAACTAGAACGGTCTAGGGGAAAACTACTCATACCGTTGTAATGGGGCTAGTTTCTACTTTCAGATGCAACAGAAACTTTGCGGATTGGTCAATCCGTTCGCGAGATATGGCAGTTTTGAGGTAAGAAACGCTTGAGAAACTCCAAATTTTCGCAGTTCTGACGCTCGAAACGAATAACTAGAACGGTCTAGGGGAAAACTACTCATACCGTTGTAATGGGGCTAGTTTCTACTTTCAGATGCAACAGAAACTTTGCGGATTGGTCAATCCGTTCGCGAGATATGGCAGTTTTGAGGTAAGAAACGCTTGAGAAACTCCAAATTTTCGCAGTTCTGATGCTCGAAACGAATAACTAGAACGGTCTAGGGGAAAACTACTCATACCGTTGTAATGGAGCTAGTTTCTACTTTCAGATGCAACAGAAACTTTGCGGATTGGTCAATCCGTTCGCGAGATATGGCAGTTTTGAAGTAAGAAACGCTTGAGAAACTCCAAATTTTCGCAGTTCTGATGCTCGAAACGAATAACTAGACCGGTCTAGGGGAAAACTACTCATACCGTTGTAATGGGGCTAGTTTCTACTTTCAGATGCAACAGAAACTTTGCGGATTGGTCAATCCGTTCGCGAGATATGGCAGTTTTGAGGTAAGAAACGCTTGAGAAACTCCAAATTTTCGCAGTTCTGAGGCTCGAAACGAATAACTAGAACGGCCTAGGGGATAACTACTTATACCGTTGTAATGGGGCGAGTTTCTACTTTCAGATGCTACAGAAACTTTGCGGGTTGGTCAATCCGTTCGCGAGATATGGCAGTTTTGAGGTAAGAAACGCTTGAGAAACTCCCAATTTTCGCAGTTCTGAGGCTCGAAACGAATAACTAGAACGGCCTAGGGGAGAACACCTCATACCGTTGTAGTGGGCGAGTTTCTACTTTCAGATGCAAGAGAAATTTTGCGGATTGGTCGATCCGTTCGCGAGATATGGCAGTTTTGAGGTAAGAAACGCTTGTGAAACTCCAAATTTTCGCAGTTCTGATGCTCGAAACGAATAACTAGACCGGTCTAGGGGAAAACTACTCATACCGTTGTAATGGGGCTAGTTTCTACTTTCAGATGCAACAGAAACTTTGCGGATTGGTCAATCCGTTCGCGAGATATGGCAGTTTTGAGGTAAGAAACGCTTGAGAAACTCCAAATTTTCGCAGTTCTGATGCTCGAAACGAATAACTAGAACGGCCTAGGGGAAAACTACTCATACCGTTGTAATGGGGCTAGTTTCTACTTTCAGATGCAACAGAGATTTTTCAGATTGGTCAATCCGTTCGCGATATATGGCAGTTTTGAGGTAAGAAACGCTTGAGAAACTCCAAATTTTCGCAGTTCTGATGCTCGAAACGAATAACTAGAACGGCCTAGGGGAAAACTACTCATACCGTTTTAATGGGGCTAGTTTCTACTTTCAGATGCAACAGAGATTTTTCAGATTGGTCAATCCGTTCGCGAGATATGGCAGTTTTGAGGTAAGAAACGCTTGAGAAACTCCAAATTTTCGCAGTTCTGATGCTCGAAACGAATAACTAGAACGGTCTAGGGGAAAACTACTCATACCGTTGTAATGGGGCTAGTTTCTACTTTCAGATGCAACAGAAACTTTGCGGATTGGTCAATCCGTTCGCGAGATATGGCAGTTTTGAGGTAAGAAACGCTTGAGAAACTCCAAATTTTCGCAGTTCTGACGCTCGAAACGAATAACTAGAACGGTCTAGGGGAAAACTACTCATACCGTTGTAATGGGGCTAGTTTCTACTTTCAGATGCAACAGAAACTTTGCGGATTGGTCAATCCGTTCGCGAGATATGGCAGTTTTGAGGTAAGAAACGCTTGAGAAACTCCAAATTTTCGCAGTTCTGATGCTCGAAACGAATAACTAGAACGGCCTAGGGGAAAACTACTCATACCGTTGTAATGGGGCTAGTTTCTACTTTCAGATGCAACAGAGATTTTTCAGATTGGTCAATCCGTTCGCGATATATGGCAGTTTTGAGGTAAGAAACGCTTGAGAAACTCCAAATTTTCGCAGTTCTGATGCTCGAAACGAATAACTAGAACGGCCTAGGGGAAAACTACTCATACCGTTTTAATGGGGCTAGTTTCTACTTTCAGATGCAACAGAGATTTTTCAGATTGGTCAATCCGTTCGCGAGATATGGCAGTTTTGAGGTAAGAAACGCTTGAGAAACTCCAAATTTTCGCAGTTCTGATGCTCGAAACGAATAACTAGAACGGTCTAGGGGAAAACTACTCATACCGTTGTAATGGGGCTAGTTTCTACTTTCAGATGCAACAGAAACTTTGCGGATTGGTCAATCCGTTCGCGAGATATGGCAGTTTTGAGGTAAGAAACGCTTGAGAAACTCCAAATTTTCGCAGTTCTGACGCTCGAAACGAATAACTAGAACGGTCTAGGGGAAAACTACTCATACCGTTGTAATGGGGCTAGTTTCTACTTTCAGATGCAACAGAAACTTTGCGGATTGGTCAATCCGTTCGCGAGATATGGCAGTTTTGAGGTAAGAAACGCTTGAGAAACTCCAAATTTTCGCAGTTCTGATGCTCGAAACGAATAACTAGAACGGTCTAGGGGAAAACTACTCATACCGTTTTAATGGGGCTAGTTTCTACTTTCAGATGCAACAGAGATTTTTCAGATTGGTCAATCCGTTCGCGAGATATGGCAGTTTTGAGGTAAGAAACGCTTGAGAAACTCCAAATTTTCGCAGTTCTGATGCTCGAAACGAATAACTAGAACGGCCTAGGGGAAAACTACTCATACCGTTTTAATGGGGCTAGTTTCTACTTTCAGATGCAACAGAGATTTTTCAGATTGGTCAATCCGTTCGCGAGATATGGCAGTTTTGAGGTAAGAAACGCTTGAGAAACTCCAAATTTTCGCAGTTCTGATGCTCGAAACGAATAACTAGAACGGTCTAGGGGAAAACTACTCATACCGTTGTAATGGGGCTAGTTTCTACTTTCAGATGCAACAGAAACTTTGCGGATTGGTCAATCCGTTCGCGAGATATGGCAGTTTTGAGGTAAGAAACGCTTGAGAAACTCCAAATTTTCGCAGTTCTGACGCTCGAAACGAATAACTAGAACGGTCTAGGGGAAAACTACTCATACCGTTGTAATGGGGCTAGTTTCTACTTTCAGATGCAACAGAAACTTTGCGGATTGGTCAATCCGTTCGCGAGATATGGCAGTTTTGAGGTAAGAAACGCTTGAGAAACTCCAAATTTTCGCAGTTCTGATGCTCGAAACGAATAACTAGAACGGTCTAGGGGAAAACTACTCATACCGTTTTAATGGGGCTAGTTTCTACTTTCAGATGCAACAGAGATTTTTCAGATTGGTCAATCCGTTCGCGAGATATGGCAGTTTTGAGGTAAGAAACGCTTGAGAAACTCCAAATTTTCGCAGTTCTGATGCTCGAAACGAATAACTAGACCGGTCTAGGGGAAAACTACTCATATCGTTGTAATGGGGCTAGTTTCTACTTTCAGATGCAACAGAAACTTTTCGGATTGGTCAATCCGTTCGCGAGATATAGCTGTTTTGAGGTAAGAAACGCTTGAGAAACTCCAAATTTTCGCAGTTCTGATGCTCGAAACGAATAACTAGAACGGCCTAGGGGAAAACTACTCATACCGTTGTAATGGGGCTAGTTTCTACTTTCAGATGCAACAGAGATTTTTCAGATTGGTCAATCCGTTCGCGAGATATGGCTGTTTTGAGGTAAGAAACGCTTGAGAAACTCCAAATTTTCGCAGTTCTGATGCTCGAAACGAATAACTAGAACGTCCTAGGGGAAAACTACTCATACCGTTGTAATGGGGCTAGTCTCTACTTTCAGATGCAACAGAAACTTTGCGGATTGGTCAATCCGTTCGCGAGATATGGCAGTTTTGAGGTAAGAAACGCTTGAGAAACTCCAAATTTTCGCAGTTCAGATGCTCGAAACGAATAACTAGAACGGTCTAGGGGAAAACTACTCATACCGTTGTAATGGGGCTAGTTTCTACTTTCAGATGCAACAGAGACTTTCCGGATTGGTCAATCCGTTCGCGTGATATGGCAGTTTTGAGGTAAGAAACGCTTGAGAAACTACAAATTTTCGCAGTTCTGATGCTCGAAACGAATAACTAGAACGGTCTAGGGGAAAACTACTCATACCGTTTTAATGGGGCTAGTTTCTACTTTCAGATGCAACAGAGATTTTTCAGATTGGTCAATCCGTTCGCGAGATATGGCAGTTTTGAGGTAAGAAACGCTTGAGAAACTCCAAATTTTCGCAGTTCTGATGCTCGAAACGAATAACTAGAACGGTCTAGGGGAAAACTACTCATACCGTTGTAATGGGGCTAGTTTCTACTTTCAGATGCAACAGAAACTTTGCGGATTGGTCAATCCGTTCGCGAGATATGGCAGTTTTGAGGTAAGAAACGCTTGAGAAACTCCAAATTTTCGCAGTTCTGACGCTCGAAACGAATAACTAGAACGGTCTAGGGGAAAACTACTCATACCGTTGTAATGGGGCTAGTTTCTACTTTCAGATGCAACAGAAACTTTGCGGATTGGTCAATCCGTTCGCGAGATATGGCAGTTTTGAGGTAAGAAACGCTTGAGAAACTCCAAATTTTCGCAGTTCTGAGGCTCGAAACGAATAACTAGAACGGCCTAGGGGATAACTACTTATACCGTTGTAATGGGGCGAGTTTCTACTTTCAGATGCTACAGAAACTTTGCGGGTTGGTCAATCCGTTCGCGAGATATGGCAGTTTTGAGGTAAGAAACGCTTGAGAAACTCCCAATTTTCGCAGTTCTGAGGCTCGAAACGAATAACTAGAACGGCCTAGGGGAGAACACCTCATACCGTTGTAGTGGGCGAGTTTCTACTTTCAGATGCAAGAGAAATTTTGCGGATTGGTCGATCCGTTCGCGAGATATGGCAGTTTTGAGGTAAGAAACGCTTGTGAAACTCCAAATTTTCGCAGTTCTGATGCTCGAAACGAATAACTAGACCGGTCTAGGGGAAAACTACTCATACCGTTGTAATGGGGCTAGTTTCTACTTTCAGATGCAACAGAAACTTTGCGGATTGGTCAATCCGTTCGCGAGATATGGCAGTTTTGAGGTAAGAAACGCTTGAGAAACTCCAAATTTTCGCAGTTCTGATGCTCGAAACGAATAACTAGAACGGCCTAGGGGAAAACTACTCATACCGTTGTAATGGGGCTAGTTTCTACTTTCAGATGCAACAGAGATTTTTCAGATTGGTCAATCCGTTCGCGATATATGGCAGTTTTGAGGTAAGAAACGCTTGAGAAACTCCAAATTTTCGCAGTTCTGATGCTCGAAACGAATAACTAGAACGGCCTAGGGGAAAACTACTCATACCGTTTTAATGGGGCTAGTTTCTACTTTCAGATGCAACAGAGATTTTTCAGATTGGTCAATCCGTTCGCGAGATATGGCAGTTTTGAGGTAAGAAACGCTTGAGAAGCTCCAAATTTTCGCAGTTCTGATGCTCGAAACGAATAACTAGAACGGTCTAGGGGAAAACTACTCATACCGTTGTAATGGGGCTAGTTTCTACTTTCAGATGCAACAGAAACTTTGCGGATTGGTCAATCCGTTCGCGAGATATGGCAGTTTTGAGGTAAGAAACGCTTGAGAAACTCCAAATTTTCGCAGTTCTGACGCTCGAAACGAATAACTAGAACGGTCTAGGGGAAAACTACTCATACCGTTGTAATGGGGCTAGTTTCTACTTTCAGATGCAACAGAAACTTTGCGGATTGGTCAATCCGTTCGCGAGATATGGCAGTTTTGAGGTAAGAAACGCTTGAGAAACTCCAAATTTTCGCAGTTCTGATGCTCGAAACGAATAACTAGAACGGCCTAGGGGAAAACTACTCATACCGTTGTAATGGGGCTAGTTTCTACTTTCAGATGCAACAGAGATTTTTCAGATTGGTCAATCCGTTCGCGATATATGGCAGTTTTGAGGTAAGAAACGCTTGAGAAACTCCAAATTTTCGCAGTTCTGATGCTCGAAACGAATAACTAGAACGGCCTAGGGGAAAACTACTCATACCGTTTTAATGGGGCTAGTTTCTACTTTCAGATGCAACAGAGATTTTTCAGATTGGTCAATCCGTTCGCGAGATATGGCAGTTTTGAGGTAAGAAACGCTTGAGAAACTCCAAATTTTCGCAGTTCTGATGCTCGAAACGAATAACTAGAACGGTCTAGGGGAAAACTACTCATACCGTTGTAATGGGGCTAGTTTCTACTTTCAGATGCAACAGAAACTTTGCGGATTGGTCAATCCGTTCGCGAGATATGGCAGTTTTGAGGTAAGAAACGCTTGAGAAACTCCAAATTTTCGCAGTTCTGACGCTCGAAACGAATAACTAGAACGGTCTAGGGGAAAACTACTCATACCGTTGTAATGGGGCTAGTTTCTACTTTCAGATGCAACAGAAACTTTGCGGATTGGTCAATCCGTTCGCGAGATATGGCAGTTTTGAGGTAAGAAACGCTTGAGAAACTCCAAATTTTCGCAGTTCTGATGCTCGAAACGAATAACTAGAACGGTCTAGGGGAAAACTACTCATACCGTTTTAATGGGGCTAGTTTCTACTTTCAGATGCAACAGAGATTTTTCAGATTGGTCAATCCGTTCGCGAGATATGGCAGTTTTGAGGTAAGAAACGCTTGAGAAACTCCAAATTTTCGCAGTTCTGATGCTCGAAACGAATAACTAGAACGGTCTAGGGGAAAACTACTCATACCGTTGTAATGGGGCTAGTTTCTACTTTCAGATGCAACAGAAACTTTGCGGATTGGTCAATCCGTTCGCGAGATATGGCAGTTTTGAGGTAAGAAACGCTTGAGAAACTCCAAATTTTCGCAGTTCTGAGGCTCGAAACGAATAACTAGAACGGCCTAGGGGAAAACTACTCATACCGTTGTAATGGGGCGAGTTACTACTTTCAGATGCAAGAGAAATTTTCGGATTGGTCGATCCGTTCGCGAGATATGGCAGTTTTGAGGTAAGAAACGCTTGAGAAACTCCAAATTTTCGCAGTTCTGATGCTCGAAACGAATAACTAGAACGGTCTAGGGGAAAACTACTCATACCGTTGTAATGGGGCTAGTTTCTACTTTCAGATGCAACAGAAACTTTGCGGATTGGTCAATCCGTTCGCGAGATATGGCAGTTTTGAGGTAAGAAACGCTTGAGAAACTCCAAATTTGCGCAGTTCTGATGCTCGAAACGAATAACTAGAACGGTCTAGGGGAAAACTACTCATACCGTTGTAATGGGGCTAGTTTCTACTTTCAGATGCAACAGAAACTTTGCGGAGTGGTCAATCCGTTCGCGAGATATGGCAGTTTTGAGGTAAGAAACGCATGAGAAACTCCAAATTTTCGCAGTTCTGATGCTCGAAACGAATAACTAGAACGGTCTAGGGGAAAACTACTCATACCGTTGTAATGGAGCTAGTTTCTACTTTCAGATGCAACAGAAACTTTGCGGATTGGTCAATCCGTTCGCGAGATATGGCAGTTTTGAGGTAAGAAACGCTTGAGAAACTCCAAATTTTCGCAGTTCTGATGCTCGAAACGAATAACTAGAACGGTCTAGGGGAAAACTACTCATACCGTTGTAATGGGGCTAGTTTCTACTTTCAGATGCAACAGAAACTTTGCGGATTGGTCAATCCGTTCGCGAGATATGGCAGTTTTGAGGTAAGAAACGCTTGAGAAACTCCAAATTTTCGCAGTTCTGAGGCTCGAAACGAATAACTAGAACGGCCTAGGGGAAAACTACTCATACCGTTGTAATGGGGCGAGTTACTACTTTCAGATGCAAGAGAAATTTTCGGATTGGTCGATCCGTTCGCGAGATATGGCAGTTTTGGGGTAAGAAACGCTTGAGAAACTCAAAATTTTCGCAGTTCTGATGCTCGAAACGAATAACTAGAACGGTCTAGGGGAAAACTACTCATACCGTTGTAATGGAGCTAGTTTCTACTTTCAGATGCAACAGAAACTTTTCGGATTGGTCAATCCGTTCGCGAGATATAGCTGTTTTGAGGTAAGAAACGCTTGAGAAACTCCAAATTTTCGCAGTTCTGATGCTCGAAACGAATAACTAGAACGGCCTAGGGGAAAACTACTCATACCGTTGTAATGGGGCTAGTTTCTACTTTCAGATGCAACAGAGATTTTTCAGATTGGTCAATCCGTTCGCGAGATATGGCTGTTTTGAGGTAAGAAACGCTTGAGAAACTCCAAATTTTCGCAGTTCTGATGCTCGAAACGAATAACTAGAACGGCCTAGGGGAAAACTACTCATACCGTTGTAATGGGGCTAGTCTCTACTTTCAGATGCAACAGAAACTTTGCGGATTGGTCAATCCGTTCGCGAGATATGGCAGTTTTGAGGTAAGAAACGCTTGAGAAACTCCAAATTTTCGCAGTTCAGATGCTCGAAACGAATAACTAGAACGGTCTAGGGGAAAACTACTCATACCGTTGTAATGGGGCTAGTTTCTACTTTCAGATGCAACAGAGACTTTCCGGATTGGTCAATCCGTTCGCGTGATATGGCAGTTTTGAGGTAAGAAACGCTTGAGAAACTCCAAATTTTCGCAGTTCTGATGCTCGAAACGAATAACTAGAACGGTCTAGGGGAAAACTACTCATACCGTTGTAATGGGGCTAGTTTCTACTTTCAGATGCAACAGAGACTTTCCGGATTGGTCAATCCGTTCGCGTGATATGGCAGTTTTGAGGTAAGAAACGCTTGAGAAACTCCAAATTTTCGCAGTTCTGACGCTCGAAACGAATAACTAGAACGGTCTAGGGGAAAACTACTCATACCGTTTTAATGGGGCTAGTTTCTACTTTCAGATGCAACAGAGATTTTTCAGATTGGTCAATCCGTTCGCGAGATATGGCAGTTTTGAGGTAAGAAACGCTTGAGAAACTCCAAATTTTCGCAGTTCTGATGCTCGAAACGAATAACTAGAACGGTCTAGGGGAAAACTACTCATACCGTTGTAATGGGGCTAGTTTCTACTTTCAGATGCAACAGAAACTTTGCGGATTGGTCAATCCGTTCGCGAGATATGGCAGTTTTGAGGTAAGAAACGCTTGAGAAACTCCAAATTTTCGCAGTTCTGACGCTCGAAACGAATAACTAGAACGGTCTAGGGGAAAACTACTCATACCGTTGTAATGGGGCTAGTTTCTACTTTCAGATGCAACAGAAACTTTGCGGATTGGTCAATCCGTTCGCGAGATATGGCAGTTTTGAAGTAAGAAACGCTTGAGAAACTCCAAATTTTCGCAGTTCTGATGCTCGAAACGAATAACTAGAACGGTCTAGGGGAAAACTACTCATACCGTTGTAATGGAGCTAGTTTCTACTTTCAGATGCAACAGAAACTTTGCGGATTGGTCAATCCGTTCGCGAGATATGGCAGTTTTGAAGTAAGAAACGCTTGAGAAACTCCAAATTTTCGCAGTTCTGATGCTCGAAACGAATAACTAGACCGGTCTAGGGGAAAACTACTCACACCGTTGTAATGGGGCTAGTTTCTACTTTCAGATGCAACAGAAACTTTGCGGATTGGTCAATCCGTTCGCGAGATATGGCAGTTTTGAGGTAAGAAACGCTTGAGAAACTCCAAATTTTCGCAGTTCTGAGGCTCGAAACGAATAACTAGAACGGCCTAGGGGATAACTACTTATACCGTTGTAATGGGGCGAGTTTCTACTTTCAGATGCTACAGAAACTTTGCGGGTTGGTCAATCCGTTCGCGAGATATGGCAGTTTTGAGGTAAGAAACGCTTGAGAAACTCCCAATTTTCGCAGTTCTGAGGCTCGAAACGAATAACTAGAACGGCCTAGGGGAGAACACCTCATACCGTTGTAGTGGGGCTAGTTTCTACTTTCAGATGCAACAGAAACTTTGCGGATTGGTCAATCCGTTCGCGAGATATGGCAGTTTTGAGGTAAGAAACGCTTGAGAAACTCCAAATTTTCGCAGTTCTGATGCTCGAAACGAATAACTAGAACGGCCTAGGGGAAAACTACTCATACCGTTGTAATGGGGCTAGTTTCTACTTTCAGATGCAACAGAGATTTTTCAGATTGGTCAATCCGTTCGCGATATATGGCAGTTTTGAGGTAAGAAACGCTTGAGAAACTCCAAATTTCGCAGTTCTGATGCTCGAAACGAATAACTAGAACGGCCTAGGGGAAAACTACTCATACCGTTTTAATGGGGCTAGTTTCTACTTTCAGATGCAACAGAGATTTTTCAGATTGGTCAATCCGTTCGCGAGATATGGCAGTTTTGAGGTAAGAAACGCTTGAGAAACTCCAAATTTTCGCAGTTCTGATGCTCGAAACGAATAACTAGAACGGTCTAGGGGAAAACTACTCATACCGTTGTAATGGGGCTAGTTTCTACTTTCAGATGCAACAGAAACTTTGCGGATTGGTCAATCCGTTCGCGAGATATGGCAGTTTTGAGGTAAGAAACGCTTGAGAAACTCCAAATTTTCGCAGTTCTGACGCTCGAAACGAATAACTAGAACGGTCTAGGGGAAAACTACTCATACCGTTGTAATGGGGCTAGTTTCTACTTTCAGATGCAACAGAAACTTTGCGGATTGGTCAATCCGTTCGCGAGATATGGCAGTTTTGAGGTAAGAAACGCTTGAGAAACTCCAAATTTTCGCAGTTCTGATGCTCGAAACGAATAACTAGAACGGTCTAGGGGAAAACTACTCATACCGTTTTAATGGGGCTAGTTTCTACTTTCAGATGCAACAGAGATTTTTCAGATTGGTCAATCCGTTCGCGAGATATGGCAGTTTTGAGGTAAGAAACGCTTGAGAAACTCCAAATTTTCGCAGTTCTGATGCTCGAAACGAATAACTAGAACGGTCTAGGGGAAAACTACTCATACCGTTGTAATGGGGCTAGTTTCTACTTTCAGATGCAACAGAAACTTTGCGGATTGGTCAATCCGTTCGCGAGATATGGCAGTTTTGAGGTAAGAAACGCTTGAGAAACTCCAAATTTTCGCAGTTCTGACGCTCGAAACGAATAACTAGAACGGTCTAGGCGAAAACTACTCATACCGTTGTAATGGGGCTAGTTTCTACTTTCAGATGCAACAGAAACTTTGCGGATTGGTCAATCCGTTCGCGAGATATGGCAGTTTTGAGGTAAGAAACGCTTGAGAAACTCCAAATTTTCGCAGTTCTGAGGCTCGAAACGAATAACTAGAACGGCCTAGGGGAGAACTACTCATACCGTTGTAGTGGGGCGAGTTTCTACTTTCAGATGCAAGAGAAATTTTGCGGATTGGTCGATCCGTTCGCGAGATATGGCAGTTTTGGGGTAAGAAACGCTTGAGAAACTCAAAATTTTCGCAGTTCTGATGCTCGAAACGAATAACTAGACCGGTCTAGGGGAAAACTACTCATACCGTTGTAATGGGGCGAGTTTCTACTTTCAGATGCAACAGAAACTTTGCGGATTGGTCAATCCGTTCGCGAGATATGGCAGTTTTGAGGTAAGAAACGCTTGAGAAACTCCAAATTTTCGCAGTTCTGAGGCTCGAAACGAATAACTAGAACGGCCTAGGGGAAAACTACTCATACCGTTGTAATGGGGCGAGTTACTACTTTCAGATGCAAGAGAAATTTTCGGATTGGTCGATCCGTTCGCGAGATATGGCAGTTTTGGGGTAAGAAACGCTTGAGAAACTCAAAATTTTCGCAGTTCTGAAGCTCGAAACGAATAACTAGAACGGTCTAGGGGAAAACTACTCATACCGTTGTAATGGGGCTAGTTTCTACTTTCAGATGCAACAGAAACTTTGCGGATTGGTCAATCCGTTCGCGAGATATGGCAGTTTTGAGGTAAGAAACGCTTGAGAAACTCCAAATTTTCGCAGTTCTGACGCTCGAAACGAATAACTAGAACGGTCTAGGGGAAAACTACTCATACCGTTTTAATGGGGCTAGTTTCTACTTTCAGATGCAACAGAGATTTTTCAGATTGGTCAATCCGTTCGCGAGATATGGCAGTTTTGAGGTAAGAAACGCTTGAGAAACTCCAAATTTTCGCAGTTCTGATGCTCGAAACGAATAACTAGAACGGTCTAGGGGAAAACTACTCATACCGTTGTAATGGGGCTAGTTTCTACTTTCAGATGCAACAGAAACTTTGCGGATTGGTCAATCCGTTCGCGAGATATGGCAGTTTTGAGGTAAGAAACGCTTGAGAAACTCCAAATTTTCGCAGTTCTGACGCTCGAAACGAATAACTAGAACGGTCTAGGCGAAAACTACTCATACCGTTGTAATGGGGCTAGTTTCTACTTTCAGATGCAACAGAAACTTTGCGGATTGGTCAATCCGTTCGCGAGATATGGCAGTTTTGAGGTAAGAAACGCTTGAGAAACTCCAAATTTTCGCAGTTCTGAGGCTCGAAACGAATAACTAGAACGGCCTAGGGGAGAACTACTCATACCGTTGTAGTGGGGCGAGTTTCTACTTTCAGATGCAAGAGAAATTTTGCGGATTGGTCGATCCGTTCGCGAGATATGGCAGTTTTGGGGTAAGAAACGCTTGAGAAACTCAAAATTTTCGCAGTTCTGATGCTCGAAACGAATAACTAGACCGGTCTAGGGGAAAACTACTCATACCGTTGTAATGGGGCTAGTTTCTACTTTCAGATGCAACAGAAACTTTGCGGATTGGTCAATCCGTTCGCGAGATATGGCAGTTTTGAGGTAAGAAACGCTTGAGAAACTCCAAATTTTCGCAGTTCTGACGCTCGAAACGAATAACTAGAACGGTCTAGGGGAAAACTACTCATACCGTTGTAATGGGGCTAGTTTCTACTTTCAGATGCAACAGAAACTTTGCGGATTGGTCAATCCGTTCGCGAGATATGGCAGTTTTGAGGTAAGAAACGCTTGAGAAACTCCAAATTTTCGCAGTTCTGATGCTCGAAACGAATAACTAGAACGGTCTAGGGGAAAACTACTCATACCGTTTTAATGGGGCTAGTTTCTACTTTCAGATGCAACAGAGATTTTTCAGATTGGTCAATCCGTTCGCGAGATATGGCAGTTTTGAGGTAAGAAACGCTTGAGAAACTCCAAATTTTCGCAGTTCTGATGCTCGAAACGAATAACTAGAACGGTCTAGGGGAAAACTACTCATACCGTTGTAATGGGGCTAGTTTCTACTTTCAGATGCAACAGAAACTTTGCGGATTGGTCAATCCGTTCGCGAGATATGGCAGTTTTGAGGTAAGAAACGCTTGAGAAACTCCAAATTTTCGCAGTTCTGACGCTCGAAACGAATAACTAGAACGGTCTAGGCGAAAACTACTCATACCGTTGTAATGGGGCTAGTTTCTACTTTCAGATGCAACAGAAACTTTGCGGATTGGTCAATCCGTTCGCGAGATATGGCAGTTTTGAGGTAAGAAACGCTTGAGAAACTCCAAATTTTCGCAGTTCTGACGCTCGAAACGAATAACTAGAACGGTCTAGGGGAAAACTACTCATACCGTTGTAATGGGGCTAGTTTCTACTTTCAGATGCAACAGAAACTTTGCGGATTGGTCGATCCGTTCGCGAGATATGGCAGTTTTGGGGTAAGAAACGCTTGAGAAACTCAAAATTTTCGCAGTTCTGATGCTCGAAACGAATAACTAGACCGGTCTAGGGGAAAACTACTCATACCGTTGTAATGGGGCGAGTTTCTACTTTCAGATGCAACAGAAACTTTGCGGATTGGTCAATCCGTTCGCGAGATATGGCAGTTTTGAGGTAAGAAACGCTTGAGAAACTCCAAATTTTCGCAGTTCTGAGGCTCGAAACGAATAACTAGAACGGCCTAGGGGAAAACTACTCATACCGTTGTAATGGGGCGAGTTACTACTTTCAGATGCAAGAGAAATTTTCGGATTGGTCGATCCGTTCGCGAGATATGGCAGTTTTGGGGTAAGAAACGCTTGAGAAACTCAAAATTTTCGCAGTTCTGAAGCTCGAAACGAATAACTAGAACGGTCTAGGGGAAAACTACTCATACCGTTGTAATGGGGCTAGTTTCTACTTTCAGATGCAACAGAAACTTTGCGGATTGGTCAATCCGTTCGCGAGATATGGCAGTTTTGAGGTAAGAAACGCTTGAGAAACTCCAAATTTTCGCAGTTCTGATGCTCGAAACGAATAACTAGAACGGTCTAGGGGAAAACTACTCATACCGTTGTAATGGGGCTAGTTTCTACTTTCAGATGCAACAGAAACTTTGCGGAGTGGTCAATCCGTTCGCGAGATATGGCAGTTTTGAGGTAAGAAACGCATGAGAAACTCCAAATTTTCGCAGTTCTGATGCTCGAAACGAATAACTAGAACGGTCTAGGGGAAAACTACTCATACCGTTGTAATGGAGCTAGTTTCTACTTTCAGATGCAACAGAAACTTTGCGGATTGGTCAATCCGTTCGCGAGATATGGCAGTTTTGAGGTAAGAAACGCTTGAGAAACTCCAAATTTTCGCAGTTCTGATGCTCGAAACGAATAACTAGAACGGTCTAGGGGAAAACTACTCATACCGTTGTAATGGGGCTAGTTTCTACTTTCAGATGCAACAGAAACTTTGCGGATTGGTCAATCCGTTCGCGAGATATGGCAGTTTTGAGGTAAGAAACGCTTGAGAAACTCCAAATTTTCGCAGTTCTGATGCTCGAAACGAATAACTAGAACGGTCTAGGGGAAAACTACTCATATCGTTGTAATGGGGCTAGTTTCTACTTTCAGATGCAACAGAAACTTTTCGGATTGGTCAATCCGTTCGCGAGATATAGCTGTTTTGAGGTAAGAAACGCTTGAGAAACTCCAAATTTTCGCAGTTCTGATGCTCGAAACGAATAACTAGAACGGCCTAGGGGAAAACTACTCATACCGTTGTAATGGGGCTAGTTTCTACTTTCAGATGCAACAGAGATTTTTCAGATTGGTCAATCCGTTCGCGAGATATGGCTGTTTTGAGGTAAGAAACGCTTGAGAAACTCCAAATTTTCGCAGTTCTGATGCTCGAAACGAATAACTAGAACGGCCTAGGGGAAAACTACTCATACCGTTGTAATGGGGCTAGTCTCTACTTTCAGATGCAACAGAAACTTTGCGGATTGGTCAATCCGTTCGCGAGATATGGCAGTTTTGAGGTAAGAAACGCTTGAGAAACTCCAAATTTTCGCAGTTCAGATGCTCGAAACGAATAACTAGAACGGTCTAGGGGAAAACTACTCATACCGTTGTAATGGGGCTAGTTTCTACTTTCAGATGCAACAGAGACTTTCCGGATTGGTCAATCCGTTCGCGTGATATGGCAGTTTTGAGGTAAGAAACGCTTGAGAAACTCCAAATTTTCGCAGTTCTGATGCTCGAAACGAATAACTAGAACGGTCTAGGGGAAAACTACTCATACCGTTGTAATGGGGCTAGTTTCTACTTTCAGATGCAACAGAGACTTTCCGGATTGGTCAATCCGTTCGCGTGATATGGCAGTTTTGAGGTAAGAAACGCTTGAGAAACTCCAAATTTTCGCAGTTCTGACGCTCGAAACGAATAACTAGAACGGTCTAGGGGAAAACTACTCATACCGTTGTAATGGGGCTAGTTTCTACTTTCAGATGCAACAGAAACTTTGCGGATTGGTCAATCCGTTCGCGAGATATGGCAGTTTTGAAGTAAGAAACGCTTGAGAAACTCCAAATTTTCGCAGTTCTGATGCTCGAAACGAATAACTAGAACGGTCTAGGGGAAAACTACTCATACCGTTTTAATGGGGCTAGTTTCTACTTTCAGATGCAACAGAGATTTTTCAGATTGGTCAATCCGTTCGCGAGATATGGCAGTTTTGAGGTAAGAAACGCTTGAGAAACTCCAAATTTTCGCAGTTCTGATGCTCGAAACGAATAACTAGAACGGTCTAGGGGAAAACTACTCATACCGTTGTAATGGGGCTAGTTTCTACTTTCAGATGCAACAGAAACTTTGCGGATTGGTCAATCCGTTCGCGAGATATGGCAGTTTTGAGGTAAGAAACGCTTGAGAAACTCCAAATTTTCGCAGTTCTGACGCTCGAAACGAATAACTAGAACGGTCTAGGGGAAAACTACTCATACCGTTGTAATGGGGCTAGTTTCTACTTTCAGATGCAACAGAAACTTTGCGGATTGGTCAATCCGTTCGCGAGATATGGCAGTTTTGAAGTAAGAAACGCTTGAGAAACTCCAAATTTTCGCAGTTCTGATGCTCGAAACGAATAACTAGAACGGCCTAGGGGAAAACTACTCATACCGTTTTAATGGGGCTAGTTTCTACTTTCAGATGCAACAGAGATTTTTCAGATTGGTCAATCCGTTCGCGAGATATGGCAGTTTTGAGGTAAGAAACGCTTGAGAAACTCCAAATTTTCGCAGTTCTGATGCTCGAAACGAATAACTAGAACGGTCTAGGGGAAAACTACTCATACCGTTGTAATGGGGCTAGTTTCTACTTTCAGATGCAACAGAAACTTTGCGGATTGGTCAATCCGTTCGCGAGATATGGCAGTTTTGAGGTAAGAAACGCTTGAGAAACTCCAAATTTTCGCAGTTCTGACGCTCGAAACGAATAACTAGAACGGTCTAGGGGAAAACTACTCATACCGTTGTAATGGGGCTAGTTTCTACTTTCAGATGCAACAGAAACTTTGCGGATTGGTCAATCCGTTCGCGAGATATGGCAGTTTTGAGGTAAGAAACGCTTGAGAAACTCCAAATTTTCGCAGTTCTGATGCTCGAAACGAATAACTAGAACGGTCTAGGGGAAAACTACTCATACCGTTTTAATGGGGCTAGTTTCTACTTTCAGATGCAACAGAGATTTTTCAGATTGGTCAATCCGTTCGCGAGATATGGCAGTTTTGAGGTAAGAAACGCTTGAGAAACTCCAAATTTTCGCAGTTCTGATGCTCGAAACGAATAACTAGAACGGTCTAGGGGAAAACTACTCATACCGTTGTAATGGGGCTAGTTTCTACTTTCAGATGCAACAGAAACTTTGCGGATTGGTCAATCCGTTCGCGAGATATGGCAGTTTTGAGGTAAGAAACGCTTGAGAAACTCCAAATTTTCGCAGTTCTGACGCTCGAAACGAATAACTAGAACGGTCTAGGCGAAAACTACTCATACCGTTGTAATGGGGCTAGTTTCTACTTTCAGATGCAACAGAAACTTTGCGGATTGGTCAATCCGTTCGCGAGATATGGCAGTTTTGAGGTAAGAAACGCTTGAGAAACTCCAAATTTTCGCAGTTCTGAGGCTCGAAACGAATAACTAGAACGGCCTAGGGGAGAACTACTCATACCGTTGTAGTGGGGCGAGTTTCTACTTTCAGATGCAAGAGAAATTTTGCGGATTGGTCGATCCGTTCGCGAGATATGGCAGTTTTGGGGTAAGAAACGCTTGAGAAACTCAAAATTTTCGCAGTTCTGATGCTCGAAACGAATAACTAGACCGGTCTAGGGGAAAACTACTCATACCGTTGTAATGGGGCGAGTTTCTACTTTCAGATGCAACAGAAACTTTGCGGATTGGTCAATCCGTTCGCGAGATATGGCAGTTTTGAGGTAAGAAACGCTTGAGAAACTCCAAATTTTCGCAGTTCTGAGGCTCGAAACGAATAACTAGAACGGCCTAGGGGAAAACTACTCATACCGTTGTAATGGGGCGAGTTACTACTTTCAGATGCAAGAGAAATTTTCGGATTGGTCGATCCGTTCGCGAGATATGGCAGTTTTGGGGTAAGAAACGCTTGAGAAACTCAAAATTTTCGCAGTTCTGAAGCTCGAAACGAATAACTAGAACGGTCTAGGGGAAAACTACTCATACCGTTGTAATGGGGCTAGTTTCTACTTTCAGATGCAACAGAAACTTTGCGGATTGGTCAATCCGTTCGCGAGATATGGCAGTTTTGAGGTAAGAAACGCTTGAGAAACTCCAAATTTTCGCAGTTCTGACGCTCGAAACGAATAACTAGAACGGTCTAGGGGAAAACTACTCATACCGTTGTAATGGGGCTAGTTTCTACTTTCAGATGCAACAGAAACTTTGCGGATTGGTCAATCCGTTCGCGAGATATGGCAGTTTTGAGGTAAGAAACGCTTGAGAAACTCCAAATTTTCGCAGTTCTGATGCTCGAAACGAATAACTAGAACGGTCTAGGGGAAAACTACTCATACCGTTTTAATGGGGCTAGTTTCTACTTTCAGATGCAACAGAGATTTTTCAGATTGGTCAATCCGTTCGCGAGATATGGCAGTTTTGAGGTAAGAAACGCTTGAGAAACTCCAAATTTTCGCAGTTCTGATGCTCGAAACGAATAACTAGAACGGTCTAGGGGAAAACTACTCATACCGTTGTAATGGGGCTAGTTTCTACTTTCAGATGCAACAGAAACTTTGCGGATTGGTCAATCCGTTCGCGAGATATGGCAGTTTTGAGGTAAGAAACGCTTGAGAAACTCCAAATTTTCGCAGTTCTGACGCTCGAAACGAATAACTAGAACGGTCTAGGCGAAAACTACTCATACCGTTGTAATGGGGCTAGTTTCTACTTTCAGATGCAACAGAAACTTTGCGGATTGGTCAATCCGTTCGCGAGATATGGCAGTTTTGAGGTAAGAAACGCTTGAGAAACTCCAAATTTTCGCAGTTCTGAGGCTCGAAACGAATAACTAGAACGGCCTAGGGGAGAACTACTCATACCGTTGTAGTGGGGCGAGTTTCTACTTTCAGATGCAAGAGAAATTTTGCGGATTGGTCGATCCGTTCGCGAGATATGGCAGTTTTGGGGTAAGAAACGCTTGAGAAACTCAAAATTTTCGCAGTTCTGATGCTCGAAACGAATAACTAGACCGGTCTAGGGGAAAACTACTCATACCGTTGTAATGGGGCGAGTTTCTACTTTCAGATGCAACAGAAACTTTGCGGATTGGTCAATCCGTTCGCGAGATATGGCAGTTTTGAGGTAAGAAACGCTTGAGAAACTCCAAATTTTCGCAGTTCTGAGGCTCGAAACGAATAACTAGAACGGCCTAGGGGAAAACTACTCATACCGTTGTAATGGGGCGAGTTACTACTTTCAGATGCAAGAGAAATTTTCGGATTGGTCGATCCGTTCGCGAGATATGGCAGTTTTGGGGTAAGAAACGCTTGAGAAACTCAAAATTTTCGCAGTTCTGAAGCTCGAAACGAATAACTAGAACGGTCTAGGGGAAAACTACTCATACCGTTGTAATGGGGCTAGTTTCTACTTTCAGATGCAACAGAAACTTTGCGGATTGGTCAATCCGTTCGCGAGATATGGCAGTTTTGAGGTAAGAAACGCTTGAGAAACTCCAAATTTTCGCAGTTCTGATGCTCGAAACGAATAACTAGAACGGTCTAGGGGAAAACTACTCATACCGTTGTAATGGGGCTAGTTTCTACTTTCAGATGCAACAGAAACTTTGCGGAGTGGTCAATCCGTTCGCGAGATATGGCAGTTTTGAGGTAAGAAACGCATGAGAAACTCCAAATTTTCGCAGTTCTGATGCTCGAAACGAATAACTAGAACGGTCTAGGGGAAAACTACTCATACCGTTGTAATGGAGCTAGTTTCTACTTTCAGATGCAACAGAAACTTTGCGGATTGGTCAATCCGTTCGCGAGATATGGCAGTTTTGAGGTAAGAAACGCTTGAGAAACTCCAAATTTTCGCAGTTCTGATGCTCGAAACGAATAACTAGAACGGTCTAGGGGAAAACTACTCATACCGTTGTAATGGGGCTAGTTTCTACTTTCAGATGCAACAGAAACTTTGCGGATTGGTCAATCCGTTCGCGAGATATGGCAGTTTTGAGGTAAGAAACGCTTGAGAAACTCCAAATTTTCGCAGTTCTGATGCTCGAAACGAATAACTAGAACGGTCTAGGGGAAAACTACTCATATCGTTGTAATGGGGCTAGTTTCTACTTTCAGATGCAACAGAAACTTTTCGGATTGGTCAATCCGTTCGCGAGATATAGCTGTTTTGAGGTAAGAAACGCTTGAGAAACTCCAAATTTTCGCAGTTCTGATGCTCGAAACGAATAACTAGAACGGCCTAGGGGAAAACTACTCATACCGTTGTAATGGGGCTAGTTTCTACTTTCAGATGCAACAGAGATTTTTCAGATTGGTCAATCCGTTCGCGAGATATGGCTGTTTTGAGGTAAGAAACGCTTGAGAAACTCCAAATTTTCGCAGTTCTGATGCTCGAAACGAATAACTAGAACGGCCTAGGGGAAAACTACTCATACCGTTGTAATGGGGCTAGTCTCTACTTTCAGATGCAACAGAAACTTTGCGGATTGGTCAATCCGTTCGCGAGATATGGCAGTTTTGAGGTAAGAAACGCTTGAGAAACTCCAAATTTTCGCAGTTCAGATGCTCGAAACGAATAACTAGAACGGTCTAGGGGAAAACTACTCATACCGTTGTAATGGGGCTAGTTTCTACTTTCAGATGCAACAGAGACTTTCCGGATTGGTCAATCCGTTCGCGTGATATGGCAGTTTTGAGGTAAGAAACGCTTGAGAAACTCCAAATTTTCGCAGTTCTGATGCTCGAAACGAATAACTAGAACGGTCTAGGGGAAAACTACTCATACCGTTGTAATGGGGCTAGTTTCTACTTTCAGATGCAACAGAGACTTTCCGGATTGGTCAATCCGTTCGCGTGATATGGCAGTTTTGAGGTAAGAAACGCTTGAGAAACTCCAAATTTTCGCAGTTCTGACGCTCGAAACGAATAACTAGAACGGTCTAGAGGAAAACTACTCATACCGTTGTAATGGGGCTAGTTTCTACTTTCAGATGCAACAGAAACTTTGCGGATTGGTCAATCCGTTCGCGAGATATGGCAGTTTTGAAGTAAGAAACGCTTGAGAAACTCCAAATTTTCGCAGTTCTGATGCTCGAAACGAATAACTAGAACGGTCTAGGGGAAAACTACTCATACCGTTTTAATGGGGCTAGTTTCTACTTTCAGATGCAACAGAGATTTTTCAGATTGGTCAATCCGTTCGCGAGATATGGCAGTTTTGAGGTAAGAAACGCTTGAGAAACTCCAAATTTTCGCAGTTCTGATGCTCGAAACGAATAACTAGAACGGTCTAGGGGAAAACTACTCATACCGTTGTAATGGGGCTAGTTTCTACTTTCAGATGCAACAGAAACTTTGCGGATTGGTCAATCCGTTCGCGAGATATGGCAGTTTTGAGGTAAGAAACGCTTGAGAAACTCCAAATTTTCGCAGTTCTGACGCTCGAAACGAATAACTAGAACGGTCTAGGGGAAAACTACTCATACCGTTGTAATGGAGCTAGTTTCTACTTTCAGATGCAACAGAAACTTTGCGGATTGGTCAATCCGTTCGCGAGATATGGCAGTTTTGAAGTAAGAAACGCTTGAGAAACTCCAAATTTTCGCAGTTCTAATGCTCGAAACGAATAACTAGACCGGTCTAGGGGAAAACTACTCATACCGTTGTAATGGGGCTAGTTTCTACTTTCAGATGCAACAGAAACTTTGCGGATTGGTCAATCCGTTCGCGAGATATGGCAGTTTTGAGGTAAGAAACGCTTGAGAAACTCCAAATTTTCGCAGTTCTGAGGCTCGAAACGAATAACTAGAACGGCCTAGGGGATAACTACTTATACCGTTGTAATGGGGCGAGTTTCTACTTTCAGATGCTACAGAAACTTTGCGGGTTGGTCAATCCGTTCGCGAGATATGGCAGTTTTGAGGTAAGAAACGCTTGAGAAACTCCCAATTTTCGCAGTTCTGAGGCTCGAAACGAATAACTAGAACGGCCTAGGGGAGAACACCTCATACCGTTGTAGTGGGCGAGTTTCTACTTTCAGATGCAAGAGAAATTTTGCGGATTGTTCGATCCGTTCGCGAGATATGGCAGTTTTGAGGTAAGAAACGCTTGTGAAACTCCAAATTTTCGCAGTTCTGAGGCTCGAAACGAATAACTAGAACGGCCTAGGGGAGAACACCTCATACCGTTGTAGTGGGCGAGTTTCTACTTTCAGATGCAAGAGAAATTTTGCGGATTGTTCGATCCGTTCGCGAGATATGGCAGTTTTGAGGTAAGAAACGCTTGTGAAACTCCAAATTTTCGCAGTTCTGATGCTCGAAACGAATAACTAGACCGGTCTAGGGGAAAACTACTCATACCGTTGTAATGGGGCTAGTTTCTACTTTCAGATGCAACAGAAACTTTGCGGATTGGTCAATCCGTTCGCGAGATATGGCAGTTTTGAGGTAAGAAACGCTTGAGAAACTCCAAATTTTCGCAGTTCTGACGCTCGAAACGAATAACTAGAACGGTCTAGGGGAAAACTACTCATACCGTTGTAATGGGGCTAGTTTCTACGTTCAGATGCAACAGAAACTTTGCGGATTGGTCAATCCGTTCGCGAGATATAGCAGTTTTGAGGTAAGAAACGCTTGAGAAACTCCAAATTTTCGCAGTTCTGATGCTCGAAACCAATAACTAGACCGGTCTAGGGGAAAACTACTCATACCGTTGTAATGGGGCTAGTTTCTACTTTCAGATGCGACAGAAACTTTGCGGATTGGTCAATCCGTTCGCGAGGTATGGCAGTTTTGAGGTAAGAAACGCTTGAGAAACTCCAAATTTTCGCAGTTCTGAGGCTCGAAACGAATAACTAGAACGGCCTAGGGGATAACTACTTGTACCGTTGTAATGGGGCGAGTTTCTACTTTCAGATGCAACAGAAACTTTGCGGATTGGTCAATCCGTTCGCGAGATATGGCAGTTTTGAGGTAAGAAACGCTTGAGAAACTCCAAATTTTCGCAGTTCTGATGCTCGAAACGAATAACTAGACCGGTCTAGGGGAAAACTACTCATACCGTTGTAATGGGGCTAGTTTCTACTTTCAGATGCAACAGAAACTTTGCGGATTGGTCAATCCGTTCGCGAGATATGGCAGTTTTGAGGTAAGAAACGCTTGAGAAACTCCAAATTTTCGCAGTTCTGAGGCTCGAAACGAATAACTAGAACGGCCTAGGGGAGAACACCTCATACCGTTGTAGTGGGCGAGTTTCTACTTTCAGATGCAAGAGAAATTTTGCGGATTGTTCGATCCGTTCGCGAGATATGGCAGTTTTGAGGTAAGAAACGCTTGTGAAACTCCAAATTTTCGCAGTTCTGAGGCTCGAAACGAATAACTAGAACGGCCTAGGGGAGAACACCTCATACCGTTGTAGTGGGCGAGTTTCTACTTTCAGATGCAAGAGAAATTTTGCGGATTGTTCGATCCGTTCGCGAGATATGGCAGTTTTGAGGTAAGAAACGCTTGTGAAACTCCAAATTTTCGCAGTTCTGATGCTCGAAACGAATAACTAGACCGGTCTAGGGGAAAACTACTCATACCGTTGTAATGGGGCTAGTTTCTACTTTCAGATGCAACAGAAACTTTGCGGATTGGTCAATCCGTTCGCGAGATATGGCAGTTTTGAGGTAAGAAACGCTTGAGAAACTCCAAATTTTCGCAGTTCTGACGCTCGAAACGAATAACTAGAACGGTCTAGGGGAAAACTACTCATACCGTTGTAATGGGGCTAGTTTCTACTTTCAGATGCAACAGAAACTTTGCGGATTGGTCAATCCGTTCGCGAGATATAGCAGTTTTGAGGTAAGAAACGCTTGAGAAACTCCAAATTTTCGCAGTTCTGATGCTCGAAACCAATAACTAGACCGGTCTAGGGGAAAACTACTCATACCGTTGTAATGGGGCTAGTTTCTACTTTCAGATGCGACAGAAACTTTGCGGATTGGTCAATCCGTTCGCGAGGTATGGCAGTTTTGAGGTAAGAAACGCTTGAGAAACTCCAAATTTTCGCAGTTCTGAGGCTCGAAACGAATAACTAGAACGGCCTAGGGGATAACTACTTGTACCGTTGTAATGGGGCGAGTTTCTACTTTCAGATGCAACAGAAACTTTGCGGATTGGTCAATCCGTTCGCGAGATATGGCAGTTTTGAGGTAAGAAACGCTTGAGAAACTCCAAATTTTCGCAGTTCTGATGCTCGAAACGAATAACTAGACCGGTCTAGGGGAAAACTACTCATACCGTTGTAATGGGGCTAGTTTCTACTTTCAGATGCAACAGAGACTTTCCGGATTGGTCAATCCGTTCGCGTGATATGGCAGTTTTGAGGTAAGAAACGCTTGAGAAACTCCAAATTTTCGCAGTTCTGATGCTCGAAACGAATAACTAGAACGGTCTAGGGGAAAACTACTCATACCGTTGTAATGGGGCTAGTTTCTACTTTCAGATGCAACAGAGACTTTCCGGATTGGTCAATCCGTTCGCGTGATATGGCAGTTTTGAGGTAAGAAACGCTTGAGAAACTCCAAATTTTCGCAGTTCTGATGCTCGAAACGAATAACTAGAACGGCCTAGGGGAAAACTACTCATACCGTTGTAATGGGGCTAGTTTCTACTTTCAGATGCAACAGAGATTTTTCAGATTGGTCAATCCGTTCGCGAGATATGGCTGTTTTGAGGTAAGAAACGCTTGAGAAACTCCAAATTTTCGCAGTTCTGATGCTCGAAACGAATAACTAGAACGGTCTAGGGGAAAACTACTCATATCGTTGTAATGGGGCTAGTTTCTACTTTCAGATGCAACAGAAACTTTTCGGATTGGTCAATCCGTTCGCGAGATATAGCTGTTTTGAGGTAAGAAACGCTTGAGAAACTCCAAATTTTCGCAGTTCTGATGCTCGAAACGAATAACTAGAACGGCCTAGGGGAAAACTACTCATACCGTGGTAATGGGGCTAGTTTCTACTTTCAGATGCAACAGAGATTTTTCAGATTGGTCAATCCGTTCGCGAGATATGGCAGTTTCGAGGTAAGAAACGTTTGAGAAACTCCAAATTTTCGCAGTTCTGATGCTCGAAACGAATAACTAGAACGGCCTAGGGGAAAACTACTCATACCGTTGTAATGGGGCTAGTTTCTACTTTCAGATGCAACAGAAACTTTGCGGATTGGTCAATCCGTTCGCGAGATATGGCAGTTTTGAGGTAAGAAACGCTTGAGAAACTCCAAATTCTCGCAGTTCTGATGCTCGAAACGAATAACTAGAACGGCCTAGGGGAAAACTACTCATACCCTTGTAATGGGGCTAGATTCTACTTTCAGATGCAACAGAGACTTTCCGGATTGGTCAATCCGTTCGCGAGATATGGCAGTTTTGAGGTAAGAAACGCTTGAGAAACTCCAAATTTTCGCAGTTCTGATGCTCGAAACGAATAACTAGACCGGTCTAGGGGAAAACTACTCATACCGTTGTAATGGGGCTAGTTTCTACTTTCAGATGCAACAGAAACTTTGCGGATTGGTCAATCCGTTCGCGAGATATGGCAGTTTTGAGGTAAGAAACGCTTGAGAAACTCCAAATTTTCGCAGTTCTGAGGCTCGAAACGAATAACTAGAACGGTCTAGGGGAAAACTACTCATACCGTTGCAATGGGGCTAGTTTCTACTTTCAGATGCAACAGAAACTTTGCGGATTGGTCAATCCGTTCGCGAGATATGGCAGTTTTGGGGTAAGAAACGCTTGAGAAACTCCAAATTTTCGCAGTTCTGATGCTCGAAACGAATAACTAGAACGGTCTAGGGGAAAACTACTCATACCGTTGTAATGGGGCTAGTTTCTACTTTCAGATGCAACAGAAACTTTGCGGATTGGTCAATCCGTTCGCGAGATATGGCAGTTTTGAGGTAAGTAACGCTTGAGAAACTCCAAATTTTCGCAGTTCAGATGCTCGAAACGAATAACTAGAACGGTCTAGGGGAAAACTACTCATACCGTTGTAATGGGGCTAGTTTCTACTTTCAGATGCAACAGAGACTTTCCGGATTGGTCAATCCGTTCGCGTGATATGGCAGTTTTGAGGTAAGAAACGCTTGAGAAACTCCAAATTTTCGCAGTTCTGATGCTCGAAACGAATAACTAGAACGGTCTAGGGGAAAACTACTCATACCGTTGTAATGGGGCTAGTTTCTACTTTCAGATGCAACAGAGACTTTCCGGATTGGTCAATCCGTTCGCGTGATATGGCAGTTTTGAGGTAAGAAACGCTTGAGAAACTCCAAATTTTCGCAGTTCTGATGCTCGAAACGAATAACTAGAACGGTCTAGGGGAAAACTACTCATACCGTTGTAATGGGGCTAGTTTCTACTTTCAGATGCAACAGAAACTTTGCGGATTGGTCAATCCGTTCGCGAAATATGGCAGTTTTGAGGTAAGAAACGCTTGAGAAACTCCAAATTTTCGCAGTTCTGATGCTCGAAACGAATAACTAGAACGGCCTAGGGGAAAACTACTCATACCGTTGTAATGGGGCTAGTTTCTACTTTCAGATGCAACAGAGATTTTTCAGATTGGTCAATCCGTTCGCGAGATATGGCTGTTTTGAGGTAAGAAACGCTTGAGAAACTCCAAATTCTCGCAGTTCTGATGCTCGAAACGAATAACTAGAACGGCCTAGGGGAAAACTACTCATACCGTTGTAATGGGGCTAGATTCTACTTTCAGATGCAACAGAGACTTTCCGGATTGGTCAATCCGTTCGCGAGATATGGCAGTTTTGAGGTAAGAAACGCTTGAGAAACTCCAAATTTTCGCAGTTCTGATGCTCGAAACGAATAACTAGACCGGTCTAGGGGAAAACTACTCATACCGTTGTAATGGGGCTAGTTTCTACTTTCAGATGCAACAGAAACTTTGCGGATTGGTCAATCCGTTCGCGAGATATGGCAGTTTTGAGGTAAGAAACGCTTGAGAAACTCCAAATTTTCGCAGTTCTGAGGCTCGAAACGAATAACTAGAACGGTCTAGGGGAAAACTACTCATACCGTTGCAATGGGGCTAGTTTCTACTTTCAGATGCAACAGAAACTTTGCGGATTGGTCAATCCGTTCGCGAGATATGGCAGTTTTGGGGTAAGAAACGCTTGAGAAACTCCAAATTTTCGCAGTTCTGATGCTCGAAACGAATAACTAGAACGGTCTAGGGGAAAACTACTCATACCGTTGTAATGGGGCTAGTTTCTACTTTCAGATGCAACAGAAACTTTGCGGATTGGTCAATCCGTTCGCGAGATATGGCAGTTTTGAGGTAAGAAACGCTTGAGAAACTCCAAATTTTCGCAGTTCTGATGCTCGAAACGAATAACTAGAACGGTCTAGGGGAAAACTACTCATATCGTTGTAATGGGGCTAGTTTCTACTTTCAGATGCAACAGAAACTTTTCGGATTGGTCAATCCGTTCGCGAGATATAGCTGTTTTGAGGTAAGAAACGCTTGAGAAACTCCAAATTTTCGCAGTTCTGATGCTCGAAACGAATAACTAGAACGGCCTAGGGGAAAACTACTCATACCGTTGTAATGGGGCTAGTTTCTACTTTCAGATGCAACAGAGATTTTTCAGATTGGTCAATCCGTTCGCGAGATATGGCTGTTTTGAGGTAAGAACGCTTGAGAAACTCCAAATTTTCGCAGTTCTGATGCTCGAAACGAATAACTAGAACGGCCTAGGGGAAAACTACTCATACCGTTGTAATGGGGCTAGTCTCTACTTTCAGATGCAACAGAAACTTTGCGGATTGGTCAATCCGTTCGCGAGATATGGCAGTTTTGAGGTAAGAAACGCTTGAGAAACTCCAAATTTTCGCAGTTCAGATGCTCGAAACGAATAACTAGAACGGTCTAGGGGAAAACTACTCATACCGTTGTAATGGGGCTAGTTTCTACTTTCAGATGCAACAGAGACTTTCCGGATTGGTCAATCCGTTCGCGTGATATGGCAGTTTTGAGGTAAGAAACGCTTGAGAAACTCCAAATTTTCGCAGTTCTGATGCTCGAAACGAATAACTAGAACGGCCTAGGGGAAAACTACTCATACCGTTGTAATGGGGCTAGTTTCTACTTTCAGATGCAACAGAGATTTTTCAGATTGGTCAATCCGTTCGCGAGATATGGCTGTTTTGAGGTAAGAAACGCTTGAGAAACTCCAAATTTTCGCAGTTCTGAGGCTCGAAACGAATAACTAGAACGGTCTAGGGGAAAACTACTCATACCGTTGCAATGGGGCTAGTTTCTACTTTCAGATGCAACAGAAACTTTGCGGATTGGTCAATCCGTTCGCGAGATATGGCAGTTTTGAGGTAAGAAACGCTTGAGAAACTCCAAATTTTCGCAGTTCTGAGGCTCGAAACGAATAACTAGAACGGTCTAGGGGAAAACTACTCATACCGTTGCAATGGGGCTAGTTTCTACTTTCAGATGCAACAGAAACTTTGCGGATTGGTCAATCCGTTCGCGAGATATGGCAGTTTTGGGGTAAGAAACGCTTGAGAAACTCCAAATTTTCGCAGTTCTGATGCTCGAAACGAATAACTAGAACGGTCTAGGGGAAAACTACTCATACCGTTGTAATGGGGCTAGTTTCTACTTTCAGATGCAACAGAAACTTTGCGGATTGGTCAATCCGTTCGCGAGATATGGCAGTTTTGAGGTAAGTAACGCTTGAGAAACTCCAAATTTTCGCAGTTCAGATGCTCGAAACGAATAACTAGAACGGTCTAGGGGAAAACTACTCATACCGTTGTAATGGGGCTAGTTTCTACTTTCAGATGCAACAGAGACTTTCCGGATTGGTCAATCCGTTCGCGTGATATGGCAGTTTTGAGGTAAGAAACGCTTGAGAAACTCCAAATTTTCGCAGTTCTGATGCTCGAAACGAATAACTAGAACGGTCTAGGGGAAAACTACTCATACCGTTGTAATGGGGCTAGTTTCTACTTTCAGATGCAACAGAGACTTTCCGGATTGGTCAATCCGTTCGCGTGATATGGCAGTTTTGAGGTAAGAAACGCTTGAGAAACTCCAAATTTTCGCAGTTCTGATGCTCGAAACGAATAACTAGAACGGTCTAGGGGAAAACTACTCATACCGTTGTAATGGGGCTAGTTTCTACTTTCAGATGCAACAGAAACTTTGCGGATTGGTCAATCCGTTCGCGAAATATGGCAGTTTTGAGGTAAGAAACGCTTGAGAAACTCCAAATTTTCGCAGTTCTGATGCTCGAAACGAATAACTAGAACGGCCTAGGGGAAAACTACTCATACCGTTGTAATGGGGCTAGTTTCTACTTTCAGATGCAACAGAGATTTTTCAGATTGGTCAATCCGTTCGCGAGATATGGCTGTTTTGAGGTAAGAAACGCTTGAGAAACTCCAAATTCTCGCAGTTCTGATGCTCGAAACGAATAACTAGAACGGCCTAGGGGAAAACTACTCATACCGTTGTAATGGGGCTAGATTCTACTTTCAGATGCAACAGAGACTTTCCGGATTGGTCAATCCGTTCGCGAGATATGGCAGTTTTGAGGTAAGAAACGCTTGAGAAACTCCAAATTTTCGCAGTTCTGATGCTCGAAACGAATAACTAGACCGGTCTAGGGGAAAACTACTCATACCGTTGTAATGGGGCTAGTTTCTACTTTCAGATGCAACAGAAACTTTGCGGATTGGTCAATCCGTTCGCGAGATATGGCAGTTTTGAGGTAAGAAACGCTTGAGAAACTCCAAATTTTCGCAGTTCTGAGGCTCGAAACGAATAACTAGAACGGTCTAGGGGAAAACTACTCATACCGTTGCAATGGGGCTAGTTTCTACTTTCAGATGCAACAGAAACTTTGCGGATTGGTCAATCCGTTCGCGAGATATGGCAGTTTTGGGGTAAGAAACGCTTGAGAAACTCCAAATTTTCGCAGTTCTGATGCTCGAAACGAATAACTAGAACGGTCTAGGGGAAAACTACTCATACCGTTGTAATGGGGCTAGTTTCTACTTTCAGATGCAACAGAAACTTTGCGGATTGGTCAATCCGTTCGCGAGATATGGCAGTTTTGAGGTAAGAAACGCTTGAGAAACTCCAAATTTTCGCAGTTCTGATGCTCGAAACGAATAACTAGAACGGTCTAGGGGAAAACTACTCATATCGTTGTAATGGGGCTAGTTTCTACTTTCAGATGCAACAGAAACTTTTCGGATTGGTCAATCCGTTCGCGAGATATAGCTGTTTTGAGGTAAGAAACGCTTGAGAAACTCCAAATTTTCGCAGTTCTGATGCTCGAAACGAATAACTAGAACGGCCTAGGGGAAAACTACTCATACCGTTGTAATGGGGCTAGTTTCTACTTTCAGATGCAACAGAGATTTTTCAGATTGGTCAATCCGTTCGCGAGATATGGCTGTTTTGAGGTAAGAAACGCTTGAGAAACTCCAAATTTTCGCAGTTCTGATGCTCGAAACGAATAACTAGAACGGCCTAGGGGAAAACTACTCATACCGTTGTAATGGGGCTAGTCTCTACTTTCAGATGCAACAGAAACTTTGCGGATTGGTCAATCCGTTCGCGAGATATGGCAGTTTTGAGGTAAGAAACGCTTGAGAAACTCCAAATTTTCGCAGTTCAGATGCTCGAAACGAATAACTAGAACGGTCTAGGGGAAAACTACTCATACCGTTGTAATGGGGCTAGTTTCTACTTTCAGATGCAACAGAGACTTTCCGGATTGGTCAATCCGTTCGCGTGATATGGCAGTTTTGAGGTAAGAAACGCTTGAGAAACTCCAAATTTTCGCAGTTCTGATGCTCGAAACGAATAACTAGAACGGCCTAGGGGAAAACTACTCATACCGTTGTAATGGGGCTAGTTTCTACTTTCAGATGCAACAGAGATTTTTCAGATTGGTCAATCCGTTCGCGAGATATGGCTGTTTTGAGGTAAGAAACGCTTGAGAAACTCCAAATTTTCGCAGTTCTGATGCTCGAAACGAATAACTAGAACGGTCTAGGGGAAAACTACTCATATCGTTGTAATGGGGCTAGTTTCTACTTTCAGATGCAACAGAAACTTTTCGGATTGGTCAATCCGTTCGCGAGATATAGCTGTTTTGAGGTAAGAAACGCTTGAGAAACTCCAAATTTTCGCAGTTCTGATGCTCGAAACGAATAACTAGAACGGCCTAGGGGAAAACTACTCATACCGTGGTAATGGGGCTAGTTTCTACTTTCAGATGCAACAGAGATTTTTCAGATTGGTCAATCCGTTCGCGAGATATGGCAGTTTCGAGGTAAGAAACGTTTGAGAAACTCCAAATTTTCGCAGTTCTGATGCTCGAAACGAATAACTAGAACGGCCTAGGGGAAAACTACTCATACCGTTGTAATGGGGCTAGTTTCTACTTTCAGATGCAACAGAAACTTTGCGGATTGGTCAATCCGTTCGCGAGATATGGCAGTTTTGAGGTAAGAAACGCTTGAGAAACTCCAAATTCTCGCAGTTCTGATGCTCGAAACGAATAACTAGAACGGCCTAGGGGAAAACTACTCATACCGTTGTAATGGGGCTAGATTCTACTTTCAGATGCAACAGAGACTTTCCGGATTGGTCAATCCGTTCGCGAGATATGGCAGTTTTGAGGTAAGAAACGCTTGAGAAACTCCAAATTTTCGCAGTTCTGATGCTCGAAACGAATAACTAGAACGGTCTAGGGGAAAACTACTCATACCGTTGTAATGGGGCTAGTTTCTACTTTCAGATGCAACAGAGACTTTCCGGATTGGTCAATCCGTTCGCGAGATATGGCAGTTTTGAGGTAAGAAACGCTTGAGAAACTCCAAAATTTCGCAGTTCTGATGCTCGAAACGAATAACTAGAACGGTCTAGGGGAAAACTACTCATACCGTTGTAATGGGGCTAGTTTCTACTTTCAGATGCAACAGAGATTTTTCAGATTGGTCAATCCGTTCGCGAGATATGGCAGTTTTGAGGTAAGAAACGCTTGAGAAACTCCAAATTTTCGCAGTTCTGATGCTCGAAACGAATAACTAGAACGGTCTAGGGGAAAACTACTCATATCGTTGTAATGGGGCTAGTTTCTACTTTCAGATGCAACAGAAACTTTTCGGATTGGTCAATCCGTTCGCGAGATATAGCTGTTTTGAGGTAAGAAACGCTTGAGAAACTCCAAATTTTCGCAGTTCTGATGCTCGAAACGAATAACTAGAACGGCCTAGGGGAAAACTACTCATACCGTTGTAATGGGGCTAGTTTCTACTTTCAGATGCAACAGAGATTTTTCAGATTGGTCAATCCGTTCGCGAGATATGGCTGTTTTGAGGTAAGAAACGCTTGAGAAACTCCAAATTTTCGCAGTTCTGATGCTCGAAACGAATAACTAGAACGGCCTAGGGGAAAACTACTCATACCGTTGTAATGGGGCTAGTCTCTACTTTCAGATGCAACAGAAACTTTGCGGATTGGTCAATCCGTTCGCGAGATATGGCAGTTTTGAGGTAAGAAACGCTTGAGAAACTCCAAATTTTCGCAGTTCAGATGCTCGAAACGAATAACTAGAACGGTCTAGGGGAAAACTACTCATACCGTTGTAATGGGGCTAGTTTCTACTTTCAGATGCAACAGAGACTTTCCGGATTGGTCAATCCGTTCGCGTGATATGGCAGTTTTGAGGTAAGAAACGCTTGAGAAACTCCAAATTTTCGCAGTTCTGATGCTCGAAACGAATAACTAGAACGGCCTAGGGGAAAACTACTCATACCGTTGTAATGGGGCTAGTTTCTACTTTCAGATGCAACAGAGATTTTTCAGATTGGTCAATCCGTTCGCGAGATATGGCAGTTTTGAGGTAAGAAACGCTTGAGAAACTCCAAATTTTCGCAGTTCTGAGGCTCGAAACGAATAACTAGAACGGTCTAGGGGAAAACTACTCATACCGTTGCAATGGGGCTAGATTCTACTTTCAGATGCAACAGAGACTTTCCGGATTGGTCAATCCGTTCGCGAGATATGGCAGTTTTGAGGTAAGAAACGCTTGAGAAACTCCAAATTTTCGCAGTTCTGATGCTCGAAACGAATAACTAGACCGGTCTAGGGGAAAACTACTCATACCGTTGTAATGGGGCTAGTTTCTACTTTCAGATGCAACAGAGACTTTCCGGATTGGTCAATCCGTTCGCGAGATATGGCAGTTTTGAGGTAAGAAACGCTTGAGAAACTCCAAAATTTCGCAGTTCTGATGCTCGAAACGAATAACTAGAACGGTCTAGGGGAAAACTACTCATACCGTTGTAATGGGGCTAGTTTCTACTTTCAGATGCAACAGAGATTTTTCAGATTGGTCAATCCGTTCGCGAGATATGGCTGTTTTGAGGTAAGAAACGCTTGAGAAACTCCAAATTCTCGCAGTTCTGATGCTCGAAACGAATAACTAGAACGGCCTAGGGGAAAACTACTCATACCGTTGTAATGGGGCTAGATTCTACTTTCAGATGCAACAGAGACTTTCCGGATTGGTCAATCCGTTCGCGAGATATGGCAGTTTTGAGGTAAGAAACGCTTGAGAAACTCCAAATTTTCGCAGTTCTGATGCTCGAAACGAATAACTAGACCGGTCTAGGGGAAAACTACTCATACCGTTGTAATGGGGCTAGTTTCTACTTTCAGATGCAACAGAAACTTTGCGGATTGGTCAATCCGTTCGCGAGATATGGCAGTTTTGAGGTAAGAAACGCTTGAGAAACTCCAAATTTTCGCAGTTCTGAGGCTCGAAACGAATAACTAGAACGGTCTAGGGGAAAACTACTCATACCGTTGCAATGGGGCTAGTTTCTACTTTCAGATGCAACAGAAACTTTGCGGATTGGTCAATCCGTTCGCGAGATATGGCAGTTTTGGGGTAAGAAACGCTTGAGAAACTCCAAATTTTCGCAGTTCTGATGCTCGAAACGAATAACTAGAACGGTCTAGGGGAAAACTACTCATACCGTTGTAATGGGGCTAGTTTCTACTTTCAGATGCAACAGAAACTTTGCGGATTGGTCAATCCGTTCGCGAGATATGGCAGTTTTGAGGTAAGAAACGCTTGAGAAACTCCAAATTTTCGCAGTTCTGATGCTCGAAACGAATAACTAGAACGGTCTAGGGGAAAACTACTCATATCGTTGTAATGGGGCTAGTTTCTACTTTCAGATGCAACAGAAACTTTTCGGATTGGTCAATCCGTTCGCGAGATATAGCTGTTTTGAGGTAAGAAACGCTTGAGAAACTCCAAATTTTCGCAGTTCTGATGCTCGAAACGAATAACTAGAACGGCCTAGGGGAAAACTACTCATACCGTTGTAATGGGGCTAGTTTCTACTTTCAGATGCAACAGAGATTTTTCAGATTGGTCAATCCGTTCGCGAGATATGGCTGTTTTGAGGTAAGAAACGCTTGAGAAACTCCAAATTTTCGCAGTTCTGATGCTCGAAACGAATAACTAGAACGGCCTAGGGGAAAACTACTCATACCGTTGTAATGGGGCTAGTCTCTACTTTCAGATGCAACAGAAACTTTGCGGATTGGTCAATCCGTTCGCGAGATATGGCAGTTTTGAGGTAAGAAACGCTTGAGAAACTCCAAATTTTCGCAGTTCAGATGCTCGAAACGAATAACTAGAACGGTCTAGGGGAAAACTACTCATACCGTTGTAATGGGGCTAGTTTCTACTTTCAGATGCAACAGAGACTTTCCGGATTGGTCAATCCGTTCGCGTGATATGGCAGTTTTGAGGTAAGAAACGCTTGAGAAACTCCAAATTTTCGCAGTTCTGATGCTCGAAACGAATAACTAGAACGGCCTAGGGGAAAACTACTCATACCGTTGTAATGGGGCTAGTTTCTACTTTCAGATGCAACAGAGATTTTTCAGATTGGTCAATCCGTTCGCGAGATATGGCTGTTTTGAGGTAAGAAACGCTTGAGAAACTCCAAATTTTCGCAGTTCTGATGCTCGAAACGAATAACTAGAACGGTCTAGGGGAAAACTACTCATATCGTTGTAATGGGGCTAGTTTCTACTTTCAGATGCAACAGAAACTTTTCGGATTGGTCAATCCGTTCGCGAGATATAGCTGTTTTGAGGTAAGAAACGCTTGAGAAACTCCAAATTTTCGCAGTTCTGATGCTCGAAACGAATAACTAGAACGGCCTAGGGGAAAACTACTCATACCGTGGTAATGGGGCTAGTTTCTACTTTCAGATGCAACAGAGATTTTTCAGATTGGTCAATCCGTTCGCGAGATATGGCAGTTTCGAGGTAAGAAACGTTTGAGAAACTCCAAATTTTCGCAGTTCTGATGCTCGAAACGAATAACTAGAACGGCCTAGGGGAAAACTACTCATACCGTTGTAATGGGGCTAGTTTCTACTTTCAGATGCAACAGAAACTTTGCGGATTGGTCAATCCGTTCGCGAGATATGGCAGTTTTGAGGTAAGAAACGCTTGAGAAACTCCAAATTCTCGCAGTTCTGATGCTCGAAACGAATAACTAGAACGGCCTAGGGGAAAACTACTCATACCGTTGTAATGGGGCTAGATTCTACTTTCAGATGCAACAGAGACTTTCCGGATTGGTCAATCCGTTCGCGAGATATGGCAGTTTTGAGGTAAGAAACGCTTGAGAAACTCCAAATTTTCGCAGTTCTGATGCTCGAAACGAATAACTAGAACGGTCTAGGGGAAAACTACTCATACCGTTGTAATGGGGCTAGTTTCTACTTTCAGATGCAACAGAGACTTTCCGGATTGGTCAATCCGTTCGCGAGATATGGCAGTTTTAAGGTAAGAAACGCTTGAGAAACTCCAAATTTTCGCAGTTCTGATGCTCGAAACGAATAACTAGAACGGCCTAGGGGAAAACTACTCATACCGTTGTAATGGGGCTAGTTTCTACTTTCAGATGCAACAGAAACTTTGCGGATTGGTCAATCCGTTCGCGAGATATGGCAGTTTTGAGGTAAGAAACGCTTGAGAAACTCCAAATTTTCGCAGTTCTGATGCTCGAAACGAATAACTAGAACGGTCTAGGGGAAAACTACTCATACCGTTGTAATGGGGCTAGTTTCTACTTTCAGATGCAACAGAAACTTTGCGGATTGGTCAATCCGTTCGCGAGATATGGCAGTTTTGAAGTAAGAAACGCTTGAGAAACTCCAAATTTTCGCAGTTCTGATGCTCGAAACGAATAACTAGAACGGTCTAGGGGAAAACTACTCATACCGTTGTAATGGGGCTAGATTCTACTTTCAGATGCAACAGAGACTTTCCGGATTGGTCAATCCGTTCGCGAGATATGGCAGTTTTGAGGTAAGAAATGCTTGAGAAACTCCAAATTTTCGCATTTCTGATGCTCGAAACGAATAACTAGAACGGCCTAGGGGAAAACTACTCATACCGTTGTAATGGGGCTAGTTTCTACTTTCAGATGCAACAGAAACTTTGCGGATTGGTCAATCCGTTCGCGAGATATGGCAGTTTTGAGGTAAGAAACGCTTGAGAAACTCCAAATTTTCGCAGTTCTGACGCTCGAAACGAATAACTAGAACGGTCTAGAGGAAAACTACTCATACCGTTGTAATGGGGCTAGTTTCTACTTTCAGATGCAACAGAAACTTTGCGGATTGGTCAATCCGTTCGCGAGATATGGCAGTTTTGAGGTAAGAAACGCTTGAGAAACTCCAAATTTTTGCAGTTCTGATGCTCGAAACGAATAACTAGAACGGTCTAGGGGAAAACTACTCATACCGTTGTAATGGGGCTAGTTTCTACTTTCAGAAGCAACAGAAATTTTTCGGATTGGTCAATCCGTTCGCGAGATATGGCAGTTTTGAGGTAAGAAACGCTTGAGCAACTACAAATTTTCGCAGTTCTGATGCTCGAAACGAATAACTAGAACGGTCTAGGGGAAAACTACTTATACCGTTGTAATGGGGCTAGTTTCTACTTTCAGATGCAACAGAAACTTTGCGGATTGGTCAATCCGTTCGCGAGATATGGCAGTTTTGAGGTAAGAAACGCTTGAGAAACTCCAAATTTTCGCAGTTCTGATGCTCGAAACGAATAACTAGAACGGTCTAGGGGAAAACTACTCATACCGTTGTAATGGGGCTAGTTTCTACTTTCAGATGCAACAGAAACTTTGCGGATTGGTCAATCCGTTCGCGAGATATGGCAGTTTTGAGGTAAGAAACGCTTGAGAAACTCCAAATTTTCGCAGTTCTGACGCTCGAAACGAATAACTAGAACGGTCTAGGGGAAAACTACTCATACCGTTGTAATGGGGCTAGTTTCTACTTTCAGATGCAACAGAAACTTTGCGGATTGGTCAATCCGTTCGCGAGATATGGCAGTTTTGAGTTAAGAAACGCTTGAGAAACTCCAAATTTTCGCAGTTCTGACGCTCGAAACGAATAACTAGAACGGTCTAGGGGAAAACTACTCATACCGTTGTAATGGGGCTAGTTTCTACTTTCAGATGCAATAGAGACTTTCCGGATTGGTCAATCCGTTCGCGAGATATGGCAGTTTTAAGGTAAGAAACGCTTGAGAAACTCCAAATTTTCGCAGTTCTGATGCTCGAAACGAATAACTAGAACGGCCTAGGGGAAAACTACTCATACCGTTGTAATGGGGCTAGTTTCTACTTTCAGATGCAACAGAAACTTTGCGGATTGGTCAATCCGTTCGCGAGATATGGCAGTTTTGAGGTAAGAAACGCTTGAGAAACTCCAAATTTTCGCAGTTCTGATGCTCGAAACGAATAACTAGAACGGTCTAGGGGAAAACTACTCATACCGTTGTAATGGGGCTAGTTTCTACTTTCAGATGCAACAGAAACTTTCCGGATTGGTCAATCCGTTCGCGAGATATGGCAGTTTTGAAGTAAGAAACGCTTGAGAAACTCCAAATTTTCGCAGTTCTGATGCTCGAAACGAATAACTAGAACGGTCTAGGGGAAAACTACTCATACCGTTGTAATGGGGCTAGATTCTACTTTCAGATGCAACAGAGACTTTCCGGATTGGTCAATCCGTTCGCGAGATATGGCAGTTTTGAGGTAAGAAATGCTTGAGAAACTCCAAATTTTCGCATTTCTGATGCTCGAAACGAATAACTAGAACGGCCTAGGGGAAAACTACTCATACCGTTGTAATGGGGCTAGTTTCTACTTTCAGATGCAACAGAAACTTTGCGGATTGGTCAATCCGTTCGCGAGATATGGCAGTTTTGAGGTAAGAAACGCTTGAGAAACTCCAAATTTTCGCAGTTCTGACGCTCGAAACGAATAACTAGAACGGTCTAGAGGAAAACTACTCATACCGTTGTAATGGGGCTAGTTTCTACTTTCAGATGCAACAGAAACTTTGCGGATTGGTCAATCCGTTCGCGAGATATGGCAGTTTTGAGGTAAGAAACGCTTGAGAAACTCCAAATTTTTGCAGTTCTGATGCTCGAAACGAATAACTAGAACGGTCTAGGGGAAAACTACTCATACCGTTGTAATGGGGCTAGTTTCTACTTTCAGAAGCAACAGAAATTTTTCGGATTGGTCAATCCGTTCGCGAGATATGGCAGTTTTGAGGTAAGAAACGCTTGAGCAACTACAAATTTTCGCAGTTCTGATGCTCGAAACGAATAACTAGAACGGTCTAGGGGAAAACTACTTATACCGTTGTAATGGGGCTAGTTTCTACTTTCAGATGCAACAGAAACTTTGCGGATTGGTCAATCCGTTCGCGAGATATGGCAGTTTTGAGGTAAGAAACGCTTGAGAAACTCCAAATTTTCGCAGTTCTGATGCTCGAAACGAATAACTAGAACGGTCTAGGGGAAAACTACTCATACCGTTGTAATGGGGCTAGTTTCTACTTTCAGATGCAACAGAAACTTTGCGGATTGGTCAATCCGTTCGCGAGATATGGCAGTTTTGAGGTAAGAAACGCTTGAGAAACTCCAAATTTTCGCAGTTCTGACGCTCGAAACGAATAACTAGAATGGTCTAGGGGAAAACTACTCATACCGTTGTAATGGGGCTAGTTTCTACTTTCAGATGCAACAGAAACTTTGCGGATTGGTCAATCCGTTCGCGAGATATGGCAGTTTTGAGTTAAGAAACGCTTGAGAAACTCCAAATTCTCGCAGTTCTGATGCTCGAAACGAATAACTAGAACGGTCTAGGGGAAAACTACTCATACCGTTGTAATGGGGCTAGATTCTACTTTCAGATGCAACAGAGACTTTCCGGATTGGTCAATCCGTTCGCGAGATATGGCAGTTTTGAGGTAAGAAACGCTTGAGAAACTCCAAATTTTCGCAGTTCTGACGCTCGAAACGAATAACTAGAACGGTCTAGGGGAAAACTACTCATACCGTTGTAATGGGGCTAGTTTCTACTTTCAGATGCAACAGAAACTTTGCGGATTGGTCAATCCGTTCGCGAGATATGGCAGTTTTGAGTTAAGAAACGCTTGAGAAACTCCAAATTTTCGCAGTTCTGACGCTCGAAACGAATAACTAGAACGGTCTAGGGGAAAACTACTCATACCGTTGTAATGGGGCTAGTTTCTACTTTCAGATGCAACAGAAATTTTTCGGATTGGTCAATCCGTTCGCGAGATATGGCAGTTTTGAGGTAAGAAACGCTTGAGAAACTACAAATTTTCGCAGTTCTGATGCTCGAAACGAATAACTAGAACGGTCTAGGGGAAAACTACTCATACCGTTGTAATGGGGCTAGTTTCTACTTTCAGAAGCAACAGAAATTTTTCGGATTGGTCAATCCGTTCGCGAGATATGGCAGTTTTGAGGTAAGAAACGCTTGAGCAACTACAAATTTTCGCAGTTCTGATGCTCGAAACGAATAACTAGAACGGTCTAGGGGAAAACTACTTATACCGTTGTAATGGGGCTAGTTTCTACTTTCAGATGCAACAGAAACTTTGCGGATTGGTCAATCCGTTCGCGAGATATGGCAGTTTTGAGGTAAGAAACGCTTGAGAAACTCCAAATTTTCGCAGTTCTGATGCTCGAAACGAATAACTAGAACGGTCTAGGGGAAAACTACTCATACCGTTGTAATGGGGCTAGTTTCTACTTTCAGATGCAACAGAAACTTTGCGGATTGGTCAATCCGTTCGCGAGATATGGCAGTTTTGAGGTAAGAAACGCTTGAGAAACTCCAAATTTTCGCAGTTCTGACGCTCGAAACGAATAACTAGAACGGTCTAGGGGAAAACTACTCATACCGTTGTAATGGGGCTAGTTTCTACTTTCAGATGCAACAGAAACTTTGCGGATTGGTCAATCCGTTCGCGAGATATGGCAGTTTTGAGTTAAGAAACGCTTGAGAAACTCCAAATTTTCGCAGTTCTGACGCTCGAAACGAATAACTAGAACGGTCTAGGGGAAAACTACTCATACCGTTGTAATGGGGCTAGTTTCTACTTTCAGATGCAACAGAAACTTTGCGGATTGGTCAATCCGTTCGCGAGATATGGCAGTTTTGAGTTAAGAAACGCTTGAGAAACTCCAAATTTTCGCAGTTCTGACGCTCGAAACGAATAACTAGAACGGTCTAGGGGAAAACTACTCATACCGTTGTAATGGGGCTAGTTTCTACTTTCAGATGCAACAGAAATTTTTCGGATTGGTCAATCCGTTCGCGAGATATGGCAGTTTTGAGGTAAGAAACGCTTGAGAAACTACAAATTTTCGCAGTTCTGATGCTCGAAACGAATAACTAGAACGGTCTAGGGGAAAACTACTCATACCGTTGTAATGGGGCTAGTTTCTACTTTCAGAAGCAACAGAAATTTTTCGGATTGGTCAATCCGTTCGCGAGATATGGCAGTTTTGAGGTAAGAAACGCTTGAGAAACTACAAATTTTCGCAGTTCTGATGCTCGAAACGAATAACTAGAACGGTCTAGGGGAAAACTACTTATACCGTTGTAATGGGGCTAGTTTCTACTTTCAGATGCAACAGAAACTTTGCGGATTGGTCAATCCGTTCGCGAGATATGGCAGTTTTGAGGTAAGAAACGCTTGAGAAACTCCAAATTTTCGCAGTTCTGATGCTCGAAACGAATAACTAGAACGGTCTAGGGGAAAACTACTCATACCGTTGTAATGGGGCTAGTTTCTACTTTCAGATGCAACAGAAACTTTGCGGATTGGTCAATCCGTTCGCGAGATATGGCAGTTTTGAGGTAAGAAACGCTTGAGAAACTCCAAATTTTCGCAGTTCTGACGCTCGAAACGAATAACTAGAACGGTCTAGGGGAAAACTACTCATACCGTTGTAATGGGGCTAGTTTCTACTTTCAGATGCAACAGAAACTTTGCGGATTGGTCAATCCGTTCGCGAGATATGGCAGTTTTGAGTTAAGAAACGCTTGAGAAACTCCAAATTTTCGCAGTTCTGACGCTCGAAACGAATAACTAGAACGGTCTAGGGGAAAACTACTCATACCGTTGTAATGGGGCTAGTTTCTACTTTCAGATGCAACAGAAATTTTTCGGATTGGTCAATCCGTTCGCGAGATATGGCAGTTTTGAGGTAAGAAACGCTTGAGAAACTACAAATTTTCGCAGTTCTGATGCTCGAAACGAATAACTAGAACGGTCTAGGGGAAAACTACTCATACCGTTGTAATGGGGCTAGTTTCTACTTTCAGATGCAACAGAAACTTTGCGGATTGGTCAATCCGTTCGCGAGATATGGCAGTTTTGAGGTAAGAAACGCTTGAGAAACTCCAAATTTTCGCAGTTCTGATGCTCGAAACGAATAACTAGAACGGTCTAGGGGAAAACTACTCATACCGTTGTAATGGGGCGAGTTTCTACTTTCAGATCCAACAGAAACTTTGCGGATTGGTCAATCCGTTCGCGAGATATGGCAGTTTTGAGGTAAGAAACGCTTGAGAAACTCCAAATTCTCGCAGTTCTGATGCTCGAAACGAATAACTAGAACGGTCTAGGGGAAAACTACTCATACCGTTGTAATGGGGCTAGATTCTACTTTCAGATGCAACAGAGACTTTCCGGATTGGTCAATCCGTTCGCGAGATATGGCAGTTTTGAGGTAAGAAACGCTTGAGAAACTCCAAATTTTCGCAGTTCTGACGCTCGAAACGAATAACTAGAACGGTCTAGGGGAAAACTACTCATACCGTTGTAATGGGGCTAGTTTCTACTTTCAGATGCAACAGAAACTTTGCGGATTGGTCAATCCGTTCGCGAGATATGGCAGTTTTGAGTTAAGAAACGCTTGAGAAACTCCAAATTTTCGCAGTTCTGACGCTCGGAACGAATAACTAGAACGGTCTAGGGGAAAACTACTCATACCGTTGTAATGGGGCTAGTTTCTACTTTCAGATGCAACAGAAATTTTTCGGATTGGTCAATCCGTTCGCGAGATATGGCAGTTTTGAGGTAAGAAACGCTTGAGAAACTACAAATTTTCGCAGTTCTGATGCTCGAAACGAATAACTAGAACGGTCTAGGGGAAAACTACTCATACCGTTGTAATGGGGCTAGTTTCTACTTTCAGATGCAACAGAAACTTTGCGGATTGGTCAATCCGTTCGCGAGATATGGCAGTTTTGAGGTAAGAAACGCTTGAGAAACTCCAAATTTTCGCAGTTCTGATGCTCGAAACGAATAACTAGAACGGTCTAGGGGAAAACTACTCATACCGTTGTAATGGGGCTAGTTTCTACTTTCAGATGCAACAGAAATTTTTCGGATTGGTCAATCCGTTCGCGAGATATGGCAGTTTTGAGGTAAGAAACGCTTGAGAAACTCCAAATTTTCGCAGTTCTGATGCTCGAAACGAATAACTAGAACGGTCTAGGGGAGAAGTACTCATACCGTTGTAATGGGGCTATTTTCTACTTTCAGATGCAACAGAAACTTTTCGGATTGGTCAATCCGTTCGCGAGATATGGCTGTTTTGAGGTAAGAAACGCTTGAGAAACTCCAAATTTGCGCAGTTCTGATGCTCGAAACGAATAACTAGAACGGCCTAGGGGAAAACTACTCATACCGTTGTAATGGGGCTAGTTTCTACTTTCAGATGCAACAGAAACTTTGCGGATTGGTCAATCCGTTCGCGAGATATGGCAGTTTTGAGGTAAGAAACGCTTGAGAAACTCCAAATTCTCGCAGTTCTGATGCTCGAAACGAATAACTAGAACGGTCTAGGGGAAAACTACTCATACCGTTGTAATGGGGCTAGATTCTACTTTCAGATGCAACAGAGACTTTCCGGATTGGTCAATCCGTTCGCGAGATATGGCAGTTTTAAGGTAAGAAACGCTTGAGAAACTCCAAATTTTCGCAGTTCTGATGCTCGAAACGAATAACTAGAACGGCCTAGGGGAAAACTACTCATACCGTTGTAATGGGGCTAGTTTCTACTTTCAGATGCAACAGAAACTTTGCGGATTGGTCAATCCGTTCGCGAGATATGGCAGTTTTGAGGTAAGAAACGCTTGAGAAACTCCAAATTTTCGCAGTTCTGATGCTCGAAACGAATAACTAGAACGGTCTAGGGGAAAACTACTCATACCGTTGTAATGGGGCTAGTTTCTACTTTCAGATGCAACAGAAACTTTCCGGATTGGTCAATCCGTTCGCGAGATATGGCAGTTTTGAAGTAAGAAACGCTTGAGAAACTCCAAATTTTCGCAGTTCTGATGCTCGAAACGAATAACTAGAACGGTCTAGGGGAAAACTACTCATACCGTTGTAATGGGGCTAGATTCTACTTTCAGATGCAACAGAGACTTTCCGGATTGGTCAATCCGTTCGCGAGATATGGCAGTTTTGAGGTAAGAAATGCTTGAGAAACTCCAAATTTTCGCATTTCTGATGCTCGAAACGAATAACTAGAACGGCCTAGGGGAAAACTACTCATACCGTTGTAATGGGGCTAGTTTCTACTTTCAGATGCAACAGAAACTTTGCGGATTGGTCAATCCGTTCGCGAGATATGGCAGTTTTGAGGTAAGAAACGCTTGAGAAACTCCAAATTTTCGCAGTTCTGACGCTCGAAACGAATAACTAGAACGGTCTAGAGGAAAACTACTCATACCGTTGTAATGGGGCTAGTTTCTACTTTCAGATGCAACAGAAACTTTGCGGATTGGTCAATCCGTTCGCGAGATATGGCAGTTTTGAGGTAAGAAACGCTTGAGAAACTCCAAATTTTTGCAGTTCTGATGCTCGAAACGAATAACTAGAACGGTCTAGGGGAAAACTACTCATACCGTTGTAATGGGGCTAGTTTCTACTTTCAGAAGCAACAGAAATTTTTCGGATTGGTCAATCCGTTCGCGAGATATGGCAGTTTTGAGGTAAGAAACGCTTGAGCAACTACAAATTTTCGCAGTTCTGATGCTCGAAACGAATAACTAGAACGGTCTAGGGGAAAACTACTTATACCGTTGTAATGGGGCTAGTTTCTACTTTCAGATGCAACAGAAACTTTGCGGATTGGTCAATCCGTTCGCGAGATATGGCAGTTTTGAGGTAAGAAACGCTTGAGAAACTCCAAATTTTCGCAGTTCTGATGCTCGAAACGAATAACTAGAACGGTCTAGGGGAAAACTACTCATACCGTTGTAATGGGGCTAGTTTCTACTTTCAGATGCAACAGAAACTTTGCGGATTGGTCAATCCGTTCGCGAGATATGGCAGTTTTGAGGTAAGAAACGCTTGAGAAACTCCAAATTTTCGCAGTTCTGACGCTCGAAACGAATAACTAGAATGGTCTAGGGGAAAACTACTCATACCGTTGTAATGGGGCTAGTTTCTACTTTCAGATGCAACAGAAACTTTGCGGATTGGTCAATCCGTTCGCGAGATATGGCAGTTTTGAGTTAAGAAACGCTTGAGAAACTCCAAATTCTCGCAGTTCTGATGCTCGAAACGAATAACTAGAACGGTCTAGGGGAAAACTACTCATACCGTTGTAATGGGGCTAGATTCTACTTTCAGATGCAACAGAGACTTTCCGGATTGGTCAATCCGTTCGCGAGATATGGCAGTTTTGAGGTAAGAAACGCTTGAGAAACTCCAAATTTTCGCAGTTCTGACGCTCGAAACGAATAACTAGAACGGTCTAGGGGAAAACTACTCATACCGTTGTAATGGGGCTAGTTTCTACTTTCAGATGCAACAGAAACTTTGCGGATTGGTCAATCCGTTCGCGAGATATGGCAGTTTTGAGTTAAGAAACGCTTGAGAAACTCCAAATTTTCGCAGTTCTGACGCTCGAAACGAATAACTAGAACGGTCTAGGGGAAAACTACTCATACCGTTGTAATGGGGCTAGTTTCTACTTTCAGATGCAACAGAAATTTTTCGGATTGGTCAATCCGTTCGCGAGATATGGCAGTTTTGAGGTAAGAAACGCTTGAGAAACTACAAATTTTCGCAGTTCTGATGCTCGAAACGAATAACTAGAACGGTCTAGGGGAAAACTACTCATACCGTTGTAATGGGGCTAGTTTCTACTTTCAGAAGCAACAGAAATTTTTCGGATTGGTCAATCCGTTCGCGAGATATGGCAGTTTTGAGGTAAGAAACGCTTGAGCAACTACAAATTTTCGCAGTTCTGATGCTCGAAACGAATAACTAGAACGGTCTAGGGGAAAACTACTTATACCGTTGTAATGGGGCTAGTTTCTACTTTCAGATGCAACAGAAACTTTGCGGATTGGTCAATCCGTTCGCGAGATATGGCAGTTTTGAGGTAAGAAACGCTTGAGAAACTCCAAATTTTCGCAGTTCTGATGCTCGAAACGAATAACTAGAACGGTCTAGGGGAAAACTACTCATACCGTTGTAATGGGGCTAGTTTCTACTTTCAGATGCAACAGAAACTTTGCGGATTGGTCAATCCGTTCGCGAGATATGGCAGTTTTGAGGTAAGAAACGCTTGAGAAACTCCAAATTTTCGCAGTTCTGACGCTCGAAACGAATAACTAGAACGGTCTAGGGGAAAACTACTCATACCGTTGTAATGGGGCTAGTTTCTACTTTCAGATGCAACAGAAACTTTGCGGATTGGTCAATCCGTTCGCGAGATATGGCAGTTTTGAGTTAAGAAACGCTTGAGAAACTCCAAATTTTCGCAGTTCTGACGCTCGAAACGAATAACTAGAACGGTCTAGGGGAAAACTACTCATACCGTTGTAATGGGGCTAGTTTCTACTTTCAGATGCAACAGAAACTTTGCGGATTGGTCAATCCGTTCGCGAGATATGGCAGTTTTGAGTTAAGAAACGCTTGAGAAACTCCAAATTTTCGCAGTTCTGACGCTCGAAACGAATAACTAGAACGGTCTAGGGGAAAACTACTCATACCGTTGTAATGGGGCTAGTTTCTACTTTCAGATGCAACAGAAATTTTTCGGATTGGTCAATCCGTTCGCGAGATATGGCAGTTTTGAGGTAAGAAACGCTTGAGAAACTACAAATTTTCGCAGTTCTGATGCTCGAAACGAATAACTAGAACGGTCTAGGGGAAAACTACTCATACCGTTGTAATGGGGCTAGTTTCTACTTTCAGAAGCAACAGAAATTTTTCGGATTGGTCAATCCGTTCGCGAGATATGGCAGTTTTGAGGTAAGAAACGCTTGAGAAACTACAAATTTTCGCAGTTCTGATGCTCGAAACGAATAACTAGAACGGTCTAGGGGAAAACTACTTATACCGTTGTAATGGGGCTAGTTTCTACTTTCAGATGCAACAGAAACTTTGCGGATTGGTCAATCCGTTCGCGAGATATGGCAGTTTTGAGGTAAGAAACGCTTGAGAAACTCCAAATTTTCGCAGTTCTGATGCTCGAAACGAATAACTAGAACGGTCTAGGGGAAAACTACTCATACCGTTGTAATGGGGCTAGTTTCTACTTTCAGATGCAACAGAAACTTTGCGGATTGGTCAATCCGTTCGCGAGATATGGCAGTTTTGAGGTAAGAAACGCTTGAGAAACTCCAAATTTTCGCAGTTCTGACGCTCGAAACGAATAACTAGAACGGTCTAGGGGAAAACTACTCATACCGTTGTAATGGGGCTAGTTTCTACTTTCAGATGCAACAGAAACTTTGCGGATTGGTCAATCCGTTCGCGAGATATGGCAGTTTTGAGTTAAGAAACGCTTGAGAAACTCCAAATTTTCGCAGTTCTGACGCTCGAAACGAATAACTAGAACGGTCTAGGGGAAAACTACTCATACCGTTGTAATGGGGCTAGTTTCTACTTTCAGATGCAACAGAAATTTTTCGGATTGGTCAATCCGTTCGCGAGATATGGCAGTTTTGAGGTAAGAAACGCTTGAGAAACTACAAATTTTCGCAGTTCTGATGCTCGAAACGAATAACTAGAACGGTCTAGGGGAAAACTACTCATACCGTTGTAATGGGGCTAGTTTCTACTTTCAGATGCAACAGAAACTTTGCGGATTGGTCAATCCGTTCGCGAGATATGGCAGTTTTGAGGTAAGAAACGCTTGAGAAACTCCAAATTTTCGCAGTTCTGATGCTCGAAACGAATAACTAGAACGGTCTAGGGGAAAACTACTCATACCGTTGTAATGGGGCGAGTTTCTACTTTCAGATCCAACAGAAACTTTGCGGATTGGTCAATCCGTTCGCGAGATATGGCAGTTTTGAGGTAAGAAACGCTTGAGAAACTCCAAATTCTCGCAGTTCTGATGCTCGAAACGAATAACTAGAACGGTCTAGGGGAAAACTACTCATACCGTTGTAATGGGGCTAGATTCTACTTTCAGATGCAACAGAGACTTTCCGGATTGGTCAATCCGTTCGCGAGATATGGCAGTTTTGAGGTAAGAAACGCTTGAGAAACTCCAAATTTTCGCAGTTCTGACGCTCGAAACGAATAACTAGAACGGTCTAGGGGAAAACTACTCATACCGTTGTAATGGGGCTAGTTTCTACTTTCAGATGCAACAGAAACTTTGCGGATTGGTCAATCCGTTCGCGAGATATGGCAGTTTTGAGTTAAGAAACGCTTGAGAAACTCCAAATTTTCGCAGTTCTGACGCTCGAAACGAATAACTAGAACGGTCTAGGGGAAAACTACTCATACCGTTGTAATGGGGCTAGTTTCTACTTTCAGATGCAACAGAAATTTTTCGGATTGGTCAATCCGTTCGCGAGATATGGCAGTTTTGAGGTAAGAAACGCTTGAGAAACTACAAATTTTCGCAGTTCTGATGCTCGAAACGAATAACTAGAACGGTCTAGGGGAAAACTACTCATACCGTTGTAATGGGGCTAGTTTCTACTTTCAGATGCAACAGAAACTTTGCGGATTGGTCAATCCGTTCGCGAGATATGGCAGTTTTGAGGTAAGAAACGCTTGAGAAACTCCAAATTTTCGCAGTTCTGATGCTCGAAACGAATAACTAGAACGGTCTAGGGGAAAACTACTCATACCGTTGTAATGGGGCTAGTTTCTACTTTCAGATGCAACAGAAATTTTTCGGATTGGTCAATCCGTTCGCGAGATATGGCAGTTTTGAGGTAAGAAACGCTTGAGAAACTCCAAATTTTCGCAGTTCTGATGCTCGAAACGAATAACTAGAACGGTCTAGGGGAGAAGTACTCATACCGTTGTAATGGGGCTATTTTCTACTTTCAGATGCAACAGAAACTTTTCGGATTGGTCAATCCGTTCGCGAGATATGGCTGTTTTGAGGTAAGAAACGCTTGAGAAACTCCAAATTTGCGCAGTTCTGATGCTCGAAACGAATAACTAGAACGGCCTAGGGGAAAACTACTCATACCGTTGTAATGGGGCTAGTTTCTACTTTCAGATGCAACAGAAACTTTGCGGATTGGTCAATCCGTTCGCGAGATATGGCAGTTTTGAGGTAAGAAACGCTTGAGAAACTCCAAATTCTCGCAGTTCTGATGCTCGAAACGAATAACTAGAACGGTCTAGGGGAAAACTACTCATACCGTTGTAATGGGGCTAGATTCTACTTTCAGATGCAACAGAGACTTTCCGGATTGGTCAATCCGTTCGCGAGATATGGCAGTTTTGAGGTAAGAAACGCTTGAGAAACTCCAAAATTTCGCAGTTCTGATGCTCGACACGAATAACTAGAACGGTCTAGGAAAAAACTACTCATACCGTTGTAATGGGGCTATTTTCTACTTTCAGATGCAACAGAATCTTTGCGGATTGGTCAATCCGTTCGCGAGATATGGCAGTTTTGAGGTAAGAAACGCTTGAGAAACTCCAAAATTTCGCAGTTCTGATGCTCGAAACGAATAACTAGAACGGTCTAGGGGAAAACTACTCATACCGTTGTAATGGGGCTATTTTCTACTTTCAGATGCAACAGAAACTTTTCGGATTGGTCAATCCGTTCGCGAGATATGGCTGTTTTGAGGTAAGAAACGCTTGAGAAACTCCAAATTTTCGCAGTTCTGATGCTCGAAACGAATAACTAGAACGGCCTAGGGGAAAACTACTCATACCGTTGTAATGGGGCTAGTTTCTACTTTCAGATGCAACAGAAACTTTGCGGATTGGTCAATCCGTTCGCGAGATATGGCAGTTTTGAGGTAAGAAACGCTTGAGAAACTCCAAATTTTCGCAGTTCTGATGCTCGAAACGAATAAGTAGAACGGTCTAGGGGAAAACTACTCATACCGTTGTAATGGGGCTAGTTTCTACTTTCAGATGCAACAGAAACTTTGCGGATTGGTCAATCCGTTCGCGAGATATGGCAGTTTTGAGGTAAGAAACGCTTGAGAAACTCCAAATTTTCGCAGTTCTGATGCTCGAAACGAATAACTAGAACGGTCTAGGGGAAAACTACTCATACCGTTGTAATGGGGCGAGTTTCTACTTTCAGATGCAACAGAAACTTTGCGGATTGGTCAATCCGTTCGCGAGATATGGCAGTTTTGAGGTAAGAAACGCTTGAGAAACTCCAAATTTTCGCAGTTCTGATGCTCGAAACGAATAACTAGAACGGTCTAGGGGAAAACTACTCATACCGTTGTAATGGGGCGAGTTTCTACTTTCAGATCCAACAGAAACTTTGCGGATTGGTCAATCCGTTCGCGAGATATGGCAGTTTTGAGGTAAGAAACGCTTGAGAAACTCCAAATTCTCGCAGTTCTGATGCTCGAAACGAATAACTAGAACGGTCTAGGGGAAAACTACTCATACCGTTGTAATGGGGCTAGATTCTACTTTCAGATGCAACAGAGACTTTCCGGATTGGTCAATCCGTTCGCGAGATATGGCAGTTTTGAGGTAAGAAACGCTTGAGAAACTCCAAATTTTCGCAGTTCTGATGCTCGAAACGAATAACTAGAACGGTCTAGGTGAAAACTACTCATACCGTTGTAATGGGGCTAGTTTCTACTTTCAGATGCAACAGAAACTTTGCGGATTGGTCAATCCGTTCCCGAGATATGGCAGTTTTGAGGTAAGAAACGCTTGAGAAACTCCAAATTCTCGCAGTTCTGATGCTCGAAACGAATAACTAGAACGGTCTAGGGGAAAACTACTCATACCGTTGTAATGGGGCTAGATTCTACTTTCAGATGCAACAGAGACTTTCCGGATTGGTCAATCCGTTCGCGAGATATGGCAGTTTTGAGGTAAGAAACGCTTGAGAAACTCCAAATTTTCGCAGTTCTGATGCTCGAAACGAATAACTAGAACGGTCTAGGGGAAAACTACTCATACCGTTGTAATGGGGCTAGTTTCTACTTTCAGATGCAACAGAAACTTTTCGGATTGGTCAATCCGTTCGCGAGATATGGCTGTTTTGAGGTAAGAAACGCTTGAGAAACTCCAAATTTTCGCAGTTCTGATGCTCGAAACGAATAACTAGAACGGCCTAGGGGAAAACTACTCATACCGTTGTAATGGGGCTAGTTTCTACTTTCAGATGCAACAGAAACTTTGCGGATTGGTCAATCCGTTCGCGAGATATGGCAGTTTTGAGGTAAGAAACGCTTGAGAAACTCCAAATTCTCGCAGTTCTGATGCTCGAAACGAATAACTAGAACGGTCTAGGGCAAACTACTCATACCGTTGTAATGGGGCTAGATTCTACTTTCAGATGCAACAGAGACTTTCCGGATTGGTCAATCCGTTCGCGAGATATGGCAGTTTTGAGGTAAGAAACGCTTGAGAAACTCCAAATTTTCGCAGTTCTGATGCTCGAAACGAATAACTAGAACGGTCTAGGGGAAAACTACTCATACCGTTGTAATGGGGCTAGTTTCTACTTTCAGATGCAACAGAAATTTTTCGGATTGGTCAATCCGTTCGCGAGATATGGCAGTTTTGAGGTAAGAAACGCTTGAGAAACTCCAAATTTTCGCAGTTCTGATGCTCGAAACGAATAACTAGAACGGTCTAGGGGAGAAGTACTCATACCGTTGTAATGGGGCTATTTTCTACTTTCAGATGCAACAGAAACTTTTCGGATTGGTCAATCCGTTCGCGAGATATGGCTGTTTTGAGGTAAGAAACGCTTGAGAAACTCCAAATTTGCGCAGTTCTGATGCTCGAAACGAATAACTAGAACGGCCTAGGGGAAAACTACTCATACCGTTGTAATGGGGCTAGTTTCTACTTTCAGATGCAACAGAAACTTTGCGGATTGGTCAATCCGTTCGCGAGATATGGCAGTTTTGAGGTAAGAAACGCTTGAGAAACTCCAAATTCTCGCAGTTCTGATGCTCGAAACGAATAACTAGAACGGTCTAGGGGAAAACTACTCATACCGTTGTAATGGGGCTAGATTCTACTTTCAGATGCAACAGAGACTTTCCGGATTGGTCAATCCGTTCGCGAGATATGGCAGTTTTGAGGTAAGAAACGCTTGAGAAACTCCAAAATTTCGCAGTTCTGATGCTCGAAACGAATAACTAGAACGGTCTAGGAAAAAACTACTCATACCGTTGTAATGGGGCTATTTTCTACTTTCAGATGCAACAGAATCTTTGCGGATTGGTCAATCCGTTCGCGAGATATGGCAGTTTTGAGGTAAGAAACGCTTGAGAAACTCCAAAATTTCGCAGTTCTGATGCTCGAAACGAATAACTAGAACGGTCTAGGGGAAAACTACTCATACCGTTGTAATGGGGCTATTTTCTACTTTCAGATGCAACAGAAACTTTTCGGATTGGTCAATCCGTTCGCGAGATATGGCTGTTTTGAGGTAAGAAACGCTTGAGAAACTCCAAATTTTCGCAGTTCTGATGCTCGAAACGAATAACTAGAACGGCCTAGGGGAAAACTACTCATACCGTTGTAATGGGGCTAGTTTCTACTTTCAGATGCAACAGAAACTTTGCGGATTGGTCAATCCGTTCGCGAGATATGGCAGTTTTGAGGTAAGAAACGCTTGAGAAACTCCAAATTTTCGCAGTTCTGATGCTCGAAACGAATAAGTAGAACGGTCTAGGGGAAAACTACTCATACCGTTGTAATGGGGCTAGTTTCTACTTTCAGATGCAATAGAAACTTTGCGGATTGGTCAATCCGTTCGCGAGATATGGCAGTTTTGAGGTAAGAAACGCTTGAGAAACTCCAAATTTTCGCAGTTCTGATGCTCGAAACGAATAACTAGAACGGTCTAGGGGAAAACTACTCATACCGTTGTAATGGGGCTAGTTTCTACTTTCAGATGCAACAGAAACTTTGCGGATTGGTCAATCCGTTCGCGAGATATGGCAGTTTTGAGGTAAGAAACGCTTGAGAAACTCCAAATTTTCGCAGTTCTGATGCTCGAAACGAATAACTAGAACGGTCTAGGGGAAAACTACTCATACCGTTGTAATGGGGCTAGTTTCTACTTTCAGATGCAACAGAAACTTTGCGGATTGGTCAATCCGTTCGCGAGATATGGCAGTTTTGAGGTAAGAAACGCTTGAGAAACTCCAAATTTTCGCAGTTCTGATGCTCGAAACGAATAACTAGAACGGTCTAGGGGAAAACTACTCATACCGTTGTAATGGGGCTAGTTTCTACTTTCAGATGCAACAGAAACTTTGCGGATTGGTCAATCCGTTCGCGAGATATGGCAGTTTTGAGGTAAGAAACGCTTGAGAAACTACAAATTTTCGCAGTTCTGATGCTCGAAACGAATAACTAGAACGGTCTAGGGGAAAACTACTCATACCGTTGTAATGGGGCTAGTTTCTACTTTCAGATGCAACAGAAACTTTGCGGATTGGTCAATCCGTTCGCGAGATATGGCAGTTTTGAGGTAAGAAACGCTTGAGAAACTCCAAATTTTCGCAGTTCTGATGCTCGAAACGAATAACTAGAACGGTCTAGGGGAAAACTACTCATACCGTTGTAATGGGGCTAGTTTCTACTTTCAGATGCAACAGAAACTTTGCGGATTGGTCAATCCGTTCGCGAGATATGGCAGTTTTGAGGTAAGAAACGCTTGAGAAACTCCAAATTTTCGCAGTTCTGATGCTCGAAACGAATAACTAGAACGGTCTAGGGGAAAACTACTCATACCGTTGTAATGGGGCTAGTTTCTACTTTCAGATGCAACAGAAACTTTTCGGATTGGTCAATCCGTTCGCGAGATATGGCTGTTTTGAGGTAAGAAACGCTTGAGAAACTCCAAATTTTCGCAGTTCTGATGCTCGAAACGAATAACTAGAACGGCCTAGGGGAAAACTACTCATACCGTTGTAATGGGGCTAGTTTCTACTTTCAGATGCAACAGAAACTTTGCGGATTGGTCAATCCGTTCGCGAGATATGGCAGTTTTGAGGTAAGAAACGCTTGAGAAACTCCAAATTCTCGCAGTTCTGATGCTCGAAACGAATAACTAGAACGGTCTAGGGCAAACTACTCATACCGTTGTAATGGGGCTAGATTCTACTTTCAGATGCAACAGAGGCTTTCCGGATTGGTCAATCCGTTCGCGAGATATGGCAGTTTTGAGGTAAGAAACGCTTGAGAAACTCCAAATTTTCGCAGTTCTGATGCTCGAAACGAATAACTAGAACGGTCTAGGGGAAAACTACTCATACCGTTGTAATGGGGCTAGTTTCTACTTTCAGATGCAACAGAAATTTTTCGGATTGGTCAATCCGTTCGCGAGATATGGCAGTTTTGAGGTAAGAAACGCTTGAGAAACTCCAAATTTTCGCAGTTCTGATGCTCGAAACGAATAACTAGAACGGTCTAGGGGAGAAGTACTCATACCGTTGTAATGGGGCTATTTTCTACTTTCAGATGCAACAGAAACTTTTCGGATTGGTCAATCCGTTCGCGAGATATGGCTGTTTTGAGGTAAGAAACGCTTGAGAAACTCCAAATTTGCGCAGTTCTGATGCTCGAAACGAATAACTAGAACGGCCTAGGGGAAAACTACTCATACCGTTGTAATGGGGCTAGTTTCTACTTTCAGATGCAACAGAAACTTTGCGGATTGGTCAATCCGTTCGCGAGATATGGCAGTTTTGAGGTAAGAAACGCTTGAGAAACTCCAAATTCTCGCAGTTCTGATGCTCGAAACGAATAACTAGAACGGTCTAGGGGAAAACTACTCATACCGTTGTAATGGGGCTAGATTCTACTTTCAGATGCAACAGAGACTTTCCGGATTGGTCAATCCGTTCGCGAGATATGGCAGTTTTGAGGTAAGAAACGCTTGAGAAACTCCAAAATTTCGCAGTTCTGATGCTCGAAACGAATAACTAGAACGGTCTAGGAAAAAACTACTCATACCGTTGTAATGGGGCTATTTTCTACTTTCAGATGCAACAGAATCTTTGCGGATTGGTCAATCCGTTCGCGAGATATGGCAGTTTTGAGGTAAGAAACGCTTGAGAAACTCCAAAATTTCGCAGTTCTGATGCTCGAAACGAATAACTAGAACGGTCTAGGGGAAAACTACTCATACCGTTGTAATGGGGCTATTTTCTACTTTCAGATGCAACAGAAACTTTTCGGATTGGTCAATCCGTTCGCGAGATATGGCTGTTTTGAGGTAAGAAACGCTTGAGAAACTCCAAATTTTCGCAGTTCTGATGCTCGAAACGAATAACTAGAACGGCCTAGGGGAAAACTACTCATACCGTTGTAATGGGGCTAGTTTCTACTTTCAGATGCAACAGAAACTTTGCGGATTGGTCAATCCGTTCGCGAGATATGGCAGTTTTGAGGTAAGAAACGCTTGAGAAACTCCAAATTTTCGCAGTTCTGATGCTCGAAACGAATAAGTAGAACGGTCTAGGGGAAAACTACTCATACCGTTGTAATGGGGCTAGTTTCTACTTTCAGATGCAATAGAAACTTTGCGGATTGGTCAATCCGTTCGCGAGATATGGCAGTTTTGAGGTAAGAAACGCTTGAGAAACTCCAAATTTTCGCAGTTCTGATGCTCGAAACGAATAACTAGAACGGTCTAGGGGAAAACTACTCATACCGTTGTAATGGGGCTAGTTTCTACTTTCAGATGCAACAGAAACTTTGCGGATTGGTCAATCCGTTCGCGAGATATGGCAGTTTTGAGGTAAGAAACGCTTGAGAAACTCCAAATTTTCGCAGTTCTGATGCTCGAAACGAATAACTAGAACGGTCTAGGGGAAAACTACTCATACCGTTGTAATGGGGCTAGTTTCTACTTTCAGATGCAACAGAAACTTTGCGGATTGGTCAATCCGTTCGCGAGATATGGCAGTTTTGAGGTAAGAAACGCTTGAGAAACTCCAAATTTTCGCAGTTCTGATGCTCGAAACGAATAACTAGAACGGTCTAGGGGAAAACTACTCATACCGTTGTAATGGGGCTAGTTTCTACTTTCAGATGCAACAGAAACTTTGCGGATTGGTCAATCCGTTCGCGAGATATGGCAGTTTTGAGGTAAGAAACGCTTGAGAAACTACAAATTTTCGCAGTTCTGATGCTCGAAACGAATAACTAGAACGGTCTAGGGGAAAACTACTCATACCGTTGTAATGGGGCTAGTTTCTACTTTCAGATGCAACAGAAACTTTGCGGATTGGTCAATCCGTTCGCGAGATATGGCAGTTTTGAGGTAAGAAACGCTTGAGAAACTACAAATTTTCGCAGTTCTGATGCTCGAAACGAATAACTAGAACGGTCTAGGGGAAAACTACTCATACCGTTGTAATGGGGCTAGTTTCTACTTTCAGATGCAACAGAAACTTTGCGGATTGGTCAATCCATTCGCGAGATATGGCAGTTTTGAGGTAAGAAACGCTTGAGAAACTCCAAATTTTCGCAGTTCTGATGCTCGAAACGAATAACTAGAACGGTCTAGGGGAAAACTACTCATACCGTTGTAATGGGGCTACTTTCTACTTTCAGATGCAACAGAAACTTTGCGGATTGGTCAATCCGTTCGCGAGATATGGCAGTTTTGAGGTAAGAAACGCTTGAGAAACTCCAAATTTTCGCAGTTCTGATGCTCGAAACGAATAACTAGAACGGTCTAGGGGAAAACTACTCATACCGTTGTAATGGGGCTAGTTTCTACTTTCAGATGCAACAGAAACTTTGCGGATTGGTCAATCCGTTCGCGAGATATGGCAGTTTTGAGGTAAGAAACGCTTGAGAAACTCCAAATTTTCGCAGTTCTGATGCTCGAAACGAATAACTAGAACGGTCTAGGGGAAAACTACTCATACCGTTGTAATGGGGCTAGTTTCTACTTTCAGATGCAACAGAGACTTTCCGGATTGGTCAATCCGTTCGCGAGATATGGCAGTTTTGAGGTAAGAAACGCTTGAGAAACTCCAAATTTTTGCAGTTCTGATGCTCGAAACGAATAACTAGAACGGTCTAGGGGAAAACTACTCATACCGTTGTAATGGGGCGAGTTTCTACTTTCAGATCCAACAGAAACTTTGCGGATTGGTCAATCCGTTCGCGAGATATGGCAGTTTTGAGGTAAGAAACGCTTGAGAAACTCCAAATTCTCGCAGTTCTGATGCTCGAAACGAATAACTAGAACGGTCTAGGGGAAAACTACTCATACCGTTGTAATGGGGCTAGATTCTACTTTCAGATGCAACAGAGACTTTCCGGATTGGTCAATCCGTTCGCGAGATATGGCAGTTTTGAGGTAAGAAACGCTTGAGAAACTCCAAAATTTCGCAGTTCTGATGCTCGAAACGAATAACTAGAACGGTCTAAGGGAAAACTACTCATACCGTTGTAATGGAGCTAGTTTCTACTTTCAGATGCAACAGAAACTTTGCGGATTGGTCAATCCGTTCGCGTGATATGGCAGTTTTGAGGTAAGAAACGCTTGAGAAACTCCAAATTTTCGCAGTTCTGATGCTCGAAACGAATAACTAGAACGGTCTAGGGGAAAACTACTCATACCGTTGTAATGGGGCTAGTTTCTACTTTCAGATGCAACAGAAACTTTGCGGATTGGTCAATCCGTTCGCGAGATATGGCAGTTTTGAGGTAAGAAACGCTTGAGAAACTCCAAATTTTCGCAGTTGTGATGCTCGAAACGAATAACTAGAACGGTCTAGGGGAAAACTACTCATACCGTTGTAATGGGGCTAGTTTCTACTTTCAGATGCAACAGAAACTTTGCGGATTGGTCAATCCGTTCGCGAGATATGGCAGTTTTGAGGTAAGAAACGCTTGAGAAACTCCAAATTTTCGCAGTTCTGATGCTCGAAACGAATAACTAGAACGGTCTAGGGGAAAACTACTCATACCGTTGTAATGGGGCTAGTTTCTACTTTCAGATGCAACAGAAACTTTGCGGATTGGTCAATCCGTTCGCGAGATATGGCAGTTTTGAGGTAAGAAACGCTAGAGAAACTCCAAATTTTCGCAGTTCTGATGCTCGAAACGAATAACTAGAACGGTCTAGGAGAAAACTACTCATGCCGTTGTAATGGGGCTAGTTTCTACTTTCAGATGCAACAGAAACTTTGCGGATTGGTCAATCCGTTCGCGAGATATGGCAGTTTTGAGGTAAGAAACGCTTGAGAAACTCCAAATTTTCGCAGTTCTGATGCTCGAAACGAATAACTAGAACGGTCTAGGGGAAAACTACTCATACCGTTGTAATGGGGCTAGTTTCTACTTTCAGATGCAACAGAAACTTTGCGGATTGGTCAATCCGTTCGCGAGATATGGCAGTTTTGAGGTAAGAAACGCTTGAGAAACTCCAAATTCTCGCAGTTCTGATGCTCGAAACGAATAACTAGAACGGTCTAGGGGAAAACTACTCATACCGTTGTAATGGGGCTAGATTCTACTTTCAGATGCAACAGAGACTTTCCGGATTGGTCAATCCGTTCGCGAGATATGGCAGTTTTGAGGTAAGAAACGCTTGAGAAACTCCAAAATTTCGCAGTTCTGATGCTCGAAACGAATAACTAGAACGGTCTAGGGGAAAACTACTCATACCGTTGTAATGGGGCTATTTTCTACTTTCAGATGCAACAGAAACTTTTCGGATTGGTCAATCCGTTCGCGAGATATGGCTGTTTTGAGGTAAGAAACGCTTGAGAAACTCCAAATTTTCGCAGTTCTGATGCTTGAAACGAATAACTAGAACGGTCTAGGGGAAAACTACTCATACCGTTGTAATGGGGCTAGTTTCTACTTTCAGATGCAACAGAGACTTTCCGGATTGGTCAATCCGTTCGCGAGATATGGCAGTTTTGATGTAAGAAACGCTTGAGAAACTCCAAATTTTCGCAGTTCTGATGCTCGAAACGAATAACTAGAACGGCCTAGGGGAAAACTACTCATACCGTTGTAATGGGGCTAGTTTCTACTTTCAGATGCAACAGAAACTTTGCGGATTGGTCAATCCGTTCGCGAGATATGGCAGTTTTGAGGTAAGAAACGCTTGAGAAACTCCAAATTTTCGCAGTTGTGATGCTCGAAACGAATAACTAGAACGGTCTAGGGGAAAACTACTCATACCGTTGTAATGGGGCTAGTTTCTACTTTCAGATGCAACAGAAACTTTGCGGATTGGTCAATCCGTTCGCGAGATATGGCAGTTTTGAGGTAAGAAACGCTTGAGAAACTCCAAATTTTCGCAGTTCTGATGCTCGAAACGAATAACTAGAACGGTCTAGGGGAAAACTACTCATACCGTTGTAATGGGGCTAGTTTCTACTTTCAGATGCAACAGAAACTTTGCGGATTGGTCAATCCGTTCGCGAGATATGGCAGTTTTGAGGTAAGAAACGCTAGAGAAACTCCAAATTTTCGCAGTTCTGATGCTCGAAACGAATAACTAGAACGGTCTAGGAGAAAACTACTCATGCCGTTGTAATGGGGCTAGTTTCTACTTTCAGATGCAACAGAAACTTTGCGGATTGGTCAATCCGTTCGCGAGATATGGCAGTTTTGAGGTAAGAAACGCTTGAGAAACTCCAAATTTTCGCAGTTCTGATGCTCGAAACGAATAACTAGAACGGTCTAGGGGAAAACTACTCATACCGTTGTAATGGGGCTAGTTTCTACTTTCAGATGCAACAAAAACTTTGCGGATTGGTCAATCCGTTCGCGAGATATGGCAGTTTTGAGGTAAGAAACGCTTGAGAAACTCCAAATTCTCGCAGTTCTGATGCTCGAAACGAATAACTAGAACGGTCTAGGGGAAAACTACTCATACCGTTGTAATGGGGCTAGATTCTACTTTCAGATGCAACAGAGACTTTCCGGATTGGTCAATCCGTTCGCGAGATATGGCAGTTTTGAGGTAAGAAACGCTTGAGAAACTCCAAAATTTCGCAGTTCTGATGCTCGAAACGAATAACTAGAACGGTCTAGGGGAAAACTACTCATACCGTTGTAATGGGGCTATTTTCTACTTTCAGATGCAACAGAAACTTTTCGGATTGGTCAATCCGTTCGCGAGATATGGCTGTTTTGAGGTAAGAAACGCTTGAGAAACTCCAAATTTTCGCAGTTCTGATGCTTGAAACGAATAACTAGAACGGTCTAGGGGAAAACTACTCATACCGTTGTAATGGGGCTAGTTTCTACTTTCAGATGCAACAGAGACTTTCCGGATTGGTCAATCCGTTCGCGAGATATGGCAGTTTTGATGTAAGAAACGCTTGAGAAACTCCAAATTTTCGCAGTTCTGATGCTCGAAACGAATAACTAGAACGGCCTAGGGGAAAACTACTCATACCGTTGTAATGGGGCTAGTTTCTACTTTCAGATGCAACAGAAACTTTGCGGATTGGTCAATCCGTTCGCGAGATATGGCAGTTTTGAGGTAAGAAACGCTTGAGAAACTCCAAATTTTCGCAGTTCTGATGCTCGAAACGAATAACTAGAACGGTCTAGGGGAAAACTACTCATACCGTTGTAATGGGGCTAGTTTCTACTTTCAGATGCAACAGAAACTTTGCGGATTGGTCAATCCGTTCGCGAGATATGGCAGTTTTGAGGTAAGAAACGCTTGAGAAACTCCAAATTTTCGCAGTTCTGATGCTCGAAACGAATAACTAGAACGGTCTAGGGGAAAACTACTCATACCGTTGTAATGGGGCTAGTTTCTACTTTCAGATGCAACAGAAACTTTGCGGATTGGTCAATCCGTTCGCGAGATATGGCAGTTTTGAGGTAAGAAACGCTAGAGAAACTCCAAATTTTCGCAGTTCTGATGCTCGAAACGAATAACTAGAACGGTCTAGGAGAAAACTACTCATGCCGTTGTAATGGGGCTAGTTTCTACTTTCAGATGCAACAGAAACTTTGCGGATTGGTCAATCCGTTCGCGAGATATGGCAGTTTTGAGGTAAGAAACGCTTGAGAAACTCCAAATTTTCGCAGTTCTGATGCTCGAAACGAATAACTAGAACGGTCTAGGGGAAAACTACTCATACCGTTGTAATGGGGCTAGTTTCTACTTTCAGATGCAACAGAAACTTTGCGGATTGGTCAATCCGTTCGCGAGATATGGCAGTTTTGAGGTAAGAAACGCTTGAGAAACTCCAAATTCTCGCAGTTCTGATGCTCGAAACGAATAACTAGAACGGTCTAGGGGAAAACTACTCATACCGTTGTAATGGGGCTAGATTCTACTTTCAGATGCAACAGAGACTTTCCGGATTGGTCAATCCGTTCGCGAGATATGGCAGTTTTGAGGTAAGAAACGCTTGAGAAACTCCAAAATTTCGCAGTTCTGATGCTCGAAACGAATAACTAGAACGGTCTAGGGGAAAACTACTCATACCGTTGTAATGGGGCTATTTTCTACTTTCAGATGCAACAGAAACTTTTCGGATTGGTCAATCCGTTCGCGAGATATGGCTGTTTTGAGGTAAGAAACGCTTGAGAAACTCCAAATTTTCGCAGTTCTGATGCTTGAAACGAATAACTAGAACGGTCTAGGGGAAAACTACTCATACCGTTGTAATGGGGCTAGTTTCTACTTTCAGATGCAACAGAGACTTTCCGGATTGGTCAATCCGTTCGCGAGATATGGCAGTTTTGATGTAAGAAACGCTTGAGAAACTCCAAATTTTCGCAGTTCTGATGCTCGAAACGAATAACTAGAACGGCCTAGGGGAAAACTACTCATACCGTTGTAATGGGGCTAGTTTCTACTTTCAGATGCAACAGAAACTTTGCGGATTGGTCAATCCGTTCGCGAGATATGGCAGTTTTGAGGTAAGAAACGCTTGAGAAACTCCAAATTTTCGCAGTTCTGATGCTCGAAACGAATAACTAGAACGGTCTAGGGGAAAACTACTCATACCGTTGTAATGGGGCTAGTTTCTACTTTCAGATGCAACAGAAACTTTGCGGATTGGTCAATCCGTTCGCGAGATATGGCAGTTTTGAGGTAAGAAACGCTTGAGAAACTCCAAATTTTCGCAGTTCTGATGCTCGAAACGAATAACTAGAACGGCCTAGAGGAAAACTACTCATACCGTTGTAATGGGGCTAGATTCTACTTTCAGATGCAACAGAAACTTTGCGGATTGGTCAATCCGTTCGCGAGATATGGCTGTTTTGAGGTAAGAAACGCTTGAGAAACTCCAAATTTTCGCAGTTCTGATGCTTGAAACGAATAACTAGAACGGTCTAGGGGAAAACTACTCATACCGTTGTAATGGGGCTAGTTTCTACTTTCAGATGCAACAGAGACTTTCCGGATTGGTCAATCCGTTCGCGAGATATGGCAGTTTTGATGTAAGAAACGCTTGAGAAACTCCAAATTTTCGCAGTTCTGATGCTCGAAACGAATAACTAGAACGGTCTAGGGGAAAACTACTCATACCGTTGTAATGGGGCTAGTTTCTACTTTCAGATGCAACAGAAACTTTGCGGATTGGTCAATCCGTTCGCGAGATATGGCAGTTTTGAGGTAAGAAACGCTTGAGAAACTCCAAATTTTCGCAGTTCTGATGCTCGAAACGAATAACTAGAACGGTCTAGGGGAAAACTACTCATACCGTTGTAATGGGGCTAGTTTCTATTTTCAGAAGCAACAGAAATTTTTCGGATTGGTCAATCCGTTCGCGAGATATGGCAGTTTTGAGGTAAGAAACGCTTGAGAAACTACAAATTTTCGCAGTTCTGATGCTCGAAACGAATAACTAGAACGGTCTAGGGGAAAACTACTCATACCGTTGTAATGGGGCTAGTTTCTACTTTCAGATGCAACAGAAACTTTGCGGATTGGTCAATCCGTTCGCGAGATATGGCAGTTTTGAGGTAAGAAGCGCTTGAGAAACTCCAAATTTTCGCAGTTCTGATGCTCGAAACGAATAACTAGAACGGTCTAGGGGAAAACTACTCATACCGTTGTAATGGGGCTAGTTTCTACTTTCAGATGCAACAGAAACTTTGCGGATTGGTCAATCCGTTCGCGAGATATGGCAGTTTTGAGGTAAGAAACGCTTGAGAAACTCCAAATTTTTGCAGTTCTGATGCTCGAAACGAATAACTAGAACGGTCTAGGGGAAAACTACTCATACCGTTGTAATGGGGCTAGTTTCTACTTTCAGATGCAACAGAAACTTTGCGGATTGGTCAATCCGTTCGCGAGATATGGCAGTTTTGAGGTAAGAAACGCTTGAGAAACTCCAAATTTTCGCAGTTCTGATGCTCGAAACGAATAACTAGAACGGTCTAGGGGAAAACTACTCATACCGTTGTAATGGGGCTAGTTTCTACTTTCAGAAGCAACAGAAATTTTTCGGATTGGTCAATCCGTTCGCGAGATATGGCAGTTTTGAGGTAAGAAACGCTTGAGAAACTCCAAATTTTCGCAGTTCTGATGCTCGAAACGAATAACTAGAACGGTCTAGGGGAAAACTACTCATACCGTTGTAATGGGGCTAGTTTCTACTTTCAGATGCAACAGAAACTTTACGGATTGGTCAATCCGTTCGCGAGATATGGCAGTTTTGAGGTAAGAAACGCTTGAGAAACTACAAATTTTCGCAGTTCTGATGCTCGAAACGAATAACTAGAACGGTCTAGGGGAAAACTACTCATACCGTTGTAATGGGGCTAGTTTCTACTTTCAGATGCAACAGAAACTTTGCGGATTGGTCAATCCGTTCGCGAGATATGGCAGTTTTGAGGTAAGAAACGCTTGAGAAACTCCAAATTTTTGCAGTTCTGATGCTCGAAACGAATAACTAGAACGGTCTAGGGGAAAACTACTCATACCGTTGTAATGGGGCTAGTTTCTACTTTCAGATGCAACAGAAATTTTTCGGATTGGTCAATCCGTTCGCGAGATATGGCAGTTTTGAGGTAAGAAACGCTTGAGAAACTACAAATTTTCGCAGTTCTGATGCTCGAAACGAATAACTGGAACGGCCTAGGGGAAAACTACCCATACCGTTGTAATGGGGCGAGTTTCTACTTTCAGATGCAACAGAAACTTTGCGGATTGGTCAATCCGTTCGCGAGATATGGCAGTTTTGAGGTAAGAAACGCTTGAGAAACTCCAAATTTTCGCAGTTCTGATGCTCGAAACGAATAACTAGAACGGTCTAGGGGAAAACTACTCATACCGTTGTAATGGGGCTAGTTTCTACTTTCAGATGCAACAGAAACTTTGCGGATTGGTCAATCCGTTCGCGAGATATGGCAGTTTTGAGGTAAGAAACGCTTGAGAAACTCCAAATTTTCGCAGTTCTGACGCTCGAAACGAATAACTAGAACGGTCTAGGGGAAAACTACTCATACCGTTGTAATGGGGCTAGTTTCTACTTTCAGATGCAACAGAAACTTTGCGGATTGGTCAATCCGTTCGCGAGATATGGCAGTTTTGAGGTAAGAAACGCTTGAGAAACTCCAAATTTTTGCAGTTCTGATGCTCGAAACGAATAACTAGAACGGTCTAGGGGAAAACTACTCATACCGTTGTAATGGGGCTAGTTTCTACTTTCAGATGCAACAGAAATTTTTCGGATTGGTCAATCCGTTCGCGAGATATGGCAGTTTTGAGGTAAGAAACGCTTGAGAAACTACAAATTTTCGCAGTTCTGATGCTCGAAACGAATAACTAGAACGGTCTAGGGGAAAACTACTCATACCGTTGTAATGGGGCTAGTTTCTACTTTCAGATGCAACAGAAACTTTGCGGATTGGTCAATCCGTTCGCGAGATATGGCAGTTTTGAGGTAAGAAACGCTTGAGAAACTACAAATTTTCGCAGTTCTGATGCTCGAAACGAATAACTAGAACGGTCTAGGGGAAAACTACTCATACCGTTGTAATGGGGCTAGTTTCTACTTTCAGATGCAACAGAAACTTTGCGGATTGGTCAATCCGTTCGCGAGATATGGCAGTTTTGAGGTAAGAAACGCTTGAGAAACTCCAAATTTTCGCAGTTCTGATGCTCGAAACGAATAACTAGAACGGTCTAGGGGAAAACTACTCATACCGTTGTAATGGGGCTAGTTTCTACTTTCAGATGCAACAGAAACTTTGCGGATTGGTCAATCCGTTCGCGAGATATGGCAGTTTTGAGGTAAGAAACGCTTGAGAAACTCCAAATTTTCGCAGTTCTGATGCTCGAAACGAATAACTAGAACGGTCTAGGGGAAAACTACTCATACCGTTGTAATGGGGCTAGTTTCTACTTTCAGATGCAACAGAAACTTTGCGGATTGGTCAATCCGTTCGCGAGATATGGCAGTTTTGAGGTAAGAAGCGCTTGAGAAACTCCAAATTTTCGCAGTTCTGATGCTCGAAACGAATAACTAGAACGGTCTAGGGGAAAACTACTCATACCGTTGTAATGGGGCTAGTTTCTACTTTCAGATGCAACAGAAACTTTGCGGATTGGTCAATCCGTTCGCGAGATATGGCAGTTTTGAGGTAAGAAACGCTTGAGAAACTCCAAATTTTCGCAGTTCTGATGCTCGAAACGAATAACTAGAACGGTCTAGGGGAAAACTACTCACACCGTTGTAATGGGGCTAGTTTCTACTTTCAGATGCAACAGAAACTTTGCGGATTGGTCAATCCGTTCGCGAGATATGGCAGTTTTGAGGTAAGAAACGCTTGAGAAACTCCAAATTTTCGCAGTTCTGATGCTCGAAACGAATAACTAGAACGGTCTAGGGGAAAACTACTCATACCGTTGTAATGGGGCTAGTTTCTACTTTCAGATGCAACAGAAACTTTGCGGATTGGTCAATCCGTTCGCGAGATATGGCAGTTTTGAGGTAAGAAACGCTTGAGAAACTCCAAATTTTCGCAGTTCTGACGCTCGAAACGAATAACTAGAACGGTCTAGGGGAAAACTACTCATACCGTTGTAATGGGGCTAGTTTCTACTTTCAGATGCAACAGAAACTTTGCGGATTGGTCAATCCGTTCGCGAGATATGGCAGTTTTGAGGTAAGAAACGCTTGAGAAACTCCAAATTTTTGCAGTTCTGATGCTCGAAACGAATAACTAGAACGGTCTAGGGGAAAACTACTCATACCGTTGTAATGGGGCTAGTTTCTACTTTCAGATGCAACAGAAATTTTTCGGATTGGTCAATCCGTTCGCGAGATATGGCAGTTTTGAGGTAAGAAACGCTTGAGAAACTACAAATTTTCGCAGTTCTGATGCTCGAAACGAATAACTAGAACGGTCTAGGGGAAAACTACTCATACCGTTGTAATGGGGCTAGTTTCTACTTTCAGATGCAACAGAAACTTTGCGGATTGGTCAATCCGTTCGCGAGATATGGCAGTTTTGAGGTAAGAAACGCTTGAGAAACTCCAAATTTTCGCAGTTCTGATGCTCGAAACGAATAACTAGAACGGTCTAGGGGAAAACTACTCATACCGTTGTAATGGGGCTAGTTTCTACTTTCAGATGCAACAGAATCTTTGCGGATTGGTCAATCCGTTCGCGAGATATGGCAGTTTTGAGGTAAGAAACGCTTGAGAAACTCCAAATTTTCGCAGTTCTGATGCTCGAAACGAATAACTAGAACGGTCTAGGGGAAAACTACTCATACCGTTGTAATGGGGCTAGTTTCTACTTTCAGATGCAACAGAAACTTTACGGATTGGTCAATCCGTTCGCGAGATATGGCAGTTTTGAGGTAAGAAACGCTTGAGAAACTACAAATTTTCGCAGTTCTGATGCTCGAAACGAATAACTAGAACGGTCTAGGGGAAAACTACTCATACCGTTGTAATGGGGCTAGTTTCTACTTTCAGATGCAACAGAAACTTTGCGGATTGGTCAATCCGTTCGCGAGATATGGCAGTTTTGAGGTAAGAAACGCTTGAGAAACTCCAAATTTTTGCAGTTCTGATGCTCGAAACGAATAACTAGAACGGTCTAGGGGAAAACTACTCATACCGTTGTAATGGGGCTAGTTTCTACTTTCAGATGCAACAGAAATTTTTCGGATTGGTCAATCCGTTCGCGAGATATGGCAGTTTTGAGGTAAGAAACGCTTGAGAAACTACAAATTTTCGCAGTTCTGATGCTCGAAACGAATAACTGGAACGGCCTAGGGGAAAACTACCCATACCGTTGTAATGGGGCGAGTTTCTACTTTCAGATGCAACAGAAACTTTGCGGATTGGTCAATCCGTTCGCGAGATATGGCAGTTTTGAGGTAAGAAACGCTTGAGAAACTCCAAATTTTCGCAGTTCTGATGCTCGAAACGAATAACTAGAACGGTCTAGGGGAAAACTACTCATACCGTTGTAATGGGGCTAGTTTCTACTTTCAGATGCAACAGAAACTTTGCGGATTGGTCAATCCGTTCGCGAGATATGGCAGTTTTGAGGTAAGAAACGCTTGAGAAACTCCAAATTTTCGCAGTTCTGACGCTCGAAACGAATAACTAGAACGGTCTAGGGGAAAACTACTCATACCGTTGTAATGGGGCTAGTTTCTACTTTCAGATGCAACAGAAACTTTGCGGATTGGTCAATCCGTTCGCGAGATATGGCAGTTTTGAGGTAAGAAACGCTTGAGAAACTCCAAATTTTTGCAGTTCTGATGCTCGAAACGAATAACTAGAACGGTCTAGGGGAAAACTACTCATACCGTTGTAATGGGGCTAGTTTCTACTTTCAGATGCAACAGAAATTTTTCGGATTGGTCAATCCGTTCGCGAGATATGGCAGTTTTGAGGTAAGAAACGCTTGAGAAACTACAAATTTTCGCAGTTCTGATGCTCGAAACGAATAACTAGAACGGTCTAGGGGAAAACTACTCATACCGTTGTAATGGGGCTAGTTTCTACTTTCAGATGCAACAGAAACTTTGCGGATTGGTCAATCCGTTCGCGAGATATGGCAGTTTTGAGGTAAGAAACGCTTGAGAAACTCCAAATTTTCGCAGTTCTGATGCTCGAAACGAATAACTAGAACGGTCTAGGGGAAAACTACTCATACCGTTGTAATGGGGCTAGTTTCTACTTTCAGATGCAACAGAAACTTTGCGGATTGGTCAATCCGTTCGCGAGATATGGCAGTTTTGAGGTAAGAAACGCTTGAGAAACTCCAAATTTTCGCAGTTCTGATGCTCGAAACGAATAACTAGAACGGTCTAGGGGAAAACTACTCATACCGTTGTAATGGGGCTAGTTTCTACTTTCAGATGCAACAGAAACTTTGCGGATTGGTCAATCCGTTCGCGAGATATGGCAGTTTTGAGGTAAGAAGCGCTTGAGAAACTCCAAATTTTCGCAGTTCTGATGCTCGAAACGAATAACTAGAACGGTCTAGGGGAAAACTACTCATACCGTTGTAATGGGGCTAGTTTCTACTTTCAGATGCAACAGAAACTTTGCGGATTGGTCAATCCGTTCGCGAGATATGGCAGTTTTGAGGTAAGAAACGCTTGAGAAACTCCAAATTTTCGCAGTTCTGATGCTCGAAACGAATAACTAGAACGGTCTAGGGGAAAACTACTCATACCGTTGTAATGGGGCTAGTTTCTACTTTCAGAAGCAACAGAAATTTTTCGGATTGGTCAATCCGTTCGCGAGATATGGCAGTTTTGAGGTAAGAAACGCTTGCGAAACTACAAATTTTCGCAGTTCTGATGCTCGAAACGAATAACTAGAACGGTCTAGGGGAAAACTACTCATACCGTTGTAATGGGGCTAGTTTCTACTTTCAGATGCAACAGAAACTTTGCGGATTGGTCAATCCGTTCGCGAGATATGGCAGTTTTGAGGTAAGAAGCGCTTGAGAAACTCCAAATTTTCGCAGTTCTGATGCTCGAAACGAATAACTAGAACGGTCTAGGGGAAAACTACTCATACCGTTGTAATGGGGCTAGTTTCTACTTTCAGATGCAACAGAAACTTTGCGGATTGGTCAATCCGTTCGCGAGATATGGCAGTTTTGAGGTAAGAAACGCTTGAGAAACTCCAAATTTTCGCAGTTCTGATGCTCGAAACGAATAACTAGAACGGTCTAGGGGAAAACTACTCATACCGTTGTAATGGGGCTAGTTTCTACTTTCAGATGCAACAGAAACTTTGCGGATTGGTCAATCCGTTCGCGAGATATGGCAGTTTTGAGGTAAGAAACGCTTGAGAAACTCCAAATTTTCGCAGTTCTGACGCTCGAAACGAATAACTAGAACGGTCTAGGGGAAAACTACTCATACCGTTGTAATGGGGCTAGTTTCTACTTTCAGATGCAACAGAAACTTTGCGGATTGGTCAATCCGTTCGCGAGATATGGCAGTTTTGAGGTAAGAAACGCTTGAGAAACTCCAAATTTTTGCAGTTCTGATGCTCGAAACGAATAACTAGAACGGTCTAGGGGAAAACTACTCATACCGTTGTAATGGGGCTAGTTTCTACTTTCAGATGCAACAGAAACTTTGCGGATTGGTCAATCCGTTCGCGAGATATGGCAGTTTTGAGGTAAGAAACGCTTGAGAAACTCCAAATTTTCGCAGTTTTGACGCTCGAAACGAATAACTAGAACGGTCTAGGGGAAAACTACTCATACCGTTGTAATGGGGCTAGTTTCTACTTTCAGATGCAACAGAAACTTTGCGGATTGGTCAATCCGTTCGCGAGATATGGCAGTTTTGAGGTAGGAAACGCTTGAGAAACTCCAAATTTTTGCAGTTCTGATGCTCGAAACGAATAACTAGAACGGTCTAGGGGAAAACTACTCATACCGTTGTAATGGGGCTAGTTTCTACTTTCAGATGCAACAGAAACTTTGCGGATTGGTCAATCCGTTCGCGAGATATGGCAGTTTTGAGGTAAGAAACGCTTGAGAAACTCCAAATTTTCGCAGTTCTGATGCTCGAAACGAATAACTAGAACGGTCTAGGGGAAAACTACTCATACCGTTGTAATGGGGCTAGTTTCTACTTTCAGAAGCAACAGAAATTTTTCGGATTGGTCAATCCGTTCGCGAGATATGGCAGTTTTGAGGTAAGAAACGCTTGAGAAACTACAAATTTTCGCAGTTCTGATGCTCGAAACGAATAACTAGAACGGTCTAGGGGAAAACTACTCATACCGTTGTAATGGGGCTAGTTTCTACTTTCAGATGCAACAGAAACTTTGCGGATTGGTCAATCCGTTCGCGAGATATGGCAGTTTTGAGGTAAGAAACGCTTGAGAAACTCCAAATTTTCGCAGTTCTGATGCTCCAAACGAATAACTAGAACGGTCTAGGGGAAAACTACTCATACCGTTGTAATGGGGCTAGTTTCTACTTTCAGATGCAACAGAAACTTTGCGGATTGGTCAATCCGTTCGCGAGATATGGCAGTTTTGAGGTAAGAAGCGCTTGAGAAACTCCAAATTTTCGCAGTTCTGATGCTCGAAACGAATAACTAGAACGGTCTAGGGGAAAACTACTCATACCGTTGTAATGGGGCTAGTTTCTACTTTCAGATGCAACAGAAACTTTGCGGATTGGTCAATCCGTTCGCGAGATATGGCAGTTTTGAGGTAAGAAACGCTTGAGAAACTCCAAATTTTTGCAGTTCTGATGCTCGAAACGAATAACTAGAACGGTCTAGGGGAAAACTACTCATACCGTTGTAATGGGGCTAGTTTCTACTTTCAGATGCAACAGAAATTTTTCGGATTGGTCAATCCGTTCGCGAGATATGGCAGTTTTGAGGTAAGAAACGCTTGAGAAACTACAAATTTTCGCAGTTCTGATGCTCGAAACGAATAACTAGAACGGTCTAGGGGAAAACTACTCATACCGTTGTAATGGGGCTAGTTTCTACTTTCAGATGCAACAGAAACTTTGCGGATTGGTCAATCCGTTCGCGAGATATGGCAGTTTTGAGGTAAGAAACGCTTGAGAAACTCCAAATTTTCGCAGTTCTGATGCTCGAAACGAATAACTAGAACGGTCTAGGGGAAAACTACTCATACCGTTGTAATGGGGCTAGTTTCTACTTTCAGATGCAACAGAAACTTTGCGGATTGGTCAATCCGTTCGCGAGATATGGCAGTTTTGAGGTAAGAAGCGCTTGAGAAACTCCAAATTTTCGCAGTTCTGATGCTCGAAACGAATAACTAGAACGGTCTAGGGGAAAACTACTCATACCGTTGTAATGGGGCTAGTTTCTACTTTCAGATGCAACAGAAACTTTGCGGATTGGTCAATCCGTTCGCGAGATATGGCAGTTTTGAGGTAAGAAACGCTTGAGAAACTCCAAATTTTCGCAGTTCTGATGCTCGAAACGAATAACTAGAACGGTCTAGGGGAAAACTACTCATACCGTTGTAATGGGGCTAGTTTCTACTTTCAGATGCAACAGAAACTTTGCGGATTGGTCAATCCGTTCGCGAGATATGGCAGTTTTGAGGTAAGAAGCGCTTGAGAAACTCCAAATTTTCGCAGTTCTGATGCTCGAAACGAATAACTAGAACGGTCTAGGGGAAAACTACTCATACCGTTGTAATGGGGCTAGTTTCTACTTTCAGATGCAACAGAAACTTTGCGGATTGGTCAATCCGTTCGCGAGATATGGCAGTTTTGAGGTAAGAAACGCTTGCGAAACTACAAATTTTCGCAGTTCTGATGCTCGAAACGAATAACTAGAACGGTCTAGGGGAAAACTACTCATACCGTTGTAATGGGGCTAGTTTCTACTTTCAGATGCAACAGAAACTTTGCGGATTGGTCAATCCGTTCGCGAGATATGGCAGTTTTGAGGTAAGAAGCGCTTGAGAAACTCCAAATTTTCGCAGTTCTGATGCTCGAAACGAATAACTAGAACGGTCTAGGGGAAAACTACTCATACCGTTGTAATGGGGCTAGTTTCTACTTTCAGATGCAACAGAAACTTTGCGGATTGGTCAATCCGTTCGCGAGATATGGCAGTTTTGAGGTAAGAAACGCTTGAGAAACTCCAAATTTTCGCAGTTCTGATGCTCGAAACGAATAACTAGAACGGTCTAGGGGAAAACTACTCATACCGTTGTAATGGGGCTAGTTTCTACTTTCAGATGCAACAGAAACTTTGCGGATTGGTCAATCCGTTCGCGAGATATGGCAGTTTTGAGGTAAGAAGCGCTTGAGAAACTCCAAATTTTCGCAGTTCTGATGCTCGAAACGAATAACTAGAACGGTCTAGGGGAAAACTACTCATACCGTTGTAATGGGGCTAGTTTCTACTTTCAGATGCAACAGAAACTTTGCGGATTGGTCAATCCGTTCGCGAGATATGGCAGTTTTGAGGTAAGAAACGCTTGAGAAACTCCAAATTTTCGCAGTTCTGATGCTCGAAACGAATAACTAGAACGGTCTAGGGGAAAACTACTCATACCGTTGTAATGGGGCTAGTTTCTACTTTCAGAAGCAACAGAAATTTTTCGGATTGGTCAATCCGTTCGCGAGATATGGCAGTTTTGAGGTAAGAAACGCTTGCGAAACTACAAATTTTCGCAGTTCTGATGCTCGAAACGAATAACTAGAACGGTCTAGGGGAAAACTACTCATACCGTTGTAATGGGGCTAGTTTCTACTTTCAGATGCAACAGAAACTTTGCGGATTGGTCAATCCGTTCGCGAGATATGGCAGTTTTGAGGTAAGAAGCGCTTGAGAAACTCCAAATTTTCGCAGTTCTGATGCTCGAAACGAATAACTAGAACGGTCTAGGGGAAAACTACTCATACCGTTGTAATGGGGCTAGTTTCTACTTTCAGATGCAACAGAAACTTTGCGGATTGGTCAATCCGTTCGCGAGATATGGCAGTTTTGAGGTAAGAAACGCTTGAGAAACTCCAAATTTTCGCAGTTCTGATGCTCGAAACGAATAACTAGAACGGTCTAGGGGAAAACTACTCATACCGTTGTAATGGGGCTAGTTTCTACTTTCAGATGCAACAGAAACTTTGCGGATTGGTCAATCCGTTCGCGAGATATGGCAGTTTTGAGGTAAGAAACGCTTGAGAAACTCCAAATTTTCGCAGTTCTGACGCTCGAAACGAATAACTAGAACGGTCTAGGGGAAAACTACTCATACCGTTGTAATGGGGCTAGTTTCTACTTTCAGATGCAACAGAAACTTTGCGGATTGGTCAATCCGTTCGCGAGATATGGCAGTTTTGAGGTAAGAAACGCTTGAGAAACTCCAAATTTTTGCAGTTCTGATGCTCGAAACGAATAACTAGAACGGTCTAGGGGAAAACTACTCATACCGTTGTAATGGGGCTAGTTTCTACTTTCAGATGCAACAGAAACTTTGCGGATTGGTCAATCCGTTCGCGAGATATGGCAGTTTTGAGGTAAGAAACGCTTGAGAAACTCCAAATTTTCGCAGTTCTGACGCTCGAAACGAATAACTAGAACGGTCTAGGGGAAAACTACTCATACCGTTGTAATGGGGCTAGTTTCTACTTTCAGATGCAACAGAAACTTTGCGGATTGGTCAATCCGTTCGCGAGATATGGCAGTTTTGAGGTAGGAAACGCTTGAGAAACTCCAAATTTTTGCAGTTCTGATGCTCGAAACGAATAACTAGAACGGTCTAGGGGAAAACTACTCATACCGTTGTAATGGGGCTAGTTTCTACTTTCAGATGCAACAGAAACTTTGCGGATTGGTCAATCCGTTCGCGAGATATGGCAGTTTTGAGGTAAGAAACGCTTGAGAAACTCCAAATTTTCGCAGTTCTGATGCTCGAAACGAATAACTAGAACGGTCTAGGGGAAAACTACTCATACCGTTGTAATGGGGCTAGTTTCTACTTTCAGAAGCAACAGAAATTTTTCGGATTGGTCAATCCGTTCGCGAGATATGGCAGTTTTGAGGTAAGAAACGCTTGAGAAACTACAAATTTTCGCAGTTCTGATGCTCGAAACGAATAACTAGAACGGTCTAGGGGAAAACTACTCATACCGTTGTAATGGGGCTAGTTTCTACTTTCAGATGCAACAGAAACTTTGCGGATTGGTCAATCCGTTCGCGAGATATGGCAGTTTTGAGGTAAGAAACGCTTGAGAAACTCCAAATTTTCGCAGTTCTGATGCTCCAAACGAATAACTAGAACGGTCTAGGGGAAAACTACTCATACCGTTGTAATGGGGCTAGTTTCTACTTTCAGATGCAACAGAAACTTTGCGGATTGGTCAATCCGTTCGCGAGATATGGCAGTTTTGAGGTAAGAAGCGCTTGAGAAACTCCAAATTTTCGCAGTTCTGATGCTCGAAACGAATAACTAGAACGGTCTAGGGGAAAACTACTCATACCGTTGTAATGGGGCTAGTTTCTACTTTCAGATGCAACAGAAACTTTGCGGATTGGTCAATCCGTTCGCGAGATATGGCAGTTTTGAGGTAAGAAACGCTTGAGAAACTCCAAATTTTTGCAGTTCTGATGCTCGAAACGAATAACTAGAACGGTCTAGGGGAAAACTACTCATACCGTTGTAATGGGGCTAGTTTCTACTTTCAGATGCAACAGAAATTTTTCGGATTGGTCAATCCGTTCGCGAGATATGGCAGTTTTGAGGTAAGAAACGCTTGCGAAACTACAAATTTTCGCAGTTCTGATGCTCGAAACGAATAACTAGAACGGTCTAGGGGAAAACTACTCATACCGTTGTAATGGGGCTAGTTTCTACTTTCAGATGCAACAGAAACTTTGCGGATTGGTCAATCCGTTCGCGAGATATGGCAGTTTTGAGGTAAGAAGCGCTTGAGAAACTCCAAATTTTCGCAGTTCTGATGCTCGAAACGAATAACTAGAACGGTCTAGGGGAAAACTACTCATACCGTTGTAATGGGGCTAGTTTCTACTTTCAGATGCAACAGAAACTTTGCGGATTGGTCAATCCGTTCGCGAGATATGGCAGTTTTGAGGTAAGAAACGCTTGAGAAACTCCAAATTTTCGCAGTTCTGATGCTCGAAACGAATAACTAGAACGGTCTAGGGGAAAACTACTCATACCGTTGTAATGGGGCTAGTTTCTACTTTCAGATGCAACAGAAACTTTGCGGATTGGTCAATCCGTTCGCGAGATATGGCAGTTTTGAGGTAAGAAGCGCTTGAGAAACTCCAAATTTTCGCAGTTCTGATGCTCGAAACGAATAACTAGAACGGTCTAGGGGAAAACTACTCATACCGTTGTAATGGGGCTAGTTTCTACTTTCAGATGCAACAGAAACTTTGCGGATTGGTCAATCCGTTCGCGAGATATGGCAGTTTTGAGGTAAGAAACGCTTGAGAAACTCCAAATTTTCGCAGTTCTGATGCTCGAAACGAATAACTAGAACGGTCTAGGGGAAAACTACTCATACCGTTGTAATGGGGCTAGTTTCTACTTTCAGAAGCAACAGAAATTTTTCGGATTGGTCAATCCGTTCGCGAGATATGGCAGTTTTGAGGTAAGAAACGCTTGCGAAACTACAAATTTTCGCAGTTCTGATGCTCGAAACGAATAACTAGAACGGTCTAGGGGAAAACTACTCATACCGTTGTAATGGGGCTAGTTTCTACTTTCAGATGCAACAGAAACTTTGCGGATTGGTCAATCCGTTCGCGAGATATGGCAGTTTTGAGGTAAGAAGCGCTTGAGAAACTCCAAATTTTCGCAGTTCTGATGCTCGAAACGAATAACTAGAACGGTCTAGGGGAAAACTACTCATACCGTTGTAATGGGGCTAGTTTCTACTTTCAGATGCAACAGAAACTTTGCGGATTGGTCAATCCGTTCGCGAGATATGGCAGTTTTGAGGTAAGAAACGCTTGAGAAACTCCAAATTTTCGCAGTTCTGATGCTCGAAACGAATAACTAGAACGGTCTAGGGGAAAACTACTCATACCGTTGTAATGGGGCTAGTTTCTACTTTCAGATGCAACAGAAACTTTGCGGATTGGTCAATCCGTTCGCGAGATATGGCAGTTTTGAGGTAAGAAACGCTTGAGAAACTCCAAATTTTCGCAGTTCTGACGCTCGAAACGAATAACTAGAACGGTCTAGGGGAAAACTACTCATACCGTTGTAATGGGGCTAGTTTCTACTTTCAGATGCAACAGAAACTTTGCGGATTGGTCAATCCGTTCGCGAGATATGGCAGTTTTGAGGTAAGAAACGCTTGAGAAACTCCAAATTTTTGCAGTTCTGATGCTCGAAACGAATAACTAGAACGGTCTAGGGGAAAACTACTCATACCGTTGTAATGGGGCTAGTTTCTACTTTCAGATGCAACAGAAACTTTGCGGATTGGTCAATCCGTTCGCGAGATATGGCAGTTTTGAGGTAAGAAACGCTTGAGAAACTCCAAATTTTCGCAGTTCTGACGCTCGAAACGAATAACTAGAACGGTCTAGGGGAAAACTACTCATACCGTTGTAATGGGGCTAGTTTCTACTTTCAGATGCAACAGAAACTTTGCGGATTGGTCAATCCGTTCGCGAGATATGGCAGTTTTGAGGTAGGAAACGCTTGAGAAACTCCAAATTTTTGCAGTTCTGATGCTCGAAACGAATAACTAGAACGGTCTAGGGGAAAACTACTCATACCGTTGTAATGGGGCTAGTTTCTACTTTCAGATGCAACAGAAACTTTGCGGATTGGTCAATCCGTTCGCGAGATATGGCAGTTTTGAGGTAAGAAACGCTTGAGAAACTCCAAATTTTCGCAGTTCTGATGCTCGAAACGAATAACTAGAACGGTCTAGGGGAAAACTACTCATACCGTTGTAATGGGGCTAGTTTCTACTTTCAGAAGCAACAGAAATTTTTCGGATTGGTCAATCCGTTCGCGAGATATGGCAGTTTTGAGGTAAGAAACGCTTGAGAAACTACAAATTTTCGCAGTTCTGATGCTCGAAACGAATAACTAGAACGGTCTAGGGGAAAACTACTCATACCGTTGTAATGGGGCTAGTTTCTACTTTCAGATGCAACAGAAACTTTGCGGATTGGTCAATCCGTTCGCGAGATATGGCAGTTTTGAGGTAAGAAACGCTTGAGAAACTCCAAATTTTCGCAGTTCTGATGCTCCAAACGAATAACTAGAACGGTCTAGGGGAAAACTACTCATACCGTTGTAATGGGGCTAGTTTCTACTTTCAGATGCAAAAGAAACTTTGCGGATTGGTCAATCCGTTCGCGAGATATGGCAGTTTTGAGGTAAGAAGCGCTTGAGAAACTCCAAATTTTCGCAGTTCTGATGCTCGAAACGAATAACTAGAACGGTCTAGGGGAAAACTACTCATACCGTTGTAATGGGGCTAGTTTCTACTTTCAGATGCAACAGAAACTTTGCGGATTGGTCAATCCGTTCGCGAGATATGGCAGTTTTGAGGTAAGAAACGCTTGAGAAACTCCAAATTTTTGCAGTTCTGATGCTCCAAACGAATAACTAGAACGGTCTAGGGGAAAACTACTCATACCGTTGTAATGGGGCTAGTTTCTACTTTCAGATGCAACAGAAATTTTTCGGATTGGTCAATCCGTTCGCGAGATATGGCAGTTTTGAGGTAAGAAACGCTTGAGAAACTACAAATTTTCGCAGTTCTGATGCTCGAAACGAATAACTAGAACGGTCTAGGGGAAAACTACTCATACCGTTGTAATGGGGCTAGTTTCTACTTTCAGATGCAACAGAAACTTTGCGGATTGGTCAATCCGTTCGCGAGATATGGCAGTTTTGAGGTAAGAAACGCTTGAGAAACTCCAAATTTTCGCAGTTCTGATGCTCGAAACGAATAACTAGAACGGTCTAGGGGAAAACTACTCATACCGTTGTAATGGGGCTAGTTTCTACTTTCAGATGCAACAGAAACTTTGCGGATTGGTCAATCCGTTCGCGAGATATGGCAGTTTTGAGGTAAGAAACGCTTGAGAAACTCCAAATTTTTGCAGTTCTGATGCTCGAAACGAATAACTAGAACGGTCTAGGGGAAAACTACTCATACCGTTGTAATGGGGCTAGTTTCTACTTTCAGATGCAACAGAAACTTTGCGGATTGGTCAATCCGTTCGCGAGATATGGCAGTTTTGAGGTAAGAAACGCTTGAGAAACTCCAAATTTTCGCAGTTCTGATGCTCGAAACGAATAACTAGAACGGTCTAGGGGAAAACTACTCATACCGTTGTAATGGGGCTAGTTTCTACTTTCAGATGCAACAGAAACTTTGCGGATTGGTCAATCCGTTCGCGAGATATGGCAGTTTTGAGGTAAGAAACGCTTGAGAAACTCCAAATTTTCGCAGTTCTGACGCTCGAAACGAATAACTAGAACGGTCTAGGGGAAAACTACTCATACCGTTGTAATGGGGCTAGTTTCTACTTTCAGATGCAACAGAAACTTTGCGGATTGGTCAATCCGTTCGCGAGATATGGCAGTTTTGAGGTAAGAAACGCTTGAGAAACTCCAAATTTTTGCAGTTCTGATGCTCGAAACGAATAACTAGAACGGTCTAGGGGAAAACTACTCATACCGTTGTAATGGGGCTAGTTTCTACTTTCAGATGCAACAGAAATTTTTCGGATTGGTCAATCCGTTCGCGAGATATGGCAGTTTTGAGGTAAGAAACGCTTGAGAAACTACAAATTTTCGCAGTTCTGATGCTCGAAACGAATAACTAGAACGGTCTAGGGGAAAACTACTCATACCGTTGTAATGGGGCTAGTTTCTACTTTCAGATGCAACAGAAACTTTGCGGATTGGTCAATCCGTTCGCGAGATATGGCAGTTTTGAGGTAAGAAACGCTTGAGAAACTCCAAATTTTCGCAGTTCTGATGCTCGAAACGAATAACTAGAACGGTCTAGGGGAAAACTACTCATACCGTTGTAATGGGGCTAGTTTCTACTTTCAGATGCAACAGAATCTTTGCGGATTGGTCAATCCGTTCGCGAGATATGGCAGTTTTGAGGTAAGAAACGCTTGAGAAACTCCAAATTTTCGCAGTTCTGATGCTCGAAACGAATAACTAGAACGGTCTAGGGGAAAACTACTCATACCGTTGTAATGGGGCTAGTTTCTACTTTCAGATGCAACAGAAACTTTACGGATTGGTCAATCCGTTCGCGAGATATGGCAGTTTTGAGGTAAGAAACGCTTGAGAAACTACAAATTTTCGCAGTTCTGATGCTCGAAACGAATAACTAGAACGGTCTAGGGGAAAACTACTCATACCGTTGTAATGGGGCTAGTTTCTACTTTCAGATGCAACAGAAACTTTGCGGATTGGTCAATCCGTTCGCGAGATATGGCAGTTTTGAGGTAAGAAACGCTTGAGAAACTCCAAATTTTTGCAGTTCTGATGCTCGAAACGAATAACTAGAACGGTCTAGGGGAAAACTACTCATACCGTTGTAATGGGGCTAGTTTCTACTTTCAGATGCAACAGAAATTTTTCGGATTGGTCAATCCGTTCGCGAGATATGGCAGTTTTGAGGTAAGAAACGCTTGAGAAACTACAAATTTTCGCAGTTCTGATGCTCGAAACGAATAACTAGAACGGTCTAGGGGAAAACTACTCATACCGTTGTAATGGGGCTAGTTTCTACTTTCAGATGCAACAGAAACTTTGCGGATTGGTCAATCCGTTCGCGAGATATGGCAGTTTTGAGGTAAGAAACGCTTGAGAAACTCCAAATTTTCGCAGTTCTGATGCTCGAAACGAATAACTAGAACGGTCTAGGGGAAAACTACTCATACCGTTGTAATGGGGCTAGTTTCTACTTTCAGATGCAACAGAAACTTTGCGGATCGGTCAATCCGTTCGCGAGATATGGCAGTTTTGAGGTAAGAAACGCTTGAGAAACTCCAAATTTTCGCAGTTCTGATGCTCGAAACGAATAACTAGAACGGTCTAGGGGAAAACTACTCATACCGTTGTAATGGGGCTAGTTTCTACTTTCAGATGCAACAGAAACTTTGCGGATTGGTCAATCCGTTCGCGAGATATGGCAGTTTTGAGGTAAGAAACGCTTGAGAAACTCCAAATTTTCGCAGTTCTGTTGCTCGAAACGAATAACTAGAACGGTCTAGGGGAAAACTACTCATACCGTTGTAATGGGGCTAGTTTCTACTTTCAGATGCAAGAGAAATTTTGCGGATTGGTCAATCCGTTCGCGAGATATGGCAGTTTTGAGGTAAGAAACGCTTGAGAAACTCCAAATTTTCGCAGTTCTGTTGCTCGAAACGAATAACTAGAACGGTCTAGGGGAAAACTACTCATACCGTTGTAATGGGGCGAGTTTCTACTTTCAGATGCAAGAGAAATTTTGCGGATTGGTCAATCCGTTCGCGAGATATGGCAGTTTTGAGGTAAGAAACGCTTGAGAAACTCCAAATTTTCGCAGTTCTGATGCTCGAAACGAATAACTAGAACGGCCTAGGGGAAAACTACTCATACCGTTGTAATGGGGCGAGTTTCTACTTTCAGATGCAACAGAAACTTTAAGGATTGGTCAATCCGTTCGCGAGATATGGCAGTTTTGAGGTAAGAAACGATTGTGAAACACCAAATTTTCGCAGTTCTGATGCTCGAAACGAATAACTAGAACGGTCTAGGGGAAAACTACTCATACCGTTGTAATCGGGCTAGTTTCTACTTTCAGATGCAACAGAAACTTTTCGGATTGGTCAATCCGTTCGCGAGATATGGCAGTTTTGGGGTAAGAAACGCTTGAGAAACTCAAAATTTTCGCAGTTCTGATGCTCGAAACGAATAACTAGAACGGTCTAGGGGAAAACTACTCATGCCGTTGTAATGGGGCTAGTTGCTACTTTCAGATGCAAGAGAAATTTTGCGGATTGGTCAATCCGTTCGCGAGATATGGCAGTTTTGGTGTAAGAAACGCTTGAGAAACTCAAAATTTTCGCAGTTCTGATGCTCGAAACGAATAACTGGAACGGCCTAGGGGAAAACTACCCATACCGTTGTAATGGGGCGAGTTTCTACTTTCAGATGCAACAGAAACTTTGCGGATTGGTCAATCCGTTCGCGAGATATGGCAGTTTTGAGGTAAGAAACGCTTGAGAAACTCCAAATTTTCGCAGTTCTGATGCTCGAAACGTTTAACTAGAACGGTCTAGGGGAAAACTACTCATACCGTTGTAATGGGGCGAGTTTCTACTTTCAGATGCAAGAGAAATTTTGCGGATCGGTCAATCCGATCGCGAGATATGGCAGTTTTGGGGTAAGAAACGCTTGAGAAACTCCAAATTTTCGCAGTTCTGATGCTCGAAACGAATAACTAGAACGGTCTAGGGGAAAACTACTCATACCGTTGTAATGGGGCGAGTTTCTACTTTCAGATGCAAGAGAAATTTTGCGGATCGGTCAATCCGATCGCGAGATATGGCAGTTTTGGGGTAAGAAACGCTTGAGAAACTCCAAATTTTCGCAGTTCTGATGCTCGAAACGAATAACTAGAACGGTCTAGGGGAAAACTACTCATACCGTTGTAATGGGGCGAGTTTCTACTTTCAGATGCAAGAGAAATTTTGCGGATCGGTCAATCCGATCGCGAGATATGGCAGTTTTGGGGTAAGAAACGCTTGAGAAACTCCAAATTTTCGCAGTTCTGATGCTCGAAACGAATAACTAGAACGGTCTAGGGGAAAACTACTCATACCGTTGTAAAATGGGGCTAGTTTCTACTTTCAGATGCAACAGAAATTTTTCGGATTGGTCAATCCGTTCGCGAGATATGGCAGTTTTGAGGTAAGAAACGCTTGAGAAACTCCAAATTTTCGCAGTTCTGATGCTCGAAACGAATAACTAGAACGGCCTAGGGGAAAACTACTCATACCGTTGTAATGGGGCTAGTTTCTACTTTCAGATGCAAGAGAAACTTTGCGGATTGGTCAATCCGTTCGCGAGATATGGCAGTTTTGGGGTAAGAAACGCTTGAGAAACTCCAAATTTTCGCAGTGCTGATGCTCGAAACGAATAACTAGAACGGTCTAGGGGAAAACTACTCATACCGTTGTAATGGGGCGAGTTTCTACTTTCAGATCCAACAGAAACTTTGCGGATTGGTCAATCCGTTCGCGAGATATGGCAGTTTTGAGGTAAGAAACGCTTGAGAAACTCCAAATTTTCGCAGTTCTGATGCTCGAAACGAATAACTAAAACTGTCTAGGGGAAAACTACTCATACCGTTGTAATGGAGCTAGTTTCTACTTTCAGATGCAACAGAAACTTTTCGGATTGGTCAATCCGTTCGCGAGATATGGCAGTTTTGGGGTAAGAAACGCTTGAGAAACTCCAAATTTTCGCAGTTCTGATGCTCGAAACGAATAACTAGAACGGTCTAGGGGAAAACTACTCATACCGTTGTAATGGGGCTAGTTTCTACTTTCAGATGCAACAGAAACTTTTCGGATTGGTCAATCCGTTCGCGAGATATGGCAGTTTTGGGGTAAGAAACGCTTGAGAAACTCAAAATTTTCGCAGTTCTGATGCTCGAAACGAATAACTGGAACGGCCTAGGGGAAAACTACCCATACCGTTGTAATGGGGCGAGTTTCTACTTTCAGATGCAACAGAAACTTTGCGGATTGGTCAATCCGTTCGCGAGATATGGCAGTTTTGAGGTAAGAAACGCTTGAGAAACTCCAAATTTTCGCAGTTCTGATGCTCGAAACGAATAACTGGAACGGCCTAGGGGAAAACTACCCATACCGTTGTAATGGGGCGAGTTTCTACTTTCAGATGCAAGAGAAATTTGCGGATTGGTCAATCCGTTCGCGAGATATGGCAGTTTTGAGGTAAGAAACGCTTGAGAAACTCCAAATTTTCGCAGTTCTGATGCTCGAAACGAATAACTAGAACGGCCTAGGGGAAAACTACTCATACCGTTGTAATGGGGCTAGTTTCTACTTTCAGATGCAAGAGAAACTTTGCGGATTGGTCAATCCGTTCGCGAGATATGGCAGTTTTGGGGTAAGAAACGCTTGAGAAACTCCAAATTTTCGCAGTGCTGATGCTCGAAACGAATAACTAGAACGGTCTAGGGGAAAACTACTCATACCGTTGTAATGGGGCGAGTTTCTACTTTCAGATCCAACAGAAACTTTGCGGATTGGTCAATCCGTTCGCGAGATATGGCAGTTTTGAGGTAAGAAACGCTTGAGAAACTCCAAATTTTCGCAGTTCTGATGCTCGAAACGAATAACTAGAACGGTCTAGGGGAAAACTACTCATACCGTTGTAATGGGGCGAGTTTCTACTTTCAGATGCAAGAGAAATTTTGCGGATTGGTCAATCCGTTCGCGAGATATGGCAGTTTTGAGGTAAGAAACGCTTGAGAAACTCCAAATTTTCGCAGTTCTGATGCTCGAAACGAATAACTAGAACGGTCTAGGGGAAAACTACTCATACCGTTGTAATGGGGCGAGTTTCTACTTTCAGATGCAAGAGAAATTTTGCGGATTGGTCAATCCGTTCGCGAGATATGGCAGTTTTGAGGTAAGAAACGCTTGAGAAACTCCAAATTTTCGCAGTTCTGATGCTCGAAACGAATAACTAGAACGGCCTAGGGGAAAACTACTCATACCGTTGTAATGGGGCGAGTTTCTACTTTCAGATGCAACAGAAACTTTAAGGATTGGTCAATCCGTTCGCGAGATATGGCAGTTTTGAGGTAAGAAACGCTTGTGAAACACCAAATTTTCGCAGTTCTGATGCTCGAAACGAATAACTAGAACGGTCTAGGGGAAAACTACTCATACCGTTGTAATCGGGCTAGTTTCTACTTTCAGATGCAACAGAAACTTTTCGGATTGGTCAATCCGTTCGCGAGATATGGCAGTTTTGGGGTAAGAAACGCTTGAGAAACTCAAAATTTTCGCAGTTCTGATGCTCGAAACGAATAACTAGAACGGTCTAGGGGAAAACTACTCATACCGTTGTAATGGGGCGAGTTTCTACTTTCAGATGCAAGAGAAATTTTGCGGATTGGTCAATCCGTTCGCGAGATATGGCAGTTTTGAGGTAAGAAACGCTTGAGAAACTCCAAATTTTCGCAGTTCTGATGCTCGAAACGAATAACTAGAACGGCCTAGGGGAAAACTACTCATACCGTTGTAATGGGGCGAGTTTCTACTTTCAGATGCAACAGAAACTTTAAGGATTGGTCAATCCGTTCGCGAGATATGGCAGTTTTGAGGTAAGAAACGCTTGTGAAACACCAAATTTTCGCAGTTCTGATGCTCGAAACGAATAACTAGAACGTTCTAGGGGAAAACTACTCATACCGTTGTAATCGGGCTAGTTTCAACTTTCAGATGCAACAGAAACTTTTCGGATTGGTCAATCCGTTCGCGAGATATGGCAGTTTTGGGGTAAGAAACGCTTGAGAAACTCAAAATTTTCGCAGTTCTGATGCTCGAAACGAATAACTAGAACGGTCTAGGGGAAAACTACTCATGCCGTTGTAATGGGGCTAGTTGCTACTTTCAGATGCAAGAGAAATTTTGCGGATTGGTCAATCCGTTCGCGAGATATGGCAGTTTTGGTGTAAGAAACGCTTGTGAAACACCAAATTTTCGCAGTTCTGATGCTCGAAACGAATAACTAGAACGGTCTAGGGGAAAACTACTCATACCGTTGTAATCGGGCTAGTTTCAACTTTCAGATGCAACAGAAACTTTTCGGATTGGTCAATCCGTTCGCGAGATATGGCAGTTTTGGGGTAAGAAACGCTTGAGAAACTCAAAATTTTCGCAGTTCTGATGCTCGAAACGAATAACTAGAACGGTCTAGGGGAAAACTACTCATACCGTTGTAATGGGGCTAGTTTCTACTTTCAGATGCAACAGAAACTTTGCGGATTGGTCAATCCGTTCGCGAGATATGGCAGTTTTGAGGTAAGAAACGCTTGAGAAACTCCAAATTTTCGCAGTTCTGATGCTCGAAACGAATAACTAGAACGGTCTAGGGGAAAACTACTCATACCGTTGTAATGGGGCTAGTTTCTACTTTCAGATGCAACAGAAACTTTGCGGATTGGTCAATCCGTTCGCGAGATATGGCAGTTTTGAGGTAAGAAACGATTGAGAAACTCCAAATTTTCGCAGTTCTGATGCTCGAAACGAATAACTAGAACGGTCTAGGGGAAAACTACTCATACCGTTGTAATGGGGCTAGTTTCTACTTTCAGATGCAACAGAAACTTTTCGGATTGGTCAATCCGTTCGCGAGATATGGCTGTTTTGAGGTAAGAAACGCTTGAGAAACTCCAAATTTTCGCAGTTCTGATGCTCGAAACGAATAACTAGAACGGTCTAGGGGAAAACTACTCATACCGTTGTAATGGGGCTAGTTTCTACTTTCAGATGCAACAGAAACTTTTCGGATTGGTCAATCCGTTCGCGAGATATGGCAGTTTTGGGGTAAGAAACGCTTGAGAAACTCAAAATTTTCGCAGTTCTGATGCTCGAAACGAATAACTGGAACGGCCTAGGGGAAAACTACCCATACCGTTGTAATGGGGCGAGTTTCTACTTTCAGATGCAACAGAAACTTTGCGGATTGGTCAATCCGTTCGCGAGATATGGCAGTTTTGAGGTAAGAAACGCTTGAGAAACTCCAAATTTTCGCAGTTCTGATGCTCGAAACGTTTAACTAGAACGGTCTAGGGGAAAACTACTCATACCGTTGTAATGGGGCGAGTTTCTACTTTCAGATGCAAGAGAAATTTTGCGGATTGGTCAATCCGATCGCGAGATATGGCAGTTTTGGGGTAAGAAACGCTTGAGAAACTCCAAATTTTCGCAGTTCTGATGCTCGAAACGAATGACTAGAACGTTTTAGGGGAAAACTACTCATACCGTTGTAATGGGGCTAGTTTCTACTTTCAGATGCAACAGAAACTTTGCGGATTGGTCAATCCGTTCGCGAGATATGGCAGTTTTGAGGTAAGAAACGCTTGAGAAACTCCAAATTTTCGCAGTTCTGATGCTCGAAACGAATAACCAGAACGGCCTAGGGGAAAACTACTCATACCGTTGTAATGGGGCGAGTTTCTACTTTCAGATGCAACAGAAACTTTGCGGATTGGTCAATCCGTTCGCGAGATATGGCAGTTTTGAGGTAAGAAACGCTTGAGAAACTCCAAATTTTCGCAGTTCTGATGCTCGAAACGAATAACTAGAACGGTCTAGGGGAAAACTACTCATACCGTTGTAATGGGGCGAGTTTCTACTTTCAGATGCAAGAGAAATTTTGCGGATTGGTCAATCCGTTCG